>NC_090446.1:99597988-99897988 GCF_031143425.1 Pleurodeles waltl
GATTATTCATGTTGGAAGACTGAGTTTATTGTGCAGCAAAGTGTGCAATGTTGGGCGTCACACTAGGTATTCTTGGGTGTGCTCCATTGTCACGCACTTGCTTGTAGCATCTCTTATGCGTGATAATGATGTGAGAAGAGATTTAGGAAGTTTGCTAACTGCGGATATGTACGGTTCAACCGAAGTTAACCTTCAAAGTTGTGTGTTGGACACCCTACAGGATTTTAATGATTCCTAAAATCTAGATGATTGTTAATAATGCTTAATTAGTTGTTGAGTTCCAGAGCTGAATCTTCCGCACAGCAAAATAACTTTCCCAATGCATGGTCTTCTGACTGGAGAAATTTGAAAGAGCTAAGGCTGCTTTGGATTTCTGGTAGAGTCGGAGTTTGTCTCGAAGAACCATCAGCCTTGTGCTATATTGACACTCGTATAGCACAACACACACATTGAATCTTCACCAGGTGTCATTAGACTATTACCAAAACATCCTGAGTTGGTCCCTGACCAATTAAAACATTAGGGCCGCAGTTTACATACAGCTCTGTGTACTGTTTGCTCCAGCTACAGAGTCATCAAGGTTTGTCTCTCTGAAGTGAAAGGAAGCAGAAAGTAAATAGTGAGCTTTCCCTAATGGAGTAATTATGCTTAATTTGAAGCAAAAGTAGCTACCATATTGAAACATCCTATAAAAAACACTTTTAAACGTATTTTTTTTTTTTTATTACTTTTTAGATGGTAACCAAAAGCACATAATTTTATTTTATTAATACGTTACTTGAAGCCTCTTGATATTGGATGCAAGTAATTAAAGGCCTGATACATTTAATCTGATCACAATAGGCATTTTTTTGTTGGAGTGTAAATAGTTTGTAAATCGACACACAGCAAAGTACTGCTTCAGCGTCAATTAAAAGGTGACTTTCGATAAATAAATGTATGAGATGTCTAAAAATAGAAATGTGATCCACTTAGAGAAGGAACTTAATTTCACGTTATTGGTTTTGTCCACTAAACAAAACCTTCTGCTTTTTGGTGGAAGATGAGTTCATGTTTAAGTTTGTTTTCTGTTTTTTCCATCAGTGGCTGTCTATTGAGCCGGACCTCCTTAGACCGAATGCTTTTTCTGGTGAACTCATGCAACTTTCCAACTGATTTTTCCCTTCCTTTCCTTGTAGCTGAACACTATCTGCTCTGTTTAGACCCTTTAAGGGCCTCTGAAATGTGGGTTCACTTGTAAATTTAGGAAAAATCTGCGTGCGCATGGGCTTTGCACCCGTCCTGACTCTGGCACTGTATCAGAAATGCTTATTTTAATAAATATTATCCCTCCCACGTTGTGATATGGTTTTCACATTCTAGTATCTCCTGTAATATTGTCAATTACATTTTGGTGCATCTAGTATCGTGACACCTGCATTTTCATCCCCTCCTTTAATCCAAATTCAGAGCCTCCAGTCATGAGTACTCATATTCTGCCACCACTGGTAGTGTCAATCGGTGTACAAGCTCCTTCTGCAATCATGTACACTCCCTGTGGTTTACGCTGTAGAGTGGCACTCTGGCCCTATTAACTCTCACCTCACTTTTGATGTTGGTCATTTTATATAACCTGGATTTTTTTATTTTATTCCTCATGTGTTGTGTGATAATGTATATTGATGTCACTGCATACAAGCAATGAATAATGGGGCTCCTTAGGTTCATAGAGCTCATCAAATGTGATCCTGCAGCCTCAATCCACAAAAAGTTTACAAAAGTGCTAAAATTGGGAGTGCTACGAAAGTGGCTATCAATCCGAGTTAAGCACTACGTATGAAAAAAGTAATGTTAATTAGTATTTGCACTTAAAGCTGCAATTGAAAACCGTCTGACCTATTTCTTCTAGTGAACCATTAGCCTTCAATTTTTTAATGGCTTTCTGAAGATTCCCCACCTCATGAATCTTTTGTTAGACGGGATCCAGAAAAGTTCAAATAGTTCTCTTGCACTGGTAGGTAATGCCATGGCCCCAACTCTGCTGCAGTTCCTCCTCGTATATGACTTCAGGAAAACACATATGTGGCGTCACCCCTGGCTCTGATGCCATCCTTTTTTCTATGCTGTTTCACGTGGATCCACTTTTACTTTGTGTTAAGTTTAGTTTAAAAAACAAAAAAGTGTTTTGCAGTGCTTTCAGAGCAGGTTCCCTAATACAGTAATAGAGTGTCAGGCTCTCCAAGATGTTGATCTGGTCTCTCTTGAACGTCCTCTTTGGGCCTTCTACTGTCCTTGGGGCTTTGATTCTGCATACATCTGCAGGTCCGCTTCCAACCATGTCCCGGAGAGATCTCTCACGTCTAGAGAGTGCAACAACAGATTCTGTAGCTCGTCTGGTCCTGTTATGAGATAGGTATAGTTATAGAACTTATTCCCATGGCTCTGACCTAAACTTCCTCAGAATTGTATGGTGCTTTGATGGACAGAAGTTGGACGCCGGTGCTTGATTCCCCTCCGGCTCAGTGTCCTGTGGTGTTGCATCCGCTGCTGCCTTTTCTGTCCCCAGGGGCAGACCTCAAGTTGTGGCCCCTGGTAATGACTGTACTAAAGCTACAGCTTTGTATTCTGGCCTCCCTCGGCTCCCTTTGGTACTCCTTGGGACCACAGGGTGCGTTCTGGACCTTTGACAAAGCCTACGTCGGAGGTCTTTACTGCAGGGTTGATCAACTCTGCTGATACTGCCGACACGGTCTCAACTTCAACAGTCTCCAATTTGCCGCTTAAGGCCTTGCTTTTTGTTTCAGCTGTCATACCCTGTCGACTACCATGTCGTTTCCATTTTAAAGACTGTCTGGCTTTTATGGTGTGTACCTGTAGTGCTTAGTTTGTATAACGGTGAGAGCCGGTGCCCAAAGCTCGGCTCAAAATGTTGTGGCCGATGTTGTTAATTGTCCACAAAGGCTGCGTATTCAGCACCTCTAATCTTCTACCAGTCCCTGCCTAGCCCTTTATCTCACTCTTTTGTGCTCCAGCTTTCTCCCTTATGGCAGTTTTTCTGTCTTTTTCCTACTCCTTCTTCCCCCTTTGTATATTTTTCCCCTTCCTGCTCTCCATAAATGACTTGTGAGAAGAAATAAATTCCAGTCCCTTCTGCAGGAGGGCAGTTCAATGCGCCAGCGTGCTGCTGATGGTGCTGGTATTGCCTTTTCGTCATCCTTGTTGATTGTGCAATGCTTCTGTTCCATTTTCCAATCTTTGTGAGACTTTCTCGTTTCAGTGTTACTTTGATCCACACTGCATGGTTTCTGCAATTTTTCTGCATATCCCTTGGGAGGCAAACGTTAGAATTGGTCCTTTTGTGGCAGTGAGCCGAAAAGGGGTTGCATGGTTTGGCATGCAGTTCTATCCTCCTTTTGTCTGTTTTCTTGTTCCCCCATAATACCGATGACCCCTTGCTGGGATGATATAATCTTTCATATGATATCATCTTCCTATGGATGCCTGGTGGTCTTGTAAGAAAGAAGGGACCGAGACGTCATAGGCATTTGTGTTGTGCCCTTTAGTGGTGGGTTGTCGTCTTGGTTCCAACCATTTGTTGAATCTTTGTATGCTTACATAGCTAATGTGCTGCACATTCAGAGATGTACAATTTGATAAATTATCAAATTTCCAACGGACGGAATGCTTCAGAAGTTAATTTACTTGCCCTGTATACACATCAACTTGTCCTGTTTGATGACATGGAGGGGGTGTAAAATTATGGCATCGTACTCACTAGGTTAGTGCTTTGAAACTGTCCTCTTTGATTATGCCGGGCCTTACCATACTCATGTCATGGTTTGGCATCTGAACCAATCTCTGATTAGTCCACTTTTCTTATTATACCCGACACTGAATATACAAGGGTCCTATTTTTGTTAAACCTTTGTATATGTTTAGGCTCGGTTTATAAATGGCATCTTTTTAGAAAAGCTTTTTGGTCAAAGTAGGGCTCTGAATATGGCAGCAATTATGTTACACCAGAGTTCTGATTATAACAGCATTCAAGACATGCTACTGTTCTAACAGTACCGTTACTCAATTTCTTACTTTAGTTTCTGAGGAAGCATATTGTGTATTGCTCCGGTAATTTTGAGAATTCTCTTCATTTCACAAAATGTTATGTAAATAAAGCCTGGTGTCTGTGGTCCAGTGCATAGGTTGCCAAAAGAGGACCAACATGGCCACCAACAGCCTGATCTTGAGCACATCACTTCCTGTCACTGTGCCTTAGTTCCCTTGTTTGCCATAACTGGATATGTACCAACTGCTAATTCAATGACTAGTTTACATTTTGCAAGTAGATCAAATCTGAAAGGTCTTGTTGAAGTCAAAATGCTATGGGCCTGATTCTTGGAGCTGTTTATTCATGTAAGCCTAGGTATGATGCTCAAAAGTTGTTTTTGCATTTAAAAAAGGATTTACTAGCATGGAGGTTTTCATGTAAGAATATTTACTTGAAGCGGACAGGAAGCAAGGGAAACGTGGCATGCCCCGGGAGTATGTATTGGCCACAAAAGTGCATGTTTAAGGGCATTCACCAACTCTTCTCCAACCCATCCCCACTCTGGAATAATTTACATTTACTACTGACAATTGCAGGCGCAAAATGTTTTCCAGGGTGCTAAGAAAACCCCCTCCAAAACTAGGGATTCACGATGGAGGGAAAACAGTTTTTTCGTGGTGTAAAATATTTTCCCACTGAAGGAAAAAGGAAAAAGGAAAAAAATGGTTTGTAGGACCACTTCTGTAAAGTTTGGTGAATTCAATGAATTCGTAATTCTGCACGGATGCAAAGTTATAGAACTTCTTTTGCATTTTTGTGACTTTTTTTTAGGAATGGGCCTTGGTTTTTGTTTTTTGTTTTTTTTGTTTCGTATTCCAAAATTTTGCCCACATTGGCCTTAAACGGATTCTCGATTATTCTTCTCATTGGCATGCATCAAGCATATTTAATTTCATAATGGCTTCGAGAAATCATAATCTGTCTAATAAAATTGCACAATAGTTTAACATAACATTTCTGCAACTTTTATCCTTTTTGTTTAATTGCAACTATCATTTGTGTGCATTTTACAAAATATCTTCTTGTCCAAGAGTCAGCCTACTTCCTTAGTCTGTCTTTTATAAAAATCCAGTTGTCCCGTTTGTTTCTACGTAGTGAGGCAAAAACATACGCAGATGTTTTCATATCTCATCTCTTCATATCAGGACTTGCATCATGTCAAGGTTCGGATTCTTGCAAGGCTGCGATTATACCACACTTCTAATAATACCAAACGCTTGAACATACCATGCTGCTATTTCTGTTAAATATTTGAATATCCAACGCCTCTGTTTGATTGACCTCTTCTAATCACTTTTTGATCGCAGGAGGGCTCAGAATCTGACATCGCTTTTAAGTCAAGTCAGATTTCTGCATAGGGCAGGGTTCAAGTTGTATACCATTATTTAAACTGTGGTATTGATCTTCTCTTAGTTTCAGAGGAAGTGCCTTGTGAAATGCTTTGGCAAATTTACTTCTAAGCATTCACTTGACTTCACAAAACGTTACTGTAAAAAACCCAGCTTATATTTGGAGTCCAGTGCCTGTGTTTACATATCAATGAATATTGAGGTAACATCCTAAACAGCTAAACGATGGTAAACAACGCAGAAAAGCTGTGAGCCTAATATTATTGACTTTGCGTTGATGAACCATGTGCACAATTTTGAGCATCTTGTACACATGGATGCATACCTACCTTAACCACAACCAAACTGTACACTCTAAATTGGCAACCAAAGAGTTTGTGCTGCAAGAGGTTGGATCTACTTTTCTTGTGGAATAATAAACATGAAAGCTTTTTTTGTTCTGTCTTTTTATTTTAACCCTAAACATTATGTCCTGGGTTTTAGGTAATTGGAATTTCGCCCTCCTATACCTTTTAGGGCACCTTGGTGAAGGAATTTTTCCTCCAAGTAAACCTTTTGTCATGTTGTGGTATATGCCATGCCAACTTTATCTGACTTGACGTCTGTGGTGTGCCATTCACCTGCGGAGTTGTTGTGTTTATCTTTGATGTTATGAGCCATGGTGGGGCCTCCTTTAGTCCTAGTTTCTGATGGGTTAGTGGTTCGAGCCACACGCAGTTGTCTTATGTTTGTTATGTTTGTGTCTTGTCTTTTCATAGCTGTCTGTTTGGTTGGTGTGCCACATTGATGTCTTAGTGCTTGTCATATGTGTGCTCTTTTTGTATATAGCTACTCTTACTTCTACGCTATTTTGGTTCCATATCCGATCGAAGGGAGATAATAAACAAGGGTTACAGAGGGTTGCATCGCCTTCTTCTGCAAGTTTCAAATGTGACATTGGTGAATTTGATGGCCGACCCTTGTTGGATATGCTGGCAGCAAGCAGAAACGGATGACTTGACCTATTTTCAATTGTTTGTGCTGTTGAAAAAAAAAAAAACAATCATTTATTGAATTAAAAAAAAAAAAACATTCTGATGATGTGAGGATGTATAGCTTTCTGTATGTTAGGTGTTATGGGGATACCAGGCCAACTTTGCTGAAGCAAGACTGAGTCTTCCATGGAATCCTTCGGTGTTTCTAGCCGACACATGCTCGACTGTTGCCGAAGTCTGAATGACTCCTTCATCAGATGTTACCTCCACACTGTTCAGTGATAGTCACCAACATGAGTCATAATGGCATGGATGTTTGAGGTTTCTAGTAAGACCATCCTGTTGGGTGTATTGCTACGGTAATGATTCATGTGGTGAAGAATCTGGTAATTGAAATGTCCATCAGAAGAATACTTTTTTTTAAAATTGTTGTATTGGAATTTTAAGTCAGTAGAGCAAGGTGCAGCTCTCATACCAGGGCAAGAAGAAACATAAACAGTACAGTGACACATCAAGTATACTTTGGCATAGAAATTATATTGTGAATGCTGTGGTTTGGGGGGAGGGGCGTTAGAGTGAAGCCGCTCAGCAATGTAGGGCATGCTCCAGTTTGCCCGATATTCAGACCCCATGCACATGCCCAGTGGGAGCATAAATCTGCCTGGTGGACACAACCCTCAGAAGGGTTGTTCCATCTAGCAATCAGCTACCTCTGCCTCCAGGCTGGCAGTCATTTCCTCCTGTGCTCTCTGCACACTAAGGAACATCTCCAAAGGAAACCAAAAATCCTTAGGATGCGACCTTGCAAGCATCAGTTTCCAATAAGCGGTTAATTGTTCCTGGCAAAAGGCCACGTCTCAAAGCCATCCTATTTTCTGACCGTTCGCAAGGAGTTGTAAAATCGCGGTCAAGCTGCGCACCTCTGAAAGGACGTCCTTCACGTAACTCAGTAGCGTAACCCTATGATCTCTTCAATAATATCAAGGACATGTTGTCCAAAAATACCCCACTTACGGGCAGGTCCACTCAAGGTGGAGAAAGTCAGCGCATTGCGCAGAGGGTGCAGCATGCATTCTCCTTTGGCTCTATCTTGTGCTTTTGCGCCTGAGTGAGATAGAGCCTGTGCAGGTACTTAAAGTGAACTAGAGACAGCCTGTAGTTAGGTGAGAGCGCTTGAGCGTGAGCGCAGCAAAACTTCCATTGGTCTTCAGTGATATGGGTCTCAAGGTCATCAGACTACATCTGTTGGGCACCAGGGACCCGAACCGGCGCGGTCACCTACATGGCGGTATAAGGCCTCGTAACGAGTCTGCGTGTGGAAGGGCTTACAAGACTTGCCTTCAGCACCTGGAATGTGGGCAGTGCTTCTGGAAAAGTCATGCAGTATGCGTATAACAGCTTGCAGCTGGTAATACGTAAACGTAACCAAGAATGTGACGCCTGGGTCCTGTAGGTTCTGCTCAATACAGGTGCTGTAGGGGTATCGGGCTCCCATGGTTGTTAGCTGTGGATGGTGCAGACTTGTCCGGGTGCCAGCATCAGACATGCTAGGCAAGGAACAGTGATCAATAATCCAAGTCGAAGGGGCACATAGCCTAAATGCGCTCCATTCCCATACTGTACAGACCACTGTGTCAATCCTCTTCCTCAGTTGCCTGGGAGCAAGGTATAGCACCATCTGGAGGGAGCAAGAAGCCACATGGTCATGCTGGGGCCCTTTATGTGCCTGGAACTGTGTAGGATAAAGCCTGTAATACCCAAGCTGTGCCTGGGTGCTAAAGTTATATAGATCCATGTTCTGCGGTCGCAGCCCTGCTTGTTACATTGGGTGGGTTAACATCTCCCACGCTATCCGAGGCTGCTTCCTTGCCCAAGGGAGGGCCAGCAAGTGTGACTGGAGCTGCTTCTAACACAATGGTATTGAAAAGGTAGATTGAGAAATAGATAAGGGAATTTGGGGTGGTCCACTATCTTAGCGATGGCCAGTCTTCCAGTGAGACAATGGGAGTCTGGACCAGGCCTCCACTCGCTCCTTCAACCAGGTCATCAGTCTGCCATAGATCGCTTTCCACAGCTCATCTATATTCCGGCTCACCCAAACAGCTAGGTACCGCACAGGCCCCCTTACTCACCAAAGCGGGAATTCCGAAGGGAATTCCTGTGTCGCGTCTGTCAATGATAACAGTATCGACTTGGCCCTGTTGATAGTTATGCCCATATGGCTTAAAAATGTGATAAACTCTTTAATCGGCTGATTTTGGTTATCCCGTGGGTTCTTCACATATAGAGTAACATTACCGACATAGATGAACACCCTCACCGACGGGGTGTAAAGGTGAGGCCACAATGAGAGTGATGGTGCCTGAGCCGGGCTGCCAGTGGCTCCATGGCTATAGCAAACAAAATGAGTGACAAGGGGCACCCTTGTCAGGTGTCACGTGATACTGGGAAGAAGGTGGGGGTGACCATCCCATTTTCTCTTAACCAGGCAATCAGTTTGGCATAGAGGAGGCTGATCAGCTTGATAAACCAGGAACTCATTCTAAGATGAGACAACTGCGCAAAGAGGTATGGCTGCTTAAGTTGATCAAATGCCTTAATTGTGTCTAGAAAAAAAGGCAACCGCCTTCAGTGCCGGATCAGTAGTATGCAGAAGCGTGGAAGTAGATTGAGGGCTCTCGATCTGCCAGGCACCAAACTGGATTGGTCGGGCCGGTAATTATGGGCAAGAGCAGGAGCAGCCTCAAGGCTATCAGTTTTGCCAGACTTTTATTATCCTTGTTCATCATGGCTAGAGGTCTGTACAACTCGCATTGCTGCGGATCCTTATCTGGCTTCAATATCCCAATAATCAAAGCGTCCCTCAGGGAAGGAGGGAGAACTGCAGCTGTGAGGGGGTACATGGCGAGGAGATGTGGAGCAAGGAACTGAGCAAACTCGTTATAAAAGGTGTCTGTGAGGCCATCTAAGCCAGGGTGCTTGTCTCCAGGCATTGCACTTATGCCTGAATCACCTCCTCCACTCTCATAGGCTCATTTAGGAATTGCGGTGGCCCTCAAGACAGAGCAGATGCACTGAATTAAAGTAGGAAGCGAGGTCAGAAGTTCCAGTCTATTTAGACGTGTATAATGTGGCTTAAAAATGAGTCATCTCTCTCTGTATGGCCTTAATACCAAGATGTGTGCAGTGGTGGTTATGATATAATTCAACAATGTTGTCACTCGCCCATGATTTACGTAGGAGGTCAGCAAGTGTCCTTCTCGCCCGATCTCCCTACCCATAGCATCGAGCATGGGCCTCCCTTCCTAAGTAATGGGTTTCTCTCTGAGCCACCTGTTCGAATTCAGTAAGTTTGCCTCAGATGGCCGCCAGTGTGGATGCACTACAGTCTGCAAAATATTGTAATTCCAGGGCGCAGATCTCTTCCTAGAGGCGCTGGAGGTCCCCTCGCAGCACTCTGCTTCACAATGCACACCCCTCAGATGACAGCCTTGAAGGCCTTCAGACTGAGAGGTCACACGGCCAACATTGAGCTCATCCCTGAACAGTTGACAATGCAGTGCCCCTTCCAGGAGTTGCCACATGAAAGCACGTGTCCTACAGTTGGGGGGGGAGGGGGTGTGGAGGTGGTGTCCTCTCTAGTAGTACTGACCCATGATCAAAATGTGTCCACAACAGGTGGGTGATGTGGGTCCTCAATACATTCCATAGTGCGCGCAGCTAACCAGTAATCTATTCTTGACCATGTTGTGTGTGTAGTGGGCATACACGAGCCCTCCACACTATCTCCATGTTGGGAATGCCAGAGATCAGTGAGGTCATTGTCAATCATGGTAAGTCGCAATTGTGTAGCAGTGTTCTTGTGGGGGTGTCTAGAGTCACCGGATCTGTCTTCCAGGGGTTTAAGACCACACTAAAGTCACCCCCCAGCAAAAGCACCCCGGGACCAAGCGTGCTCGCCTGCCTCCAAACCTCTGCAAAGAAATAGGGGTCATCTAAATTGGGGCCATGTTCATGAGGGGCCTTAGCGGATGGCCCTGCAATGTACCGGATAGCATAAGATATTGCTGCCGTTCGTCACAGAGAACCTGACGTATGTGCCAGGGCAACCCCTAAAGGATTATTATGGCGGCCCCATGTGCATAGGTAGAATAATACACAGTGTGTTTCCCTACCACCCTGCACGCAAGTGTGCCTCTGTTCCCTCTGTTAGATGCAATTCCTGGAGCATGCAAATGTCTGCCCCGTGTACTGTAAAAAGATAACCCCCCTCCCCATCCCAATCGGGCCAAATGTCATTAACCCTCCCAAAACATTTCCCCTTTTTAAAGAACGATGATGTTAACCAGGAAATCATCCCATGGGGGTGCACCAGGGGACCCAGCACTCTCACCATCCATTGCGTAGCTGGGTGGCTGGAACCTGCCAAGCAGGGTCCCAACATAGTCATTAAGAAAGAGTGAGCTGCACGGTCCACATTTTGATCGTGATGGTGCAGACATTGGGACAGGTGGTGGGGCGCCCTAGGCCACAAATTACCGTCTGTCCCTGCCTTGGGTCATGGTCATTGTCACTCAGATGCCCTGAATCTGAAGCCCGAGGCGCAAGCGGGAGCATTGTCTCCCTATAATCTTCCATACGCCCATAGCAGTTGACTTGGGGAGAAGAATATGTTACTTACTTTTGGTAATGATGTTTCTGGTGGCTATTCTATCATATTTTATCTGCGTACTTATTCCTTGCCGACCTGCCCACCTCCCCGTTCTAAGGAGTGTTGTGGTAGTTCTGATAAGGTTCCAAGTTAATGTTTTCTGCACTGCATTTATATCACTTTCATCAAGCTGGTCTTTGACCCTAAAAAAAAAGGGGTGGTAATTGAGGTCCAAGCACCGCGGTCGTGCCATGATGTTACATCTGGCTAGGGTCCGAGGTTGAGTTGGAGCTGGTGCGTCTCCTACTGAACTATTTCAACTTTTCTGGATCCATTGTGGCTCCTGGGAAGATTCATGCAGGTAGAGTAATCACTAGAAATATTGTTACCCAAGGTAAGTGCTTTATTTAGTGTGAGAGAGAAATTTATGAAACTGTATGGGACTGACTCATCATCAGCTGGGATCATGCTCGCTGCATCTCACAGGCCGCTCCGCTTTGTTTGTCATCACAGATATAATGAAGCGTTCACATGGACAAACCCTACCTGTTGTGTCCATAATGTCATCATCGGCAAGCTGTGGATCGAGCAGTACGGCACTGTGGAGATTATGAATCACAGGTAAGGTGGGGGCATGGGGTTACTAATGAGGAGCATGTTTTGTGTCTGACAGAATTTCTTTTTTGAACAACATTTTATTACATTTTTCACTTTCACTGTTCAGTCCACCTTTTCCTTACAGTAGACTAACTTGACCACACACTTGCATACACATTTATAAATCCTAAATTAAAATGTCTGGTTAAGCTTTTATATGACTTAAAACATTGTATTTCTTGTCTCAGACGTACTGCTTGACTTTCTCTGCTAAGTATTACCTCGTCGAGCTCAACACGCTGTAAGATTGCCAATGAAGCCATATCCTGGACCCTTTATTTAGGCAACCTCTACCTTCATGGACCTGCCACACAGCTAAAGTGTACCAATCCAGATCTTCTTTCAATGTATCCAAGTCTGATGGGGGAGGGTACTAACCTAATTTTAAACGCAATTCTGGTCACCATCATCACAAGTGCTTTTCTTTGATTATGTAGATTTTGAATCTCCCTTCGTAAATTAATGTTATTTCACTAATATTTGAGAACTGTAATGAAAAAATTCATCCAGGCAATCTAACCACCTTGCTGTAGAAATATAACATTTGATCAATTTTAAGATAGGAAGATGATCCGAAAACACCGACCTCTAAGACCAATGAATAAGTGTAAATTGGTGAAAATTTAGATATGCTTGTGTCCTGGCGTTGCTCCATTCATTGTATAACAAGAGTCAGAAACTGCTCTGCAATCTCCTAAAGTAAAGCTGTTGGTATCTTCAGTCCTTCCTTTTCTAGACGATAACTTGGACGGTACCCTGCGTTTCGCCTGTGTGTAAGGCATCTTTCCTTTTCTTAAGGGCTTTTCCCGTTCCTTCAATTTGTGTGAGTCTTCCACCCTCCGATTATTTGCAGTTTATTTTTTGACTTCCCTCTGCTTGGCATCTTGGTCTAGTTTAAACGTTTGCTTTTCGTGTAGCCAGCGGTTTGTGGCCGTGTTAAAGACACAAGTACTGTATCAATACGTTGGGGAATCAGCTTCTTGTCAAAATATGCTCTTTTAGAGCACCTCCACTTGACATCCTTTCAACGTAGTCTCCAGCAGATGCCTGATAAAAGGTATTGTGACTTTTCTGCATCAGAGGCAGGAAGATTATTGTGTGCTTTGAAACAAGAGATGAATAAAGTGTAAGAAACAGTTGATATGAAGCGCTGTACCACAACTGTCAGAATCCCGAGGTGTCAATCGAAAGGCTGCATTTGTCACTTCTTGGTTTTCTCCATTCTTATGAACTCCTATTATTTCCTTGTTTCAAACAGTGAAGAAGCTTCGTCAATTTAAACAATGCAGCACATCCAGTTTGTTGCCGACACTGGATGAACTTTTTTCTGCTAGACTACATGTAATCAATATGTGGACATTGTTACCAGCAATAGCTCAGGCATCCTCCAGATTCCCAATTCCTCCCTTCACCCTGCTCGAAATTGTAATTCACCAGCATTTTTCCTGATTAGGTTCCTTTAAACTTTTTAGCATTTATATCTGAGGACTGAGACTTGTTCCCCTTCTGGGTTTTACACGTTTCCTGTGCTATTGGCCCAGAATATTGAGCATGGTTTCCCTCCTTAGTTGGTTAACTAAGGCTGACAGAAGGTCCTGTACCAATTCAGCACAGATTGGCTACCACAAACCTTGGAGATTCAAAAACAAGCATTCCGATTGCTCTTACTGAACACTAGCATCGTAAATATATTTTGTCTAATAGCACTGGAACTTTTCCATCATATTCAGTACAATCAAAGCAACGGTCCTAGTTATTATGACATTTAGTGTGGGCACCCGTTTGAGTGTTGAATTTTTTCATAGTTCCTTCTGGGTACTTCACCTTTACAGCCATTCGAAGATAACTGTGATGCTACACCCAAGTGTCTCAATATCTCGGAGCATTTATTTCACAGCTCTATTAAATGAGTGTTGCATGACCAGTTGCACCAACGTGTTGCCTTCAAGGACCTTGCCCCTCATGTTCTCCTGCTGCAGTCCCCCTGCAGTCTATGCAGGATTTGAACTCCAGTGGTCTGGTTTCTGTAGGACTCCCCCTCCCCAAAATCCTTATACATTATGCACTTTTTCTTGGTTGATCGGAGTTCCAGGAATAGGTCTGACCTGAAAGAAGACTTCAGTATTTTTTTTTTTTTTTATCTTCTCTTGTCATTGTGTATCAGATCAAATTGGGATCTCTGCAGTCTAACAATATTGGTAAAGCCATTGAACCTGCCACCTTAAACTACAAAATTTTCTCTGGAAACCAATTATGATGTGTCCAAGAAATTCAGATTCAGAATGGGAAGGCGCCATAGAAAAATAATACTTTATGCATCCTACTCAAAAATGTTTACCATGCTTTTAAAGCCCCTGGTGCTACTGAAACAGTCCCATCATTTTCAGGAAGAAGAATTTGGGTAGGAGTGACCACTATACTTTGCCTCTTACTTGATTGGCTAGTGTACTCCATGTACAGTGGCAGGTCAGGATAACGTGAGTTAATGATTTAAAAGTACTTAATTGTACATGCTTATGGTGAATCCGGCTTTCATGACAGACAACCTTCTGTCTTAATCAAACCCGCCTTCAGTAAACGTAATGGCCATTCTTGCCCTTCTATTTGGGCCCTGGTAGTCCCAGAGAAACAAGATTTATTAAGTGAGTTCCTTGGCCTACATATAAGCAAACATCCTAATGACCAGCTTTGACTTGTATGTTAGGCATGCGTCTTTGTGACCAGTTATGGTTTGTACATGTATGTGGCTGTGCGCAGCGGGTGCCCCGCCAGTGCGCCAAAGGCAAGCCTGTCCACGCCTGGACCATGCCCAGCACCAAGGGCCCTGGTCTCTGGCTGTCACACGCCATACAGCACTGCCTTCCTCCGCACTTTCGACACCCCACCCAACACTGCTGCAACACCTCCCCGCACTCTACGCTAGGACTGTTCTCCTGTGCCAGATGCACCTTCACCTGCACCAGACTGGCCACCATCGTGTCCCTAAGCACCACATCAAACCCCCGCCACACCAGAAGCAAGCCACCGACACCACAGCCTGTTCCTCAACACATGCTCAGTGGGCAATCACTCCACCTAATTATTGGACCTCATCAACACCCTCACACCCAACATAATCTTCTTCACCGAGGACTGGCTCAATCCAGCCTCCATATCTGACATTGCCAAAGCAGTCCCCTGAGGATACAAAATCACCCTCCGTGACCATACCAATAAACGAAGGAGGAATAGCCATCATCTTCAGAGAAGTCAGACAGTGCACTACCACTGACAATGCCACCACCCCATGAACACACCTCAACTTCAGACTCCACACGAATGGCAAGACAGCCATAAGAGATACCCTTGCAATCTGACATCTGGGCCCTGGAGCAAGCTTCTGCAACTCCATGGGAGACTTTATTGTGCCCATCGCCCTGAACTCCAAGGACTACATCTTCCTCAGTGATCTTAAGCGACCACAGCGCTGCCCACCTCCACAACAGCATGAGCCTTGTACTGACCTAGATCATCCACAACCCAACGCACACCACAGGACACACACTGGACCCCATTTTTACCTCCAGCGACCGTGTCAAATACAGCCACATCACAGAACTTGCATGGATCGATCACTCAACTGTCCACCTCAGCATCTCCAGCCTCTGCACTGCCCACCCCTAAAATGGCCAGCCAGCCTACCTCCGCCCCCCAACCACCACCACAGCTGGGGAAAAAATTCAGAGACCAGCTGGACGGATGCCCTTGACACCTCCAACCTAGCCACCACCATCAATCTGGAACAGGAAATTAATAACTTCAACGTTTGGATCACCAACTAAGTCGGCAGAATCGCCGTCATCTACAGCAACAAGCAGAGAAGATTCACCAAAATGGCGGGCTGGTGCACCAAGGAACGCAGAATGGCAAAGTATGACGGCAAACAGCTGGAGAGGAGATGGCACACCAGCAAGAACACCTTCAACAGAGCAGCCTTCAAAACTTCCCTCAATCTCTACCATTGCTTGCTGAGGGCAACAGAAAAGACAGCCATAGTCGCGTGCATCGAAACCAGCACCACCAGCAGCAAGGAGCTTTTCAACATCATTAAGGAGTTCTCCAAATCAGCCTCCAGTGAAGACAACATAACGCCCTCACAAGAGCTGCGTGACAAACTTGCAGTCCTTTTCCACTGCAAGATTGCAACAATTTACAGAAACTTCGAGGCCCTGCCGTCACCGATGGACTTCCTTAACAGATTCGCCCCCACCACAACTGACACCAACCACAGGCTAACCACCTGGACCCACCTATCTACCCAGGACTCCACCTCCATCATGAAGTCCATCAACTTGGAAGTTCCCCAGATCCATGCCCACACCACATCTTTAACCTTGGTAACCATAGGATCGGTCAGGAACTCACCAACCTGCTCAACACCCCAGTCACTACTGCAACATTTCTGGATGCCTGGAAACACGCTGAAGTCAGACCACTTCTCATAAAACACTCCTTCACCCCCAGCATATTCAAAAGATACCAGCCCATCTCCCTGCTTCCATTACTGGCCGTGGTACTGGAGAAAGCCATCAACAGGCAACTCATAACACATCCCCAGCAGAACTGCCCTGATAGCTGCCACTGACAACATCTAAACCCTTCTCGACCGAGGAGAAACAGCAGCTCTTATCCTCATCTACCTCTTAGTGGCCTTCAACACCGTATAACACCACATGCTGATCAAAAGACTCCACCACATCGGCATCTAAAGGGACATACCCAGATCGCTCTTCTCCATGAGTGGAAGAACTCAAAGGGTCCTCCTACCACCCTTCACCTCCAAACCCAAGGATATTGTCTGTGGTGTCCCGCAGGGCTCATCCCTCAGCCCCATGCTCTAAAGCGCCTATATCACCCCACTCACCTGCCTCATCAGATCTCGTGGACTCAACATAATATCTGATGCAGATGACACCCAACTCATCCTCTGACTCACTGATGACTCTACCACCACCAGGACCCAAATGCACATATGTATGACATACGTCCCCGATTGGATGAGGAACAACTGCCTGAAGCGGAACACAAACAAGACAGAAGTACTCATCTTCGGCAAAAAAACAACCACCAATGGAGCGACGCCTGGTGGCCCCCAGAACTGGGACCCGCACCATTACCCACAGACCACGGCAGAAACCTCAATCATCTTCGATAACAACCTCACAATGAAATCACAGATCAACCCCATCTCTTCCACCTACTTCCTCACCCTGAGCATGCTACATGAGATCTGAAAGTGGCTACCCCTGCATACCAGACACATTGTGATACAGGCCCGCATCACCAGTCGACTAGTCTATGGCAACGCCCTCTACTTGGAAATTGATTCTCACCTCCTACACAGACTTAAGACATACAGAATGCCACAGCCAGACTCATCCTCGACCTCCCACTATAAACCCACATCATAGCCCATCTTAGGCAACCATAGTGGCTCTCTGTTTAGAAGAGAGGCCAGTTCAAGATGTTTATCTGTTCACAAGGCTGTACTCAACCAAGGGCCAGTCTGCATTAACCATTGTCTGACCTTCCACCAGCTGTCAAGAAATGTACGATCCCCCTCCCTTGCCTACACTCCTAATATCCACTTAAGCAGAAGCAGAGTACACTCCTTCTCTTACATCATGGGAAAGACCTGGACCAGCCTTCCCCCGCTGCTCCGGATTACCTCTTCTCCTGAATTTCCAAAGAGCACTCAAGACCTGGCTGTTCGAATTATCCTCCTGGGGACATACAAGTGCCTGGTTACCCTATTGGTTGATTAGCAGTGCTCTATAAATCAAGTTTGATTGATGTACATTGAACTGTAGAGAGTTGCCATGTACTTGAAGAAATAACAAGATCAGTTAAACTTCTTGCGTTGTAAGGTGAAGAGCCAGAGAACCAAAAATTCATACTTTTGAAACACCAAATATACTCACGCCATTTGCTATGGAAGTGAGAGATCTGCTTGCACCATTAGGCTTTAGTTGTTGCATAGCTATTCGGACAGTGGACAAACAGGTTGAGCACTAACCTGCCCTTTTAGAACAAAATTTATGATGGATACTTTTAACCCCAGATTGCTTATCTTAGCAATGCTCCTAGGTGCCAGATGTTGTTCTGAGAATTTTCTTAGCAATGCTGCCCGGGGGCTTCGCAATAACTGTGTTACTGGAAGTGAGGGTGCAGAACTGCATACAAGTGCTGCCTCTGCGCCCTGTTCCTTTTCTTTCCACATGCTTCGAGGCAAATCTAGAACTTTGCGCCCAACTTCGTTGATTTTCTAATGGCCTCTAAGTTGTCAGACATTGAGCCAGGGACAGTGTCTCCCTTGAAAATGATGGGATTCAAGCTGTGCCATGACTGCATGAAGCACATTTTGGTCAAGGACCTGCATTCCGTGGGCTTATCGGGAGTGAGCTCTGGTCACTACATGGAATTAGGAGATGCTTACACCCCAAGGTGATCTGGTAGGTGAAACCAGTCACTCAATGTAGGAAGTTGGCTCTGTATGTGCTATTTCAAAGTAAGGAATAGCATGCACAGAGTCCAAGGGTTCCCCTTAGAGGTAAAATAGTGGTAAAAATAGATAATACTAATGCTCTATTTTGTGGTAGTGTGGTCGAGCAGTAGGCTTATCCAAGGAGTAGTGTTAAGCATTTGTTGTACAGACACATAGACAATAAATGAGGTACACACACTCAGAGACAAATCCAGCCAATAGGTTTTTATATAGAAAAATATCTTTTCTTAGTTTATTTTAAGAACCACAGGTTCAAATTCTACATGTAATATCTCATTCGAAAGGTATTGCAGGTAAGTACTTTAGGAACTTCAAATCATCAAAATTGCATGTATACTTTTCAAGTTATTCACAAATAGCTGTTTTAAAAGTGGACACTTAGTGCAATTTTCACAGTTCCTAGGGGAGGTAAGTATTTGTTAGGTTAACCAGGTAAGTAAGACACTTACAGGGCTTAGTTCTTGGTCCAAGGTAGCCCACCGTTGGGGGTTCAGAGCAACCCCAAAGTCACCACACCAGCAGCTCAGGGCCGGTCAGGTGCAGAGTTCAAAGTGGTGCCCAAAACACATAGGCTTCAATGGAGAAGGGGGTGCCCCGGTTCCAGTCTGCCAGCAGGTAAGTACCCGCGTCTTCGGAGGGCAGACCAGGGGGGTTTTGTAGGGCACCGGGGGGGACACAAGCCCACACAGGAATTTCACCCTCAGCGGCGCGGGGGCAGCCGGGTGCAGTGTTAGAACAAGCGCCGGGTTTGTAGTGTTAGTCTATGGGAGATCTAGGGATCTCTTCAGCGCTGCAGGCAGGCAAGGGGGGGGTTCCTCGGGGAAACCTCCACTTGGGCAAGGGAGAGGGACTCCTGGGGGTCACTCCTCCAGTGAAAGTCCGGTCCTTCAGGTCCTGGGGGCTGCGGGTGCAGGGTCTCTCCCAGGTGTCGGGACTTTGGATTCAAAGAGTCGCGGTCAGGGGAAGCCTCGGGATTCCCTCTGCAGGCGGCACTGTGGGGGCTCAGGGGGGACAGGTTTTTGTACTCACAGTCTTAGAGTAGTCCTGGGGTCCCTCCTGAGGTGTTGGATCGCCACCAGCCGAGTCGGGGTCGCCGGGTGCAGTGTTGAAAGTCTCACGCTTCTTGCGGGGAGCTTGCAGGGTTCTTTAAAGCTGCTGGAAACAAAGTTGCAGCTTTTCTTGGAGCAGGTCCGCTGTCCTCGGGAGTTTCTTGTCTTTTCGAAGCAGGGGCAGTCCTCAGAGGATGTCGAGGTCGCTGGTCCCTTTGGAAGGCGTCGCTGGAGCAGGATCTTTGGAAGGCAGGAGACAGGCCGGTGAGTTTCTGGAGCCAAGGCAGTTGTCGTCTTCTGGTCTTCCTCTGCAGGGGTTTTCAGCTAGGCAGTCCTTCTTCTTGTAGTTGCAGGAATCTAATTTTCTAGGGTTCAGGGTAGCCCTTAAATACTAAATTTAAGGGCGTGTTTAGGTCTGGGGGGTTAGTAGCCAATGGCTACTAGCCCTGAGGGTGGGTACACCCTCTTTGTGCCTCCTCCCAAGGGGAGGGGGTCACAATCCTAACCCTATTGGGGGAATCCTCCATCTGCAAGATGGAGGATTTCTAAAAGTCAGAGTCACCTCAGCTCAGGACACCTTAGGGGCTGTCCTGACTGGCCAGTGACTCCTCCTTGTTGCTTTCTTTGTTCCCTCCAGCCTTGCCGCCAAAAGTGGGGGCCGTGGCCGGAGGGGGCGGGCAACTCCACTAAGCTGGAGTGCCCTGCTGGGCTGTGACAAAGGGGTGAGCCTTTGAGGCTCACCGCCAGGTGTCACAGCTCCTGCCTGGGGGAGGTGTTAGCATCTCCACCCAGTGCAGGCTTTGTTACTGGCCTCAGAGTGACAAAGGCACTCTCCCCATGGGGCCAGCAACATGTCTCTGGTGTGGCAGGCTGCTGGAACTAGTCAGCCTACACAGACAGTCGGTTAAGTTTCAGGGGGCACCTCTAAGGTGCCCTCTGTGGTGTATTTTACAATAAAATGTACACTGGCATCAGTGTGCATTTATTGTGCTGAGAAGTTTGATACCAAACTTCCCAGTTTTCAGTGTAGCCATTATGGTGCTGTGGAGTTCGTGTTTGACAGACTCCCAGACCATATACTCTTATGGCTACCCTGCACTTACAATGTCTAAGGTTTTGTTTAGACACTGTAGGGGTACCATGCTCATGCACTGGTACCCTCACCTATGGTATAGTGCACCCTGCCTTAGGGCTGTAAGGCCTGCTAGAGGGGTGTCTTACCTATACTGCATAGGCAGTGAGAGGCTGGCATGGCACCCTGAGGGGAGTGCCATGTCGACTTACTCGTTTTGTCCTCACTAGCACACACAAGCTGGCAAGCAGTGTGTCTGTGCTGAGTGAGAGGTCTCCAGGGTGGCATAAGACATGCTGCAGCCCTTAGAGACCTTCCTTGGCATCAGGGCCCTTGGTACTAGAAGTACCAGTTACAAGGGACTTATCTGGATGCCAGGGTCTGCCAATTGTGGATACAAAAGTACAGGTTAGGGAAAGAACACTGGTGCTGGGGCCTGGTTAGCAGGCCTCAGCACACTTTCAATTGTAAACATAGCATCAGCAAAGGCAAAAAGTCAGGGGGCAACCATGCCAAGGAGGCATTTCCTTACACAACCCCCCCCCCCAAACGAAAGAGGATGAGACTAACCTTTCCCAAGAGAGTCTTCATTTTCTAAGTGGAAGAACCTGGAAAGGCCATCTGCATTGGCATGGGCAGTCCCAGGTCTGTGTTCCACTATAAAGTCCATTCCCTGTAGGGAGATGGACCACCTCAACAGTTTAGGATTTTCACCTTTCATTTGCATCAGCCATTTGAGAGGTCTGTGGTCAGTTTGAACTAGGAAGTGAGTCCCAAAGAGGTATGGTCTCAGCTTCTTCAGGGACCAAACCACAGCAAAGGCCTCCCTCTCAATGGCACTCCAACGCTGCTCCCTGGGGATTAACCTCCTGCTAATGAAAGCAACAGGCTGGTCAAGGCCATCATCATTTGTTTGGGACAAAACTGCCCCTATCCCATGTTCAGAGGCATCTGTCTGCACAATGAACTGCTTAGAATAATCTGGAGCTTTTAGAACTGGTGCTGAGCACATTGCTTGTTTCAGGGTGTCAAAGGCCTGTTGGCATTCCACAGTCCAGTTCACTTTCTTGGGCATTTTCTTGGAGGTGAGTTCAGTGAGGGCTGTCACAATGGATCCATATCCCTTCACAAACCTCCTGTAATACCCAGTCAAGCCAAGGAATGCCCTGACTTGAGTCTGGGTTTTTGGAGCTACCCAGTCCAGAATAGTCTGGATCTTGGGTTGGAGTGGCTGAACTTGGCCTCCACCTACAAGGTGGCCCAAGTAAACCACAGTTCCCTGCCCTATCTGGCATTTGGATGCCTTGATAGAGAGGCCTGCAGATTGCAGAGCCTTCAAAACCTTCTTCAGGTGGACCAGGTGATCCTGCCAGGTGGAGCTAAAGACAGCAATATCATCAAGATAAGCTGTGCTAAAGGACTCCAAGCCAGCAAGGACTTGATTCACCAACCTTTGGAAGGTGGCAGGGGCATTCTTTAAACCAAAGGGCATAACAGTAAACTGATAATGACCATCAGGTGTGGAGAATGCTGTTTTCTCTTTTGCTCCAGGTGCCATTTTTATGTGCCAGTACCCTGCTGTCAAGTCAAAGGTACTTAAGAATTTGGCAGCACCTAATTTGTCTATGAGCTCATCAGCTCTTGGAATTGGATGAGCATCTGTCTTGGTGACAGAATTGAGCCCTCTGTAGTCCACACAAAACCTCATCTCTTTCTTTCCATCTTTGGTGTGAGGTTTGGGGACTAAGACCACTGGGCTAGCCCAGGGGCTGTCAGAGCGCTCAATTACTCCCAATTCCAGCATCTTGTGGACTTCCACCTTGATGCTTTCCTTAACATGGTCAGACTGTCTAAAGATTTTGTTTTTGACAGGCATGCTGTCTCCTGTGTCCACATCATGGGTACACAGGTGTGTCTGACCAGGGGTTAAGGAGAAGAGTTCAGGAAACTGTTGTAGGACTCTCCTACAATCAGCTTGCTGTTGGCCAGAGAGGGTATCTGAGTAGATCACTCCATCTACTGTGCCATCTTTTGGGTCTGATGACAGAAGATCAGGGAGAGGTTCACTCTCTGCCTCCTGATCCTCATCTGTTACCATCAACAGATTCACATCAGCCCTGTCATGGAAGAGCTTAAGGCGGTTCACATGGATCACCCTCTTGGGGCTCCTGCTTGTGCCCAGGTCCACCAAGTAGGTGACCTGACTCTTCCTTTCTAGCACTGGGTAAGGGCCACTCCATTTGTCCTGGAGTGCCCTGGGAGCCACAGGCTCCAGAACCCAGACTTTCTGCCCTGGTTGGAACTCAACCAGTGCAGCCTTTTGGTCATACCAAAACTTCTGGAGCTGTTGGCTGGCCTCAAGGTTTTTGGTTGCCTTTTCCATGTACTCTGCCATTCTAGAGCGAAGGCCAAGTACATAGTCCACTATGTCCTGTTTAGGCTCATGGAGAGGTCTCTCCCAGCCTTCTTTAACAAGGGCAAGTGGTCCCCTTACAGGATGACCAAACAGAAGTTCAAAGGGTGAGAATCCTACTCCCTTCTGTGGCACCTCTCTGTAAGCGAAAAGCAGACATGGCAAGAGGACATCCCATCTCCTTTTGAGTTTTTCTGGGAGCCCCATGATCATGCCTTTTAATGTCTTGTTGAATCTCTCAACCAAGCCATTAGTTTGTGGATGGTATGGTGTAGTGAATTTATAAGTCACTCCACACTCATTCCACATGTGCTTTAGGTATGCTGACATGAAGTTGGTACCTCTGTCAGACACCACCTCCTTAGGGAAACCCACTCTGGTAAAGATACCAATGAGGGCCTTGGCTACTGCAGGGGCAGTAGTCGACCTAAGGGGAATAGCTTCAGGATACCTGGTAGCATGATCCACTACTACCAGGATATACATATTTCCTGAGGCTGTGGGAGGTTCTAGTGGACCAACTATGTCCACACCCACTCTTTCAAAGGGAACCCCCACCACTGGAAGTGGAATGAGGGGGGCCTTTGGATGCCCACCTGTCTTACCACTGGCTTGACAGGTGGGGCAGGAGAGGCAAAACTCCTTAACCATGTTGGACATATTGGGCCAGTAGAAGTGGTTGACTAACCTCTCCCACGTCTTGGTTTGTCCCAAATGTCCAGCAAGGGGAATGTCATGGGCCAATGTTAGGATGAACTCTCTGAACAGCTGAGGCACTACCACTCTCCTAGTGGCACCAGGTTTGGGGTCTCTGGCCTCAGTGTACAGGAGTCCATCTTCCCAATAGACCCTATGCGTTCCATTTTCCTTGCCTTTGGACTCTTCAGCAGCTTGCTGCCTAAGGCCTTCAAGAGAGGGACAGGTTTCTTGTCCCTTACACAGCTCCTCCCTTGAGGGTCCCCCTGGGCCTAAGAGCTCAACCTGGTAAGGTTCAAGCTCCAAAGGCTCAGTTCCCTCAGAGGGCAGAACTTCTTCCTGAGAAGAGAGGTTCCCTTTCTTTTGCTGTGTTGCAGTTGGTTTCCCAACTGACTTTCCTGTTCTCTTGGTAGGCTGGGCCATTCTTCCAGACTCCAGCTCTACTTGTTCACCCTGTGCCTTGCATTGTGCTCTTGTTTTCACACACACCAGTTCAGGGATACCCAGCATTGCTGCATGGGTTTTTAGTTCTACCTCAGCCCATGCTGAGGACTCCAGGTCATTTCCAAGCAGACAGTCCACTGGGATATTTGAGGAGACCACCACCTGTTTCAGGCCATTGACCCCTCCCCATTCTAAAGTAACCATTGCCATGGGATGTACTTTTCTCTGATTGTCAGCGTTGGTGACTGTGTAAGTTTTTCCAGTCAGGTATTGGCCAGGGGAAACCAGTTTCTCTGTCACCATGGTGACACTGGCACCTGTATCCCTCAGGCCCTCTATTCTAGTCCCATTAATTAAGAGTTGCTGTCTGTATTTTTGCATGTTAGGCGGCCAGACAGCTAGTGTGGCTAAATCCACCCCACCCTCAGAAACTAGAGTAGCTTCAGTGTGACCCTGATTTGCTCTGGGCACACTGTTGATCCCACTTGGAGACTAGCCATACCAGTGTTACCTGGATGGGAGTTTGGAGTGGAACCTTTCTTGGGACAGGCCTTGTCTCCAGTTTGGTGTCCATGCTGTTTACAGCTATGACACCAGGCCTTTTTGGGATCAAAGTTTTTACCCTTGTACCCATTGTTTTGTGAAGAGGCTCTGGGCCCACCCTCCTGTGCAGGTTTTTGGGGGCCTGTAGAAGACTCTTTACTATTTTTAGTTTTGGTTGTCTCATCACCCTTCCCCTGGGGAGTCTTTGTGACCCCTTTCTTTTGGTCACCCCCTGTTGAAGTCTTGGACACCCTTGTCTTGACCCAATGGTCCGCCTTCTTTCCCAATTCTTGGGGAGAAATTGGTCCTAGGTCTACCAGATGCTGATGCAGTTTATCATTGAAACAATTACTCAATAGGTGTTCTTTCACAAATAAATTGTACAGCCCATCATAATTACTTACACCACTGCCTTGAATCCAACCATCTAGTGTTTTCACTGAGTAGTCAACAAAGTCAACCCAGGTCTGGCTCGAGGATTTTTGAGCCCCCCTGAACCTAATCCTGTACTCCTCAGTGGAGAATCCAAAGCCCTCAATCAGGGTACCCTTCATGAGGTCATAAGATTCTGCATCTTTTCCAGAGAGTGTGAGGAGTCTATCCCTACACTTTCCAGTGAACATTTCCCAAAGGAGAGCACCCCAGTGAGATCTGTTCACTTTTCTGGTTACACAAGCCCTCTCAAAAGCTGTGAACCATTTGGTGATGTCATCACCATCTTCATATTTTGTCACAATCCCTTTGGGGATTTTTAACATGTCAGGAGAATCTCTGACCCTATTTATATTGCTGCCACCATTGATGGGTCCTAGGCCCATCTCTTGTCTTTCCCTTTTTATGGCTAGGAGCTGTCTCTCTAAAGCCAATCTTTTGGCCATCCTGGCTAACAGGAGGTCATCTTCACTGAGAGCATCCTCAGTGATTTCAGAAATGTGGGACCCTCCTGTGAGGGACTCACTATTTCTGACTAACACAGTTGGAGACAGGACTTGAGGGGTCCTGTTCTCCCTATTTAGGACTGGAGGAGGGACATTGGCCTCCAAGTCACTAATTTCTTCCTCTGTGATGTCATCATCAGAGGGGTTGGCTTTTTCAAACTCTGCCAACAGCTCCTGGAGCTGAATTTTGGTAGGTCTGGAGCCAATGGTTATTTTTTTGATATTACAGAGAGACCTTAGCTCCCTCATCTTAAGATGGAGGTAAGGTGTGGTGTCGAGTTCCACCACCTGCATCTCTGTATCAGACATTATTTTGCTAAAAGTTGGAAGACTTTTTAAAGAATCTAAAACTGTTTCTAGAATCTAATTTCAAACTTTTAACAAACTTTTTAAACTCTAAAAGACAATGCTTAACAGGGACTTAACACACAAGGCCCTAGCAGGACTTTTAAGAATTTAGAAAAATTTCAAATTGCAAAAATGAATTTCTAATGACAATTTTGGAATTTGTCGTGTGATCAGGTATTGGCTGAGTAGTCCAGCAAATGCAAAGTCTTGTACCCCACCGCTGATCCACCAATGTAGGAAGTTGGCTCTGTATGTGCTATTTCAAAGTAAGGAATAGCATGCACAGAGTCCAAGGGTTCCCCTTAGAGGTAAAATAGTGGTAAAAATAGATAATACTAATGCTCTATTTTGTGGTAGTGTGGTCGAGCAGTAGGCTTATCCAAGGAGTAGTGTTAAGCATTTGTTGTACAGACACATAGACAATAAATGAGGTACACACACTCAGAGACAAATCCAGCCAATAGGTTTTTATATAGAAAAATATCTTTTCTTAGTTTATTTTAAGAACCACAGGTTCAAATTCTACATGTAATATCTCATTCGAAAGGTATTGCAGGTAAGTACTTTAGGAACTTCAAATCATCAAAATTGCATGTATACTTTTCAAGTTATTCACAAATAGCTGTTTTAAAAGTGGACACTTAGTGCAATTTTCACAGTTCCTAGGGGAGGTAAGTATTTGTTAGGTTAACCAGGTAAGTAAGACACTTACAGGGCTTAGTTCTTGGTCCAAGGTAGCCCACCGTTGGGGGTTCAGAGCAACCCCAAAGTCACCACACCAGCAGCTCAGGGCCGGTCAGGTGCAGAGTTCAAAGTGGTGCCCAAAACACATAGGCTTCAATGGAGAAGGGGGTGCCCCGGTTCCAGTCTGCCAGCAGGTAAGTACCCGCGTCTTCGGAGGGCAGACCAGGGGGGTTTTGTAGGGCACCGGGGGGGACACAAGCCCACACAGGAATTTCACCCTCAGCGGCGCGGGGGCAGCCGGGTGCAGTGTTAGAACAAGCGCCGGGTTTGTAGTGTTAGTCTATGGGAGATCTAGGGATCTCTTCAGCGCTGCAGGCAGGCAAGGGGGGGGTTCCTCGGGGAAACCTCCACTTGGGCAAGGGAGAGGGACTCCTGGGGGTCACTCCTCCAGTGAAAGTCCGGTCCTTCAGGTCCTGGGGGCTGCGGGTGCAGGGTCTCTCCCAGGTGTCGGGACTTTGGATTCAAAGAGTCGCGGTCAGGGGAAGCCTCGGGATTCCCTCTGCAGGCGGCGCTGTGGGGGCTCAGGGGGGACAGGTTTTTGTACTCACAGTCTTAGAGTAGTCCTGGGGTCCCTCCTGAGGTGTTGGATCGCACCAGCCGAGTCGGGGTCGCCGGGTGCAGTGTTGCAAGTCTCACGCTTCTTGCGGGGAGCTTGCAGGGTTCTTTAAAGCTGCTGGAAACAAAGTTGCAGCTTTTCTTGGAGCAGGTCCGCTGTCCTCGGGAGTTTCTTGTCTTTTCGAAGCAGGGGCAGTCCTCAGAGGATGTCGAGGTCGCTGGTCCCTTTGGAAGGCGTCGCTGGAGCAGGATCTTTGGAAGGCAGGAGACAGGCCGGTGAGTTTCTGGAGCCAAGGCACTTGTCGTCTTCTGGTCTTCCTCTGCAGGGGTTTTCAGCAAGGCAGTCCTTCTTCTTGTAGTTGCAGGAATCTAATTTTCTAGGGTTCAGGGTAGCCCTTAAATACTAAATTTAAGGGCGTGTTTAGGTCTGGGGGGTTAGTAGCCAATGGCTACTAGCCCTGAGGGTGGGTACACCCTCTTTGTGCCTCCTCCCAAGGGGAGGGGGTCACAATCCTAACCCTATTGGGGGAATCCTCCATCTGCAAGATGGAGGATTTCTAAAAGTCAGAGTCACCTCAGCTCAGGACACCTTAGGGGCTGTCCTGACTGGCCAGTGACTCCTCCTTGTTGCTTTCTTTGTTCCCTCCAGCCTTGCCGCCAAAAGTGGGGGCCGTGGCCGGAGGGGGCGGGCAACTCCACTAAGCTGGAGTGCCCTGCTGGGCTGTGACAAAGGGGTGAGCCTTTGAGGCTCACCGCCAGGTGTCACAGCTCCTGCCTGGGGGAGGTGTTAGCATCTCCACCCAGTGCAGGCTTTGTTACTGGCCTCAGAGTGACAAAGGCACTCTCCCCATGGGGCCAGCAACATGTCTCTGGTGTGGCAGGCTGCTGGAACTAGTCAGCCTACACAGACAGTCGGTTAAGTTTCAGGGGGCACCTCTAAGGTGCCCTCTGTGGTGTATTTTACAATAAAATGTACACTGGCATCAGTGTGCATTTATTGTGCTGAGAAGTTTGATACCAAACTTCCCAGTTTTCAGTGTAGCCATTATGGTGCTGTGGAGTTCGTGTTTGACAGACTCCCAGACCATATACTCTTATGGCTACCCTGCACTTACAATGTCTAAGGTTTTGTTTAGACACTGTAGGGGTACCATGCTCATGCACTGGTACCCTCACCTATGGTATAGTGCACCCTGCCTTAGGGCTGTAAGGCCTGCTAGAGGGGTGTCTTACCTATACTGCATAGGCAGTGAGAGGCTGGCATGGCACCCTGAGGGGAGTGCCATGTCGACTTACTCATTTTGTTCTCACTAGCACACACAAGCTGGTAAGCAGTGTGTCTGTGCTGAGTGAGGGGTCTCCAGGGTGGCATAAGACATGCTGCAGCCCTTAGAGACCTTCCTTGGCATCAGGGCCCTTGGTACTAGAAGTACCAGTTACAAGGGACTTATCTGGATGCCAGGGTCTGCCAATTGTGGATACAAAAGTACAGGTTAGGGAAAGAACACTGGTGCTGGGGCCTGGTTAGCAGGCCTCAGCACACTTTCAATTGTAAACATAGCATCAGCAAAGGCAAAAAGTCAGGGGGCAACCATGCC
Organism: Pleurodeles waltl; assembly: GCF_031143425.1. Lineage (NCBI taxonomy): Eukaryota > Metazoa > Chordata > Amphibia > Caudata > Salamandridae > Pleurodeles > Pleurodeles waltl. The sequence continues at coordinate 99,626,648 of NC_090446.1, forward strand.
AAGGAGGCATTTCCTTACACTCAACATTAGAAGAGGTCACAGTTGAAACAGATCTCACTCTTGCTCAAAAGCTTTGCGGTAAGTTGAAGTAGAAGACTTGCAAGGAGACCAAACGTGACTGCGCCCCATCCCCGGGACTCGAAATCAGGCTAGAAGGCTCAAGGACGTCTATCAAAGGATCAGACCCTACAAATGTCTACTGACTCTGATCCGGTCCTAACAGTTGGTCCCCGCGCACCCTGAATGCCCATGGTGTCATTTTTCCCAGTACCAAATTATGGCCTTTCAGGAGGCTATTCTTCAGCTTTTAGACACTTCCAGTACCCTCTTGTCTGCCTTCGGGCCCCAGAAAACCACTAGGTTATCCTGTTGAACGTCGGCTGGGGGGCCCTCTTTCGACACCAACTGACTCCATGGTACCTATTGCAAGGGCCATTCTGATGCCAGTTAATACTTCACTTGAATCTCAGGGCCTTGGAGGACAGAGATCCAGAGTTCACTCCTTCAACTTTTTCTGGTTTTTGTGACAGGTTTTTTGTCAAAATGTTCTCTCAGTGTGCGAGGAATTATGGCCCCTCTGAAGACTACAAGGTCTAAACCTTGTAGGGACTGTCACAAACACATGGCTGTGACACCAGGTATGTCTCTGGTGCCTCGGGTTTTCACACAACTCCTAGTTTTGCAGGGAGTGGGCCTGGATGAATCCCTAGGTACTGGTGGGAACGCAAAGCCAAGATCTGTGTTGCCGAACACCATTTGATTGCGCATAAGGCTGTTTCCAGGAAAGGTCCTCTTTACACTCCTAGCTGTCAGGTACGTCCAAATAAAAAAAGAAACCTAAGAAGTCGAAGGGTGACTACCCCTCATCCCACCACTTTCATTTGGAGAAGTCTTGTTTATGTCAAGGTGCATCCTATCTATGTCCCCGTCCCCTATAGAGCAACCGATTCCACAGCTCATACCAATAGAACCCAAATTCCACAGTCCATTAGCAATGCCCCAACTAGTTGAGGACTTCAGGCAAGCCGTGTTGAACAACTTGGCACCCTTCTGGCTGTCTGTGGCTCGCCTTCGGAGTTAAAGGCTCTGAGGATGCCTTGATTGGGGGGCTACCGTCGTCAGATCTGTCCTCAATGTTGTCCGTGCCTCTTGACTCCACTCCAGGGTCAGTCCTGTTTCCGGGGCCAACGCTCAACTTAACTTTGAATCTGGCACTGTGATCTTCACTGTCTCATGCACCTCTATGCCATCAACAATGCTGGAGGAAGAACCCATTGACATATCGGACTCCGAAGCAAGCCCAACACAATCCTGACCGAAGTTGCATCCTCTAGAATCTTTGGCGTAGCTGATCCACCCTCATTCCGACTAGGATAGAACTTTACCTAGAACACTCCACATTCCTTCTTCTTTCTATTCAGAACTTAGTCAACATGGTGATGGAGTTGACTGTGATGATGAATCATGTTATTATGATAATGTTTCATGAATCTTCAGGACGCCAGTGGGTTAGACACTTCCTTGGGTTCTGGGCTAAACTCTACCCCTGGTTCCTCCACAGAGGAGTGCTCCTCTTGTGCTCATTGATCAGATGGGTGGCTGAAGTTTTAGACCTACTGCTTGCACCTGACAAAGGTAAGACTAATGAATAATGTCCTGACAGAAGTCCTGCTGCCTGGGCAGACTTCCACAGAACCCCTTCTCCATTTTAATGAAGCCCTGATGGACATACTGATTGATACTTTGGCCAAGGCTGGCTGTCGCCCACCAGTCAGCATACTTGCCAGTGATGATCCTCCCTTCTTGAACAACAACCCATGCCAAAGCTTTGTAGTGCAGGCGTTGATGAGTAGACTCAACCCCGTCTCATTCCCCACTTTGCTATCTGAGTCAAAACTTATAGAGGCATTTGGGAAGAGAATGTTCTTCTCAGCTAGCCTTGCCCTCCCTTAGTAAATGTGAGCTATCACCTGGAAGGATACTTGCATGCATTGCACCAGCCTTGCCCGGATTAACCAAGATAGTCAAGACACAGTTAAGTACGTCATCTGCTCTGGGTCAGACATCTGAGTGCTTGAGCAGGGCAGTCTGCAGGAGCATGATGCTTCGAGGTCGCATGTGGAAGAAATCCATGGCTTCTTGAGTGACATACAGGCATCAGTAATGGACATAATGTTTTATGGCACCCATCTCAGTGGAGATAAGGCAGACCCAGTGTTGGAGCATTTCAAGGAAAGCATGCTCCATAGGTCTTTATGTGGCTGTGCTGTAGTATCCCCAACAGTTGCTTCTTTTTGAAGCTTTGGAATGGGCTCTACCCAAAGACCACACGTAGTTCCACAGCAACAGACCCCACTCCCCGCACTCCTACACCCTTTGTCCTTTTATGTGGGGTCAGGAATCTGTGGGCCGCACACTGCTCACTCCCATGCTCCCTCCATCCTGCCGCCATAAAACCATTGTAGCTTGCACATGGCCAGACTGTTGGAGGCAGGGAAGATATCTCCACAGGTGGCAGAGCATCACATCTCAAAACCCCAAAATAAAATGATGGCCGGAGTGTTGAAACTTTTCAAACACTAACCTGCAGTCACAGATCGGAGTTAAATTAATTGTTCTTTTGCCCGCCACGTCACCCCAGTTTGAACCTAGCCATATGCAAATCAGTCTGGGCCCTGTTCCAAATGGGAACAGTCCAGCCCGAACTGCCAAGCCACGTCCTCCCAGGGTTGGAAACAAGCATCCAGGGACGTTTTTTTTTGGATATCTGCCCTCATCAACCAGGCTTGCTTGAATCCAGTGGTGCAGCAAGCAAGGGACCCACATCTGGGTGTACCCTTACCACTTAGGGCGCACACAGCAAAACCACAAAATTAAAGAACATCACATCTGACAGGTGGGTGCTTCAAGTAGTCCATCAAGATCTGCTCTACTATTCCTTTTAAACCTGCCAAATATTCCACCTACATCAGAGTGGTTGTTGGACAGCCGTTTGTCCATTCTACATTGAGAGGATGTGCCTCTTTCAGACGAGGGAGCTGTAGAGAGTGTCATGGCATCAGACATAGGGACTAGATGTTATTCCTGTTACTTTCTGGTGCCAAAAGAGGACGGAGGCCCCTATCCTGTTTTAGATCTTCACCCTCCAAGTTTCATCCTGATAAAGGACAACTTCAAAATGCTCACATTACCCCAATTTCTATGTGCCCAGGATACAGAAGACTTGGATGGTGATGCTGGACCTGCAGGGCACCTCTTTGTCATTCTCATCCTGCAATCCCACAGGCATTACCTACAGGTTAAGATAGGCCAGGAGGATTTTTGGTTTTCTGTGCTCCAATTCAACGTTATTAGTGCCCCTCATGTGTTCATGACTGTGATGGTTGCAGCACATTTTCTGAGTTTGGGGATACGCATCTTCCCCTGCTTTGACAACTGGCCGTTGAAGACGGGCTCACAAGTCTGTGATAAAGCATCTCCAGCTGACAGTGAACCTCCTAAAATCTTTAGGGTTCTTGATCAAAGTGCCAAAGTCGCACCTGACTACTTTGCAGAGGTTTCCATTCCTCTGAGCCGCTCTGGATATGGTGACATTTTTTAGCCCTTTTTCTGGGTCAGCAAGTCCAGGACATTCGGGCTGTGATCCTAATGCTTCAGCCTCTATCTTGGATTTTAGTGAGAGCGGCTCCTAGACTTCTGGCCTCCTGCATCCTTTTAGTAGATTGGCAGACGGCACATGCAAACTCTGCAGTTGGATTCTGTCAGACAAAGCTGCAAAAGATCTTCAGGGGTAGCTGCTTGACCCCAATTGGACCGGTGGCAGACCTTTCTCCCTACCACACACACAGCTGACGATGGTGATGTATGTGTTACTGTTGGGTTAGGAAGGTCATCTGAGAGAGCTGGAGTTCAGAGGACTCTGGCAGCGATATGCCTCCACATCATTCTGTTGGAGATGCCCTTCAGGTTTTCCTGCTCCATCCAAGTGAGGTCAATCCAGGTGCTCATGGACATCACTACTGCCATGTGGCCCTGCAACAAGCCGGGTGGAGTGGGCTCCTATGACAGTCTGATCGTCAACCACCTGGCAGAATTTTTAAAAGTCAGGGAGGATGAATTTAGGTGGAGACTTCTCACTAATCACAATTGGCAGCTGCTTCCGGAGGTTGCGCACAGCAGTGTGGAAAGCCCTTGCTAGATCTGTGTTTTTTTTTTAATGCTGTCATTAAAGGTTTTGAACTGTCATTAAAGATTTTGAGGTTTTATGTCAGTCATAACAAATTGGACGGTCCACTCTTTGTGGGTTTCATTGGGGTAAAAGAGGATAAGGCATTGCAGAAAAGGACACTTTCAAGGTAAATAATCCGCTATATAAAAATCTGCTGTGCCCGGCCAAAAAGCAAACCCCAGAAGGTCTGATGGCTCATTTGACTATAGCCAGATTTGCAACTACTGCAATAGCACATGGAGTCCCTGTGCTGGAAATGTCAGGCTGTGAAGTGGGCGTGATTCCATATGTTCATGAAGCACTAGTGCCCTGATGGCCTGGTTCAGCACATTTGCCCGTTCAACAAGGTAGCATTCCTTCAGAGTCTGATTAGGGTTGGGGATGAGATGGATTCACTTTGGAGTCAGAGAAGATTATGGGTTCATCTACTGTCGTTGCCAGCGTCAACATGCAGGTGACCAGTTGAGGATTCAGAGTAGGCACTGTCCCAGAGCTGCAACAGATCCTGGAGTAGAGTCTAGAGGCGTAGTTCAGATCTGGGGCGGAACTGCCGGCAGTAATCCTACTTGAGGCCTCTTTGGATGTGGGGCCCAAAGGCACTCCAGAGGAACCCTAAAAGGTACCAAAAATGCTTAGCATGACCTTTTTGAAGGCCTAGATCTGTTGCAGTGTCTCAAATGGCACAGGAAACTTGGGCTGAATTGAGATTCGCTCTGGGATTTGTTACGTGGTGTGATACTGAGAGGTTCCCTTTGTTACGTGGTGTGATACTGAGAGGTACCCTAAGGTCAGTGTGACTTCTTATGAGAGCGGTGGGAAGATGTGAAGTCATGTTTTGACTTTGTGTTTGACTTGGACTTACCTGAGAGTTTGAAGTGGGATGAAGACCTCTCTCAGGACCAAGAATGGATCCTCATCTTAGACCGGGTCTTTCTGGGAAGTTCAGTGACATAAAGCTTGGTTTGCGATCCCAGATGGTATTCAGACTCTGAGCACAGTTGTCGTACAATGTAGAGTCACCCAGGGAGCCCAGACACTAACAGCATACCTCGTTAGGGTGTGTCACTGAAATGTTTGTAGCAATCCTTGCAGGATTTAAACCTGTTATTTTATAGTAAGACCTCTCCTATGCACACTGGAAACTGATGTAAGTCTGTGTCGGGTAACTGGGAGGTAGCTGCTCCATAGCTGCATCAGAGGGCACAGGAAGGAAGGAGCTCCCATCAAAGAGCAGCTGTGGCAGGTATATAGGGCCGGCCATCACTTCTTGGACTGAACGGACCCGACATGGAGCTGCACAACACCAACTATCAGCATGCAAAGGAATTGATGAGAAAAATCTCTAGATCCAGCCTGGTGCTTGAGGTTAGTCACCAAGCGAGGAATCTGTGGATAGAAGTATCCATCAGAAGGAGGAGCTACTTACCTTTGGCACCCTTTCTGGTGGATACTCTACTCACAGATTCCTCAATGCCTTCTGTACTCCTCTTACTGTGAACTAGGCACTTTTCACTATGTATTAAAAGATTCCACATTAGAGATGTGCACATTGTCTTATCTGATCAGGTAATAAGTTGCTTGTCCGAAGGAGCAGACAGAAGTTGACATCAGTGCAAGTGCAGTATGTATATGTGGCGTCACTTCTTGGGGGGAGACAGTGGGGGTATCGAAGTTGATGCGGAGCCATACCACTCTAACTACTGGTGCACAGGAGCAACGCTGGGCAAAAACTCCAATCCAACCTAGCACCTTGGGGCATTCACTAGTGCAATTAGAGTATCCACCAGAAAGAGCATTCTCAAAGGTAAGTAACGTGTTCTATAGGCAACTCTATGTGGCCATTGGGAACGTTTTTGGAAGACATTTGTAGGTGCATTGTCTCCATTAGTATGAGAAAAAGGATCAGAGCCTGAATCGCATAGGCCAGTTAGTGAAATAAAAAATGTTTATGCTATCCACTGTTAATAAGTGATAATAGGCTGTTTGAGTTCTTCTGCTGATATGAATAGTGCAATGAGATGGCATAAGGAAGCCCAGCAGTCAAATACAGGTGACCACATGAGGAAAAACATTTCATATCCAAAGTGGGCAATTATGTTTGAATCAGAGAACTACCTCAAATGAGGACGTACTGAATATTTTAGGATTACATTGAAATTGTACAGTCACCCAGGCTTCTTAGTGTGAGACATCGTCTCTGCTGGTGCGCGTCTCTGGTGTCATTACAGTGCTGACAATGTATTGGTCAGTACTGTACGTATGTCCAGACTGGTTTGCAGATTCACAATAGATTCATGAAAAAAGGAAGAAAATCAGGCTCTTTGTCCAGCATTTTATTTCAAACTGTAGTTCTAAGTAGAGTCTATAGCTCTGTCTGGATGAAAATATGACATTACGAATGAACATCTGGTAGAAATGCACCTTTTGTTGCTGTGAACAGCTGGGGCCTGATTTAGTTTGACGGAGGGGGTTACTAGGTCACAAACGTGACAGATATCTCGTCCACCTTATTACGATCGCATTGTAGCCTATGGAGATTGAATATGGCGGGTGGGATATCCATCACTTTTGTGGCGGAGTAATCCGTCTGCCAAACTGCAAATCAGGCCCTGCGTTTTTTTTTTTTTTCGTTTAAAAAAAAATAATAATAATTTGTTGACATTTTTGAGAAAGAGCTTCTGGGTACACCAGTAAGTGCTGATAGGGCCCCATATTGTCACTAGTAGTAGGAGATTATTGTTGGTCCCTTCATAGATGCATTCCCTCTTTTTCCAGCCATGAATTAACACAATTGATTTTTACCATCACATCACATATCTTGATTCCTAATGCCTCACATGAACAAGAGCACAGACTGTGATACTATACTTCCATCCCTACTGCTGCCCGGGCTGCTCTTGTTATCTCTCCTTTGTACACCCAGTCCCTTTATCCACATTTAAAAAGAGACTCTTGGATTCTCAAGTAGTTGGGTAGGGATCTGTTATATGTTTCTTGTTAAACTTACACGTGTGCACTGTCTCGGATTTCATAGTCCTTAACATAGATTCATATTTTTAAAGTGAAGTGTTCCTTGTAATTGTGAGAATTGTGGTGCATTTCTCACCAGAAGTTCGATTTGTGGGTCATTCTTTCTTTCCAGCTCCTTGCCCACCACGTGGAATCCTCCTTCACATGAGAGGGGTTAGGTCAAAGAAACCTCTCTGTATAAATGGGGCACTGCGGTTCCCTAGGGGCCTCAGCAGTGTAGTCCTGAGGACTGTGCTTCTAGTTTCTGCTCCTGGCCCAGAGTCTGAGCACCACCTGATATATTGTTCTTTGCTTTTTATTGAGCTCTGCAACTTGGCATGAAATTACTGTGTACTATGTTTTTTTTTCCTGTGCAAGCCATGCAAAGGTGGGCTGCCAGAGGATGAGGGTACACTGTTTAGTGCTTTGTTAAAATGGTGGAATAAGTGGTGGTGCACGTTGTGCTTTCACATGTTCAATATATTATTTTGATTTTCTTTTTTTCTTTGACAGTACCGGTGATAAATGTGTTCTCAACTTCAAACCATGCGGACTGTTTGGGAAGGAGCTACACAGGGTGGAAGGATATATTCAAGACAAGAGGTCAGTTATAACTGAACTTAAAAATATTGCCTATGTGCAGTTCAGCTCTATGGTCATAGGTATTCCGTTTTGGTCTGCGTGTTGGCATAGAGGTCATATTAGCTGCGATGTATACTGCTTGCTTTGTGTGGCCATTACAATTCAAAGTATGAGTGACCTTTGTTTAGTCCCTTTATGAACCTAATAACTGAAAGTCATCAGACTAAAAATCAGGTTAATGCCATCTTTTGATTAGGTAGACTGTCTGGCAACAGTAAAGGGTAGGTATCTTCTTGACAAATGCTGTGAAAACCGAAATCTATATACAGGGAGTGCAGAATTATTAGGCAAGTTGTATTTTTGAGGATTAATTTTATTATTGAACAACAACCATGTTCTCAATGAACCCAAAAAACTCATTAATATCAAAGCTGAATATTTTTGGAAGTAGTTTTTAGTTTGTTTTTAGTTTTAGCTATGTTAGGGGGATATCTGTGTGTGCAGGTGACTATTACTGTGCATAATTATTAGGCAACTTAACAAAAAACAAATATATACTCATTTCAATTATTTATTATTACCAGTGAAACCAATATAACATCTCAACATTCACAAATATACATGTCTGACATTCAAAAACAAAACAAAAACAAATCAGTGACTAATATAGCCACCTTTCTTTGCAAGGACACTCAAAAGCCTGCCATCCATGGATTCTGTCAGTGTTTTGATCTGTTCACCATCAACATTGCGTGCAGCAGCAACCACAGCCTCCCAGACACTGTTCAGAGAGGTGTACTGTTTTCCCTCCTTGTAAATCTCACATTTGATGATGGACCACAGGTTCTCAATGGGGTTCAGATCAGGTGAACAAGGAGGCCATGTCATTAGATTTCCTTCTTTTATATCCTTTCTTGCCAGCCACGCTGTGGAGTACTTGGACGCGTGTGATGGAGCATTGTCCTGCATGAAAATCATGTTTTTCTTGAAGGATGCAGACTTCTTCCTGTACCACTGCTTGAAGAAGGTGTCTACCAGGAACTGGCAGTAAGACTGGGAGTTGAGCTTGACTCCATCCTCAACCCGAAAAGGCCCCACAAGCTCATCTTTGATGATACCAGCCCAAACCAGTACTCCACCTCCACCTTGCTGGCGTCTGAGTCGGACTGGAGCTCTCTGCCCTTTACCAATCCAGCCACGGGCCCATCCATCTGGCCCATCAAGACTCACTCTCATTTCATCAGTCCATAGAACCTTAGAAAATCAGTCTTGAGATATTTCTTGGCCCAGTCTTGACGTTTCAGCTTGTGTGTCTTGTTCAGTGTTGGTCGTCTTTCAGCCTTTCTTACCTTGGCCATGTCTCTGAGTATTGCACACCTTGTGCTTTTGGGCACTCCAGTGATGTTGCAGCTCTGAAATATGGCCAAACTGGTGGCAAGTGGCATCGTGGCAGCTGCACGCTTGACTTTTCTCAGTTCATGGGCAGTTATTTTGTGCCTTGGTTTTTCCACACGCTTCTTGCGAACCTGTTGACTATTTTGAATGAAACGCTTGATTGTTCGATGATCACGCTTCAGAAGCTTTGCAATTTTAAGAGTGCTGCATCCCTCTGCAAGATATCTCACTATTTTTGACTTTTCTGAGCCTGTCAAGTCCTTCTTTTGACCCATTTTGCCAAAGGAAAGGAAGTTGCCTAATAATTATGCACACCTGATATAGGGTGGTGATGTCATTAGACCACACCCCTTCTCATTACAGAGATGCACATCACCTAATATGCTTAATTGGTAGTAGGCTTTCGAGCCTATACAGCTTGGAGTAAGACAACATGCATAAAGAGGATGATGTGGTCAAAATACTCATTTGCCTAATAATTCTGCACTCCCTGTATATATATATATATATAAAACACACACACACACACTCTTTCAGTAAACTTTGTCATGAAGGTCTATTTTTAACGTTACGGTGTACAATGTTGTGTAATGAAAACACTTCACTTTTTGCTGATGTGGTGCAGGTGATCTCACTCTACAGCAGTGTAAAATGGCTGTTCTAGGAGGCACTCTAATCAGTGTGATGGATGTGTGCAATGTGGAGGCACAGTCTCACTGATTCTCTATAGTCTCAATTTAGTGTGTTATGGTACTTCACTCACTGTTGAGACATTACACAATGTTCTTTAATAGACCTTTTAATATTTGTGATGTACATTGCTGTGTGGTAGAGGTACTCATCACTTCTGTTTGTGAAAGCAGGCATTACCTATTTCTGTTGGATGCTTTTTGCTGTATCTATGCTATTAATTCACATACTTTTCACCAATAGGGTTTTTTCCCCATTACATGGTAAGTTGATGTGAAAACTGTGGGCAATTCTGCTGTTTCTGCTCGTTTTGCACATGCCTGCCTGGGATTGAAAAAGAGACAAAATACAGACAAAAAGCTATGCAGAAAAAGAATTCTTTGTTCTGCGCTGTGAGGAATGTAAGGAACAAGAAATTCTTGTACCATCATGCACTGTCAGGGGCCAGTTAATGTAATTGCTTTAATGGCAACTACATTGTTAATTAGACGGGCAGGCACTTGTCAGTGCTTTTCTGAACGTTTACTCTGAGGGGCTTGTATGTGCTGTCTACCTGGGCAAGCACTGGGAGAATTCCACAGAGAAGTGATGCTTTGCAGGCTGGCAAGAGCCATGTTTGTATCTAAATTTGCCAGTAATTTTAAGTACTATCTTTTGGTTCTCTCTGCCATAGTCTGTGATAATTAGAGAGTGAACTCGGCAACATTAAAATAAAAACAAATTGCCACTGGTAGGAAGCCCATCGTGCTAACAAATCAAACTCTGTCTTCTATTTGGTTTTCTACAATTGAGTTATTTTTAGAAAGCTGCATTCTCCTAATTTTTCAGCATCCACATAAAAACTTTGATGGACCTATGCACTCAAACTCTGATAGTTTGTGAGATTGTTTTTCTACATCCAAGTCAACGTTTTTTGTCTTACAGTTTTGTGGGTCAGTAATTTGAGTGCTCTTCATTGGAAAACAGCACTGAACTTTGACCACTCCTTCGTCTTCTGTGCCTTCTGACGAGGAAAGGAAGAAACTGGACTCAGTGGTCAGCAAAGTCTACAGTATGACTGCAACATCCATGAACATCCATGAAGGCAGCAAGTGCATCGCCTCTTCTGGGAAGATGCGCTAGCGCCTCATGGGACTCCTTACCTTGCTGAGGATCTACTCCGGGCAAAAACGGGCAATACGAGAAGACTTTTTAGAGGTTGTCAGTGAAGGTATGATGGTCTCAAATCAGATCATCAGCGCTGCAGCTGTCGCCTACTTGCTCGCAGCACATGAATATCGTCATGGGTAGCATTGTGCAGGCACTCCTGGCTTAGACTCACCGCCCTAAAGAATGAGTCACTGCAAAGGATCCTAAATCTACCAGGATCAGCACTCTTTGGCAGCCACACAGATGATAAAATGGCTTTGATGAAATCTGAAATGGAATTACTCAAGGCGAAGGGCCTTGAAAGGCAAAAAGAACAGAAAATGCCGTAAAAGGCCTACAAACAGTGTTACTGCTCCCAGAGGGTTCAAACCCCTCACTGGTATCAAGGTAGTCCGCAATCTCCACAGCAGAGGCCTTACCAGCAGCAGCCATAAACATCCTTGAGGTAGAAACAACTAGGAGCCTGCTCAGGGGTGGAAGCTCACAGCAGGCTCAAAATTGTGAATTTTTCCTTCCCCCTCTTCCGTTACCCACTCCAGTAGGGGGAAGCATTTCACATTTTCTGGCAAAATGGCAAAACATCACAAAAGACGATTGAATACACCACCAAAGCTATCCAAGCAATATCTGCAGATGCTGTGATTGGAAGTCGGCATCCTTCTACAGAAGCAGGTGGTGGAGCCTGTTCCTCTCAAACAGGGAACAGGCATTTACTCTCGGTACTGTCTAGTAAAAAAAGAAAGGTCCCATAAACGAGCTCAGACGCGAAAAGTTTAAATGCTGGCGCTAAACCAGATCTATCCCGTTACATCAGGGGGACTGACACTACTCCACTGACCTTCTAGATGCGTACTATTCCAATAGCCAAGAAGCATCACAAGTTTTTGAGGTTTATGGTGGGTTAAGATCATTCTCAATACAAAATGCTTCCATTTGGCCTCAAGTCGGAACATTTTAAAAGTGCTTGGCATTGGTAGCTGCTCACCTAAGGAAACATCAGGTCTTTGTCTACTTTAACCTAGTTATTGGCTCATCAAGGTGTCAAATCCTCAGGAAGCCCATCTTCATTACCAATGGACAAGCCATCTCCATACCAACCATGCCAGGTCAACGCCTACTCCTGTTCAGAAGCTGCCTTATTTGGGGCATTCATTGACACCAGTCAAGCAAAAGTGTGTTCTTCGGAGGAGAGACTGTTATTAGTCCATCGGAAATGTCACTCTCTCATGAAAGCCTCCCATCCCACTGTGACAGCAGTGTCATCTCTCTTCGGTTCCATGGCTTCATGCATCTTCATGACTCCGAATGCCAATCTCCACGTGTCCTCTTCAGGAATGTCTTGAGGGTCAATGGGATCAACTCACGGGCAGTAGGGAGGGCAGGATCACACTCCCACCTCCCTGCAACACAGCCTCTGAAACAGTGGTGCTCTCCGAAGAATCTGCTTAAAGGGATGTCATTTTATATGGATGTTGCTTTCCAAACTATAGTTACAGACGTTTTGTTACTAGGATGGGAAACACACATGGATAACCTTCAAATCCAAGGAACATGGTCTTACGAAGAGATGACATACCACATTAATCTTCTCGAACTCTGTAGTTCATCTGGTGCTGAAAGCTTTTCTTCCATCATGCACAACCAGATACCTACTTGTTCAGACAGACAACACAACAACCATGGACCACCTCAACAAGCGGGGAGAACGAGGTCCAGGCCAATCTGGAATTGGCTTATCGGCAGGATCTCTGCAACTCTTTTCCCAGGTGTCCAAAATGTGCAAGCAGACTCCTTAAGCAGGGCACTGCAGGGAATTCAAGAAAGGGTCTTTCACAACAATATCATAAAATTAATCTTCAAAGTATGGGGCACCCCCGCACATCGATTTGTTTGCCAACGCAAATAACAAAAAATGCCCAAGCTTTGCCTCTAGGTACTTCAAACCAGGGACATTGAGGAATGCCCCATGGATCAGCTTGTCTGGCAAATTTCTTTACGCCCTTCCTCTGATTACCTAGATCCAGTCAGTCCTCGTCAAGCTGTCCTACTCGAGAGCCAGAATAATCTTGATTGCTCCAGAGTGGCCACGACCATGGTGCTTTCTTTACCAGTCAGTTCATCCACATTTCAAGTTGCCATGCAGACTGGATTTTCAAACGGAATTAGGAGGCGTGATGGTTCACCCCAGTCTCTCCCCCCCTGAATTTGGCAGCATGGCTCCTGAGCTAGCTCAGTAATGACACTTGAACGTGCTGCAAGACTTTATGGACATTCCCAGAGAGGCTAAATGGCCTTCAACTAGTTCAGCCTACTCTTTCAAATGGATGAGATTTTGCTTTCTAACCAGAAACTGGGCCCAACACCCTGCCACGGAGATGTCATTCTTCCATACCTACTCTATTTGGCAAAATCTGGCTTACATTTCCCTTCCATAAAGATTCATCTTGCAGCTCTTACTGCTTATGGGAAAATGTCCTTCGCAAACCTCTATTTCAAGATTCCAGTCATAAAAGACTTCTTAGAGGGCTTAAAGAGGGTTTTTTTACCCATAAGGTGTCCATCTCCTCCTAGGAAGATTAATATAGCCCTCTCACACCTCATGCAGGCACCTTTTGAGCCCATTCACAAACACCTTTACAACACCTCCAGTGGAAAACTTTACCCTTGGGGGAGTAGGGGGTGATTTTGGGGGGTGGGGTGACCTTCCTCAATGCCAAAGAATGACTATGGGTAACTAGATACTAAACATAATAACACACAGAACTTTATTGATCCAAATCACCAAACTTACCCCAAAAAAGACAACTGCTTGTCCTGCAACAAAAGGTTCAACTACTGGTCAAGCGACTAATAGGAAGGGTACTCCACAAAGAATAGAACAAGACAGCACACGCTGTGTACTTCTTAATTCTAAAACAGAACCAGGCTTCAAGATTTGGGTCTGCTCTTTGTACCGAGATTCATAAACAGACACATCCTATGTGGTGATTCTGTAAAATGTGAAAACCCTATGGAAGAGGGCAATGCCTTGGCTTTATTAAAGACTTCTGCTTTCACATTCTGATTGATTGTGACCACGGGAACTGTCTTTTCATACGGTGCAGTCAAACCTAAACGTACTGGAACTAAAGACAGTATTTCTTGAACTAAGAGCCTTTTAAACTCTGGAAAAGAGGGAAGTTTAGCAAACAGGCAGTGCCACAGCAACGTTATACTTAAGCAAGTGTGAATAAAGACTTTAGGGGCACCTCACTTGCCATAAGAACCAATTTTAGAGGCAGACAAATTAGACAGAAAACTAGGCACATTTCATAGATGGGAGATAAATCGGGGTTCTCATCAGCACTTCCAGGATGTGAAGAACTCCAGACATACACTTGTTTGCAACAGGAAACATCCAAAACCTTGTTTCTGGGTACACTTAACTATATTTGGGGGTATGTATGCTTTGTCCCATAACAGCTGATAACCCCTAGGCTTCCCTAGTCATCATCAAATACATGGTCTTAATGCTGGTTACTCTTGGGTCAACCAGACTTTCATGGCACTTTCAGCTTATGGTGTGAGGGTACAGCATCAGGTCAGATTACTGCAAATGTTTTCCCTGATTACTAAAAATGGGAAAGGCAAGAATTAGAACTTTAAACAGCTTGGCTCCTGTAGTCAAATAATTGCATACTTTGCACTTAACCCAAAGATGAACTGAGGTAATTAGGAAGTCAGGATGAAAGTGCAACAACGTGGCTTTGCTGACTTAAATTATGCAAAAGCAAGGGTTGAGTAAAACAAACGAGGAAAACTAAGCACGTAAGATATTTAGTAAATAGCAAACATTTCTATTCATCGGTCAGGATACGTTTCTCTCAATCACAACAAGTTCATGTAGTGTTATTAAAAGATTTTTAGAGGAAGTTAAGAGATTACTCCCTTCACGCCCACTGCAAAGTCATTGTTGAGCATTTATTATTTGATGAAGACCCCATTTGAAATATGCTTTAACAAGTTTAAAGCTTTTGGCATTGAAAAGGTATTCTTAATTGCTGTTGTGTCTTTATGTAGAAATAGTGAGAATTCAGAATAACAGAGTTTCTGAAAACTCACATGGCTAGGATGGTTACAAAGCCATGTCCAAGTTCATTCACTTCATGCTATCGATGTTTAATGTGAATCAGTCAACACAGTGGCTTTCATTCAACAGAAAGGGAGTATTAAAAAATTAGATGCGAAGACAGTCAATTATTATATACCGTAGACTGAATAAATAGTTTTCCCTTTTCTGTGATACGCCAAGGGTTTCCAATATCGCCAGTACCAGACCTTGTTGTTTATACAACAACGTTCTCAGCCCTTTTGTGGCCAAAGCGTGGATCCTAGCGACCATGTTCAAGGCATAAGGGTCAACGCGCAGCTCAGGCTCCCGCACTCAGGCAACTTCAGAACCACTTTAGTGTGTCCTTTCTGACACACAGACAAACTGTAGGAGGCAGGGTCTGACATTTTTTCCAAGGGTGGCAAAACAACACTTCAGACAAAAGGGGTCCTCCAACTTGTCCATCGGGGCTACGCTCTCCCGTTTCTTTCTACCCTGTTGCACCGTCCATCACTTCATCACCCTCCGGTTTGGCTGACGAAGGACCACATGTCCGTTGTGTAGCAGGAAGTGGCCAAAGGGGCCATAGAGAGGGTTCCAGACTCAGAAACTGGGAATGGGTGTTACTCCCTCTACTTCCGAAGGACAGAGGCCTATGGCCTATTTTAGATGTTCGCCGTCTCAATGCTTTCCTGCAAAATAACAAATTCAAGTTACTCAGGCTAGCCCAGGTTCTGACTGCTGTAGATCCTGGAGACTGGATGGTAGTGTGGGACCTGCAGGATGCTAATTTCACTATTCCCGTCTTGCAAGTCCACTGATATTATTTGCGGTTTACAGTGGGACAGGAGCATTTCGAGTTTGCAGGACTCCCTTTGGTCTTGCCAGTGCCCCTGGTGTATTCATCAAAATGATGGCGGTGGTCACAGCACACCTTCAGAGGTTGGGTGTTCCAGTCTTTCCTACCTTGATAAATGGCTGTTGAAAGCAGGCTCATCCTGAGTAGTTGTAGACCACCTCCAGACAACGGCAAGCCTCCTAACATCTTTGGGGTTCACTGTTGAGGTGCCAAAATCACATTTGACTTCTCTGCAGCCATTCCCGTTCATTGGAGCTATCCTGCATTTGATGCAGTTTTCTGCCTTCCCTACAAAGTGAAGAGTCCAGGACATTTGGGCTATGAGCCTACGTTTTCAGGCTTTGTCCTGAATCTCAGTGATGATGATTTTGAGGCTCATGAACAGTCATGCACTTGGTGCGCATAGGCTGTTCCTCCTAATAGCCCTGTCCTCTATGCACATATTGCACTAATTGTTGTCATAGTAATTGGCTAAGCCTTCTGCTATTTAAACTGTTAATTGCCTCCTTAAGTTACAAGCTATTGGTCTCCTCCTTCCTGCAAGTCAAGTTCTCCACATGGCATTTCTGGGCTGGTGAGACCATCTCGGAGAGGTGGGGATCAGAGGACCCTGGTGTAAGAGGCCTTCGTACCATCCATTGAGGGAGGAAAGAACATGTCCAAAAGAACAGGTCCTCACAGACAAGACCCACTACCATGTGATACTGCAACAAGCAGGGTGGAGATGGGTTTTTGGCCCTGTGCCAGGACGCTCTAAAACCTCTGGAAGTGGCTGACTGGCCAGGGCAGTTCTGCGTTTGTTAACCACTTGGCAGGATCTCAAAATGCAAGAGCGGACAAACTCAGTTGTCAGTGCCTTGTGGTTAATGAATGGCAGTTACACCCATGATGCAGTGAATTTTTTTAGCAATGGGAAGGGCCCTGTCTCGAACTTTTTATACTGCTAAGAGCACATAATGTTTGCATATTTATTTGCTAGAGTCTCGGACACACATTCCATTTAGAGTGGAGCTTGGGACTCCTATGTGCCTTCCGACCTAAAGCTCTCCTAGTTGAAGTTCTGAAGAAGATTACGACCCACAGAGCCCAAGTCATCCTAGTGACCCCCGAGTGGGCCATTAGGGTGTGGTCTCCAGAACTTCTGGGCATGAGCATCTGACCTTTGACAAGTTGCTGCTTCGTGATGATCTACTGTTGCAGCTACAGGGTAAGGTCCAGCACCCATGTCTACTCAATTTGCACCTACATGCCTGAAGATGTAGCAGCTGCAGCTAGTTTCCTTCAGTCTTCGTCCTAAGGTTGTTGATGATGTTCTGGCAGGCATGTGCCCCTCAATGAAGTTTATGGCCTTGTGCAGCACCCGCCAAGTTGACCCACTCCAGACAAAACCGTCTGTGGTGGTGTTTTGTCTTTGATCCGGCATGGATTTGCACAGTTAAATGCTATTTGTCAGATCTTTTCCTTTTTTTTTTTTTTCTTTTTTTTTTACTTTTTCCAGATCAGCCTTCTTTGTTTAAAATGTGCATTGTGATGAGAATACTCAAAAGTTAATTTCCTCAATGTTAGCTCGGCATGTGAGCAAGTTTCAGACGCTATCAGACCAGCCGTCTTGCACGTAACTTTTCCCTGGCAAACTGATTTCAAACAGTTTAAAGTGGTAATACATATTCAAGTTGAGCACCTGCCCAAAAAAAAAAATAGTTATAAAAATAAAGTGACATTTTCCATTTTGAACCCTATAGAAAGCTGTTGACTGAGCTACAGAAATACAGCTGAACGTAGTGACACCAAACTTGGCATAAAAGTAGAACTTTACTCAAGGATATGCCTTTGTTAATGTAGGGTTTTTTAGAAATTGGCAAGAAAATATTTTTTTGTAGGCCACAAATTGAGCCGATCTGGCAATGAAGCTGATTCCGTGGGGGTCCATAAACTCAGGTTCCTGTACCTTCTGCAGACCTGTTTCTACAAATAAAGGAGTATGATTAGGCAATATAGCCTTTTCTCCTGTCCATTTCAGGCCTGTGAGACCAAAGCTGGGTTTCACTGACCTGAAGCCATTGAATTGTCTAGCTACAATTCAAACAAAATGTTGCTGTCACATTTCAGGACGCTGGGACTCTTGTCGAGTAAAAGAAAATAAAGAAGCCATAGGAGGACAATGGAGGAGGGTCTTTGGCTTCCCTCCAGTGTTGGATTTAAATTAAAATGAGGATTTTGCCATGGTAAATTGTGGTCAGGCTTTGCTGCAACATTCATGCTGCCACTGAATGCAGTTTACTTTCTTGACTTGATGACTTATTTTGTATAAATATCTTTGATTCTTGTTTCTTGTTTAGCCGTGGTCCTGAGAATCACCTCAAACATTGCTAAAGGCAGAGTTCAATACCACAAATAACATAAGGAGATTTTCTTGTGAGACCACCTTTTTGCGCAGTTTGGTTCAGAAGAGCTGCCAGATACTCTTGATGCCTGCAACCTTCTTTTGAGTGTTTTTAAAACTATTGTGATTTGCAATTACAGTATTCAGAATATGTATAAAATCTGAAAACATCACTGTTACAGATAAGTAACCCTCAAGTGTCATTTAATACAGTACTTTAATCTCTTCTTTCAACAGCAAAAAGAAGCTATTCGTGATCTACGGGAAGTGGACAGAATGCTTGTGGTGTGTTGATCCTGCCACATATGAGACGTACAAGAAGAGTGACAAGAAATACGGAGAACAGAAGAGGACTAAGCAGGTAGAGTGTGAGGTGTCTGGGTTTGGGAGGGAACAGGCAGCCACCTGTTATAAAATAGTTGAAAGCTATCTCAGTATTTTACTAGTGCTGTAGTAGACCCACTGTGACACAAAGTCTAAAGCCACGTTATTCCCATCTCCAGTAAATAAAAAGTTTTGATGGTCAGCAGCTTCTCGTAAAGGCTGACCCGGCTCTCGCCGTTCCCCACGTGGATTGATTTATTTTGATTATGTATAAACATTAGAATTTCCCTACCAAGGTATTGGATCCCAGAAGACGTTACAGTAGATACAATTTTCCTTTTTTTTTTAATGATCCAATAGACAAAATGTGCCAATAAAATGCAAATTGTGTGTTTTTTCTTTTTTTCTATTTTAGCCAATAAACATAAAGTGCACAAAGGCATCATTCTTAACATGTGAGAAATTTGACACTGCTACTTTGAGGAAATCAAGTTCTTCACGTTTCAGAATGAAGGGCTGGGCAGTATATTTTCACCCTCTGGGGGAAGAAATCTTGAACATAACTGGCCATTGTCCTGTAACCAAAACCTTTTTGTTGTGACTTTTTGGTTTCAGTCAATATTTCAACACTTCTCATATTAAATTAAATCTTTGGGGAGGGGTACATTTTTAATATTCTTCTTATTCTTAATCCCCATCCCCCAAACACCACTAAAGTTCAAGGAGAGTCTTTCCCCTGTTATTTATGTAGCCCTCTACAGGCTTTAGAGATTAATTACACTTTACATTGAGTTACTTCTAGTTACCTTTACATAGACTTCAGAGACCATAGTTCTTAAAAAAAGGTATGACGGTGGACATTGTCTCTCCCCTTGTTAAATAGCTCTAAGTTGTGTCATAGAACTTCCAGTATTACTCTAGCATTTCTGTAACACTTTACTATTTCGTAACACCACCACAGGAATCGAAGCACTTGCAGTTTTATTTTGAACACTACTTCTGCCAAAGAAAGTATAGAAGTAGTACAAGGTATAGCTTTTATGGCATAGGTCTTAGTAATAAAAGTCACAGTAGTCATTGTAGTGTTTTCAGTAGTAAGAGCACTAGAAGTAGTGCTTGATGCACTATTCATAGCAGTATAGAACCTGTAGTAGTGGCACCATTGCTAGTAATATTAATAGTTATAGAAGCAGGGCCAGTAGTAACTATCATACCTAGTATTTGGTGTACTACTACTAATAGTAATATTATCAGTATTTACAGTTAGAGTATGTTCAATGGCATGCGTAGCTGCAGATACACATGCTTTGCATAGTCCACCATCTAGCGTTGGGCTCAGAGTGTTACAAGTTGTTTTTCTTCAAAGAAGCTTTTTCGAGCCATGAGATCAAGTGACTCCTCCTTCTCGGGCCTACTGCGTTACAGTACCGGACTTCATTTCGATTCTGCCCTCGGTGCCACGCCAAGTTCCCCTACACCGACCAATACTCGGTGTGTAACCTCTGCCTCTCTCCAGAACATAAGGAAGAAACCTGCGAGGCGCGGCGTTCCTTCCGATCCAAGAAGACTTTACTGGAACGAAGAGCAAGGCGGCTAAAGATGGCATCGAAGTCGACAGAACTAACACCCAACATTTATGGTGAGGAACAGGTGCAAACTGCAGTCTCCATCGCAGACTCCGACTCCGACCGTGACTCAGATGGGGACTGCCAAGGTATTACTGCGGCGCAGTACGTGAGTACTCCAGCACCTTCCCATCACCAAAAACAGTTTAAAAAGTCACAGAAGGCCTTGGGTCCACCTCTGCTTGCTGGCCTTGGTCAGACCCAAAAACTACATTTTGTCAACCGACCCTTGGATTTGGTGTCGAAAAATGCCAATACGCACTCCACTTAACAGACTGCAACGCCTGTTTTGGGATCGGATCGTACAATGGAAGCTTCCACATCGGAACCGAAAAGGCGGCATACCTCCTCAGAACCGAAACATCCAAGCTCCACTTCGGAGCTCAAAAAACTTCCATCTGCTTTAGAAACCACATTTTCGTCCCGTTTAAAGCAGTATCGCCAAGCTTTCGGAGCATTCGTTTGTGGGAAGTAAACAGGTTCCATCTTCAAAGAAGTCAACAAACATTAGACCCATTCTTGAGGTAATGGACCATAAGCAGAGGAAAATACAGATCCAAAAGAATACGGGGGAAATTAGTGCCTCTCCTCCTCCTATAACCAAGAGGAAACTGTCCTTCCAAGAAAGTGTGGAACCTGGCCCTTCACCGGCAACAATATTTAAGCACAAGGAGAAGAAAAAGACAGTGCATCAGCCTTCTCCACCACATTCACCTCTCCTTTCCACTTCTCCACCACCTCACGCTCAACCATTACCACCTTCACCCACACAGTTTTCAGCACAATCTCCTGTCTCCTCACATGGGGATTATATGGGTGATAATCCTTATAATATGGACCCATGGGATACGTATGATTCTGATCCAATTCCATCTAACGACCCTGCTTAGTATCCCACAAGGCCATCTCCACCTGAGTACACCACGGCCCATAATCAGGTCATTGCCAGAGCAGCCACACACCATAATGTGCATTTGCACTGTGAGCCCATAGAGGATGATTTCCTATTCAACACCCTTTCCTCTACACAAAAACAGCACCAACGTTTGCTGATGTTACCAGGCATGTTAAAACATGCTGCTGATATTTTTAAACAGCCGGAAAAGGCTAGGGTACTAACACCTAGGGTGGATATAAGAAATATAAAGCTGCACCAGCAGATCCAATTTTCCTATCGCAACAATTGCCACCTGATTCCGTTGTGGTCAGTGCAGCTAGGAAAGGGATGAATAGTCAATCCACAGGAGATGCTCCTCCCCCTGAGAAAGAAAGCCGCAAATTTGACGCAGAAGGAAAGAGTTGCAACTCAGGCTGCAAATCAGTGAAGGATTGCCAACTCCCAATCTCTTTTAGCCAGGTATGACAGGGCCCATTGGGACGAAATGCAGGAGTTCCTTCAATATCTCCCTACATAACACCAGAAAAAGGCACAGCAGGTAGTGGCAGAAGGACAAGCTACTGCCAACAATCAGATTAGGTCTGCACTAGACGCAGCTGACACAGCAGCTAGGGGAATTAATACTAGTGTTACGATCAGAATGCATGCTTGGTTGCAGTCCTCAGGATTCAAACCTGAAATACAGCAAGCGGTCCTTTAATATGCCATTTAATATATAGCAGCTATTTGGGCCTGAGGTGGATACCACCATTGAAAAATTAAAAAGGACTTTGATACAGCAAAGGCCATAGGTGCCCTTTACACAACACCTATTCGGGGCACTTTTCGTAAGCCTCAATTCAGAGGAGGTTTTGAACCCCAAACATCAGAGGCCTCTACGTCCCAACAAAAACTGGGACAACAATATTATTCCAGGGCATCTTTCATCTATAAAGGATACAATTTCAGAAGT
This sequence comes from Pleurodeles waltl, assembly GCF_031143425.1. Taxonomy (NCBI): domain Eukaryota; kingdom Metazoa; phylum Chordata; class Amphibia; order Caudata; family Salamandridae; genus Pleurodeles; species Pleurodeles waltl. The sequence goes on from NC_090446.1 coordinate 99,648,832, forward strand.
AGGGGCAAATCCACTGCCACAAGAGGTGCCTCTACCTCATCAAAGCAGTGACTTTCTCTGCTTCCCCACACAGCGCAGATCTCCTGTGAGAGGAAGACTGCAATATTTCCACCGTCATTGGCAACAAATTACATCAGATCAATGGGTACTGTCAATTATCCACAGTGGTTATTACCTAGACCTCATCTCCACTCCACCAAACATTCACCCTCATTCACACAGGCTTTCTCCCGAAAACACTGTTCTGTTAAAACAAGAGGTAGAATCTCTTCTTCTCAAAGGTGCAATAGAGGTAGTACCCATCAATCAACAAGGAACAGGAGTATATTCTCTATACTTCCTCATACCAAAAAAGGATGGCATTCTCAGACCAATCCTCGATGTCAGACCTCTCATTCAGTATATTTTCTCAGAGCATTTCCACATGGTCACTCTTCAGGATGTCATCCCTTTGTTACAAAACAAGACTACATGGCAGTATTAGATCTAAAAGATGCTTACTTCCATATTCCTATACATCCAGCAAGTACCTAAGGTTTGTAATAGCAGGCAAGCACTACCAGTTCAAAGTACTACCCTTTAAAGTAACAGCACCAGGGGTATTTACCAAATGCTTTGCAGTGACTGAAGCATACCTCAGAAGACAGTGTTTACACGTCTTTCCCTATCTAGATGACTAGCTAATAAAAGCCAGTACCATTCAAACTTGTCAACATCACACACAACACACAATCAATACCGTACACAGTCTAGGGTTCACAGTCAATTACCAGAAGTCTCATCTTCAGCCAGCGCAAATACAAGCATATCTGGGAGCAATTCTGAACACTCAGTCAGCATTAGCTTACCCAAACCCACAAAGAATCGAAGCTTTCCACAGTCTCATATCTCAACTCCAATACAATCAAACTTACACCGTAAGATTTATCATGAAACTCTTGGGAATGATGGCATCTTGAATATCAATAGTGCCCAATGCACGTCTAAACATGAGACCTCTGCAACAGTGTCTCTCACAGCAGTGGTCTCAGGCACAGGGTCAACTTCCCAATCTAGTGTTGTTGGACCGCCAGACTTACAACTCTCTGCAATGGTGGAATCACACCAACTTATCAAAGGGGCAGCCATTTCAAGACCCTGTGCCACAGACCAGTCACCACAGACGCATCAATGACAGGTTGCGGAGCCCATCTCAACAATCTTACAATACAGGGAGAATGGGACTGATTCCAGCAGACTTACCACATAAACCACTTGGAATTGCTGGCAGTGTTCTTAGGAATCAAAGCATTCCAGCCACAGATCACACACAAGACAGTCTTAATAAGGAAGCCAACATGACAACAATATATTATCTGCAAAAGGTGGGGAGGGGTACAGTTCACACTCATCCCAATTATCCCTTCTAGCACAAACAATTTGGAAGTGGGCAATTCACAATCGCATTCACCTACTAGCAGAGCGCATCCCAGGGATATACAACTAACTAGCGGACCTCTTAAGGAGGACGCAGCAACAAATACACGAATGGGAGATTCACCCACAAGTAATCTAACAGTACTTTCACATGTGGGGAACACCAAACATAGACCTTTTTGCAACAAGCAAAAATGCAAAATGCCCAAACTTCGCATCCAGGAACCCACACCCTTGATCTAAGGGCAATGCTCTGTGGATCTGTTGGTCAGGGATATTTGCTTCTACTTTTCCCCCCTCTCCTGCTAATTCTGTTTCTGGTCAACAAGATCCGTCACACTTCCCTCACTATGATACTCATAGCTCCCACGTGGGCACGTCAACACTGGTACACAACACTGTTGGATCTATTTGTAGTACCACATCACAAGCTCCCAAACAGACCAGACCTGTTGACTCAAAACAAGGGTCAAATCAGACATCCCAATCACGGTATGCTCACCCTGGCGATTTGGCTCCTGAGGTCATAGAGTTTGGCTATCTACAGCTTCCATCAGAATGTATGGACATTCTAAGGGAAGCACGTAAACCTACAACTAGGCAGTGCTATGCAGCTAAATGGTAACGTTTTGTGTATTACTGTCAACCCAAAAACATTAATCCACTTAAAGCATCCATACAGGATATTGTATGCTATTTGCTACACTTACAAAAAGCAGATCTTTTAAAATTAATTTTATTCATCTATTAAAATTAATTTAGCAGCAATATCAGCCTACCTCCAAAACAGACAGCATATCTCTCTGTTTAGAATTCCTGTCAAAAAAGCTTTTATGGAAGGCCTTATTCCACTTAGAGCTCCACCAGCTCCAGCCTGGAATTTTCACATTGTGCCCACCATTTGAACCCATGCATTCTTGCACTCTTCAGTTTCTCTCATGGAAAGTTGCTTTCCTGGTAGCAATTACGTCCTTAAGGAGAGTAAGTGAAATTCAGTCATTCACTTTAGAAGAGCCCTTCTTCCAAATTCACAAACGCCAAATAGTACTTAAGACAAATCCAAAATTCTTACCCAAAGTGGTCTCACCATTTCACATCAGTGAGTCAGTGGAATTGCCAGTCTTCTTTCTACAGCCAGATTCAGTTGCTGAAAGAGCTCTCCACACGCTTGATCTCAAAAGAGCTCCTTTATATTAAGTAGACCGAACAAAAGATTTTAGAAAATGTAAACAACTTTTTGTGGCTTTTCAACAGCCTCATGAAGGTAATCCCATTTACAAACAAAGATTAGCCAGATGGATAGTAAAGTGTATTCAAACTTGTTATATTAAAGCTAAAAGACAACTATTAGTAACTCCTAAAGCACATTCTACTAGGAAGAAAGGAGCTTCAATGGCATTCTTAGGAAATATACCAATGGCAGACATATGCAAAGCAGCCACATGGTCTACACCACACACATTTACAAAACACTATTGTGTTGGCATGTTGTCTCGCCAACAAGGAAATGTTAGTCAAACAGTGCTTAAAACACTATTTCAAACTACTCCAACTTCTACAGGCTAGCCACTGCTTATTTTAGGAGGGGATTGCTTTTCAATCTATGCAAAGCATGTGTATCTGCAGCTACACATGCCATTGAACGGAAAATGTCACTTAACTAGTGTACATCTGTTCGTGAGGTGTAGTGCTGCAGATTAACATGCGCCCTCCATCCTCCCCGGAAGCCTGTAGCCATTGTGGTACTGTATTATGTAAATATGTATATGCATCACATGGCCATCTTCTTTACTTACTATATGTCTGTACATATACAACTCTTCACGCCTTACTTCACCCTCCTGCGGGAAAACAATCTAACAAAGGACTCAATGCCCATGCGCACTATGACCGAGAAGAGGAGTCACTCGATCTCGTGACTCGAAAAAGCTTCTTTGAAGAAAAACAACTTTTAACACTCCGACCCTAACACTAGATGGCAGACTGTGCAAAGCATGTGAATCTGCAGCACTATATGCCACGAACAGATGTACACTAGGTAAGTGACATTTTCCATTTGGTGGTAGAGGTAGTGACGGGATTTTTTTGAGGAGACAAAATTACCCTGGTGATCTTCTACTGCACGAAAAATTCAGAATTTATTATTTCATTTTAGTGTGTTGACAAAACTGGCCTATCAATGTCTGAAAGCCTGTAAGAGACGCTGAGATTGTCTTGATGTGTTTGGCAGTACATTAATTTGGACTCTGAAATGAGATAAGCCCCCTCCTTTGTTAAAATGAAATCCTAATGGACTGACACATATCCCAAACATCATGCTACCCAAAGTCTGCCTCCTCAAAATGATGAGTATACTTGCTCATTCATAGCTTTCAAAATTAAACAGTTTCTTCCAGAAAGAATGCAAATACAGAACTCCTGTTCAATCCCTCATACTCTCGGAGCTGGATGTTGGCAATGCCATTGTTGATTGCCTGGTGGACGCCACACTGTCACCCCTTAGAGGTATCCTACAAGCTGCTGCACTTCTCATTCAGCGCTTTTAAGAAATATGATCATGCCACCCCCATTCTGATGGAATTTTATTGGCTTCTCTTCCTGGCCCGCACCACCTTCAAAACCATAGGCATCATTCACAAAGCTATCACAACCAGCACACCTGCTTATATTGCACGAAACCCCCAGCCACAGCCAGCACACTATCAGAATGTGCATTAAGAAGTGTAAAAATAGATACCACAAGGAAGCTGAGCATTTCCTTGTTTGTACTCAGGACTTAGAATAGTGAAACTTAAAGTACAGCCTGTGGAACCCATTAGACTCTCCTGACCTTTACAGGTGGTCCCTCTGGTCGACAGCAGCACTGTGCTGCTGTTTACTCAGCACTAACATCAACATATGTTAAATAAACAGGCAAGCATTTATGTAGAGGTTAATTCAAGTTAAGGAAAATAAGTAACTAGGGTGTTTTGCACCACTTCCTCTAGGAACACCTTTGTTTTTAAAGACCTCTTGCAGCAAAAGTGTAAAAATATGATAAAGTCTCTTCAAAATTCAGAAAGTGTACTTCATTAACATGCAGAACCGTTTCACCTTAGCACGTCATATTATTATTATATCAGTGCAATGAGAAATTTTTGTAAGTAATAGTTTTCAAACATGAATTTTGAAACATTCATTCTCCCTCCCACACTGACAACAATATAGTAAACAAAGAGGCAAGTCAGTTATGTGTTTTTGGGTGGGCAGGGATCCTATTATACTTGAACAACATAATCGTTTATTAAATCGAACATGTGAGACGGTTTTGTACAGTGCACATCCTGAAGTCTATTTTGATGTCATCCTATGTGTGACAATAAAGAAAAAGTAGGGAAAGTGAAATAAAACAATTGCATAGGATCATGCAGTTTGGTTCATCCAATCGTTAAAATGCTTCAGCTGAACTTTCCTGTGCTGTGAAATGAAGCTGCACAGACAGCTAAAGACGCCTTCTTGCCAGGCGCCTGCTTCCTGAATGAAATGCAAATATGCACTACGAGTTGATCTCCAACTGTAAAAGGATGCTTGGGAGCCGGTTCTGGCTTTAATTGACCTAATCACTGACAAACATTTATTCTTTTTGAGTGGTAGTGCAAAGAGTCAACAGCTGTGCTGTGAAGTGTGTGCTTTTAATTGTAATCGTATTTACATAGCGCTTACTTCACCCGGAGGTGTTGAAGGGACGGCTATTACAAAAAAAATGGTATTGCATATGCTCTGGTATTATTTAAATCTTCATTTTGGACACATGGTTTTATCTTGAACCTTTTTTTAGTGGCTGTAATGCAAGTATAAAATAATGCCTTACGTATTCACAGTGCCTTCTATCACAGGCTGTGACCTAATGGCATTAAAAATACACAAGTCACTATTCTCCACTGCACCACCAAGATTTTATTATGTTGCTCTCTGGTTACACACAGACCTCTGCTGTGCATAAACTAACAGAGGTTTCATAATGCACTGAAGTGCTTTTCCCAATGAGTAACAACTTTCTTTTATTTATTTTTCATTTAAGCTGACTGTTATTTTATATGTAGCTATGTGACGGTGAAAGACCTCCAAAAAACTTACAGAATATTTTAGGGCTTATTTATGAGGTGCTTGCGCTGCCAGCAAACCACTTTTTTTGACGCTCCAGCAGCACAAGCCTCTCAATCATACTTAAGAGGCGACGCAAAGCCACCCTGCATGGCTTTGCATGGCCTCATATAGAGTAAGGCAAAGCAGCGCAGGCCACTGCATTGCCTTACTCTGCTTCAAGGATGCGTTCCATGGGCAATGTGGTGGGTGTTCCCACGCAACACCGATGGATTTTGATGCTGCCCCAGATTTACAAAATCACGTAAACTGGAGCAGTGCTAAAACCTTACGCCTCCCCAGAGCAGGCGTAATGAGGAGAAATGTTTTCATTTCTCCCTATTCTTCCCTCTTTTCATGTGTTCCATTCAGCACCACATATAGAAAGAGGTACAATGCCTCTCAGGATTGTTTTGTGTAGGTAGGTGCCCCTTCCTGCACAAAAACAATCCAGACTACGTCGGCGCTAGTCAACAATTTGTGCACCAGCGCAGGGGGAAAGGACAGGAATGCACTGTATTTCATAAATACAGTCCATTCCTGCCCTTTTGTATTGGCGTAGGACACTGTAGCAATAAGATTTGTAGCACTGCCCTACACCAGTTCCTCATAAATTATGACCTTTGTTTATAGCTACACCTTTGGTTTGCTAAACGCTGTTTAATATTATTTCCTCACCATAAAAATGATTTGCCATGGGCATTGGGGACGTTTAGGATTGTCGATTGAAGAGGAGTACACCTAAAACTTTGAGAGGGGGGTCCTGGCATCAAAAGGTTTGAAGACCTCTGCCCTACACCCATCCTACTGCCAACACCCCCCCCCCATGCTCCCCTCCAATCACCACCCTGCCACACCAGTGCGGCTCTCAGTTATGTCATAGAGTGCCCCAGTGCTGCTCTAATTTGGGAAAGAGTGAAGACGCACCTCTTTGAAGAACAGGACATCACAATTCAATAACGGTCCACAAAAAAGCTACCTCTCCAATCTATCCTTCACTTCATACTGGTCTTTATCTCTGTACAGCGCGTCTCTGCCTTTTGCCTAGGTTTGCCCTATAGAAATCTAGAACTGAAATGCCACCTATGTACACACATACGTTCAAGCCAGAAACACTCCATCATGGGTTGATATAAACACAGCCGTTAGCTCTGGAAAAGACCCCAGCAAATTAACAATGACTGCCATCATTCTGCCTCTACTGCTGAGGCCTTGGAGGGAGGTATGCTCCCAAACTATATTCCAGCAGGATGAGTTTAAGAACAAGTCGTTTTTGAATATTTTAGATAATACAGCAAACTTAAATTTCAGAGTTAACCTCAGAACCTTCTACCTCGTCTTGGATCGAAGGCACACCTGGAAAGATTTCCTCAGCCCAAGAGGATTTTGCTATTCATATCTCCTTTAGAGAGGAGGAAAACAGACAAACGTCTCTAACTCTTCTACCTGAAGATTTAGGCTTCTGTGGATCCACAGCGATATGAGGCAGACATACTCACCAGGGAAACTATTTGCAGGGGTTTTTTGTAGAAGAGCGGACCCCTCACTTGGACCTATGAAAATATCAGTCTCACACCGCAGTTGGTGTTTTATAATGATAGATTTATTATGTACCGTCACCATACAACGCTTGTGTATCAGAATTATGCAAATAATCATTATAATCTTAGCATCCATGAAATAGAAAAAGATGACAGAAAAACGAAAAACATTTAATCTCGTGCATCGCTGCTTTGTGCAATAATTTGCCTATGTTCTTCCTAATGTCTGTATTGCTATCAACATTATAATTATGATGCCTTCTGAATGATTAATATTTTTCATTACTACCTTATGCCAGCCGATGTACTATTGTTGCAAACCTTACAGAGCTTGCAGTCGGGGAACGGTTCTCAGGTATTTTCCTCAAGCACCGGTCTGTTTTTTTTTTTTTTTTTGTCTGCCCCTTCCAAATTCTTAACCCTTTCTCCCTACTGATTCTCCATAGCAACAGGAGGGGAAGTTGCTGTGCATCTCTTCTGTCTGCATCACTGTGCTCAAAAGTGCACGAGAAACATTTAAAAAGGCAAGCTGTTGTAACAACACATGCTTCCTTCCACCTTAGTTCAGCGCTGGCCACACGTCATTGTAATGTTGCTTACCACATGTAGCTCTCTACACAACAGAATGGAAGTTATTTCTAAAAAAAATAGCACGGTCATCTTCCATACTCTTTGCTATTATCACCATTCAGTGCATTTTTCTAGGCCCAAGACTTTCACCCTCTTGCTCTAAAAGGCGAGAGCGCTCATTTTCGTCATACAGTTAGGCCTGCTTTGTTTACAAATGCATGTCGGCAGAAAAGCTCCTCCACATGCGTCATCCAAGCACTGAAATCTCTATTCCAGGCCAAGTGGTACAAGCGTTAAATCTCTTACTACAAAGAAGATTGTTGGAAACATCGGTGAAACAAGACTAGATTCCAATTATGTTTTTTAGTTTGGGATAAGAGTACAAAACACAACTTTTGACACATATTAGAGTTAAAGTTCACTGATAAGTAGATCAAAAAGCGAACACGATGCCGTTAGACCACATTTTTTGTAATTTACCACAGGAGGGCCAACAATAGATCATTAACTTGAATGACAAATACTTCCATTTAAAAAAGAAATCCCAGAAAACAAGAATGTTTTGCTGCTTCAAATGCAGCCGGCTCAGTCAGTAGAGAGCCCTGTCCTTTGTATTGACCTTCCCACTTTTATATTGAGATGTAAACTGTCTGCAGCACACTACTGATGCTGCCTAGCAACCGAGGAGGCTCGGCATGTCCTCATCTTCAGGACTACTGTTGGGCGGCTCACCGCAGATTCATTGCAGAGTGGGTAGTTGGAGAAAGCAAAAAGCACCGGATGCACATGGATAGGGCTCTGGTCTGTAGGCAGCTGTGGGACTTGGCTTGACTCCCGAAGCATTTGCAACCATAAAGCACAAACCCCAAAGAGTACAGTACTGGAGATATGGGTCTAGATAGCAGTGCCCATATGCATGCAATCCGGACTTTACACCCGCGCTCCCCCGGGACTCGTTTTCAGATTGGATCAGGAGTAAATGCAGAATACTATAAGACCTTTTCCAGGGAGAAACTATTCACTCTTTTGAACAATGTAAGATGGACTTCGCCTCTCCGAGACCAAAAGGCTGCAATATTTCCAATTGGGACATTGGGCACTATACCCTCCCAACGCGGTAGCAGTCACCGGCACTCTCACCCATTTGAAATGCTGGTCCGTATTTTTGAGGGTACCCAGGGCTTAGTCTCCAAAACATATGCAGTGCTGCAGCAATGCCACATAGTCCTCAGTCGTCTAGACCAGGGACAGTGGGAACTCACTAGCTCCCACAGCCTCACAGGGAAAACGGTGGGAACACCTGTGGCGCAAACTTCCTAAGACATAACGCAGCATCTGCCAGCAGGAAACTGCTTACAAGCTCATGACCCCTGCTTGCATGTGCTCCATCTACCCGATGGCATCCCCCGCTCGTTGGAGATGTGGAGCACAATTAGTAGACTTCATCCACATATGGTGGACATGCCATCACATCAATGTATTCTGGAAAGAAACTCTTAGCCAAATCAAAGCCAAACTGGGATACCCGAATCCCCCTAGAATACCACACGGTTGTTTTGGGGCTACGCCCACAGACCCTGCAAACAATAACCCATGCAGACAGCACATGACAGGTGTGGCGAAAGAATAGCTCTTGCCTGGAAGTCTTCTAAAGTTCCGTCTATGGTAGCCTGGTTTTATGAGACTGGCACTCCCTGGCAGTGGAACACATGATACATAAACTGTCTGACTGTGATTTTTTTTGTTATCACAACTTTGGCAACCTCTCCTAGACCATATGTCGAGGCTGTAATATTTCATTTTCAACCACCCTGACTACACGTCCTGCACTTGTTCGATTGATCATTAGCAAATAAAAACTGATGATGGACGGAATGCTGAACAATGCAAAAATTCTGTTTCATTTTAAAACGAGGGTTGTGAAAGATGGTTTCTTGTTACCTTAATGTTGTGACCATTTAGTTTAATAAGATGCGTTTTTAAAATGAAAAATAAAAGAAATTTGGTAAATTTTAGCCATTAGTAAGCTACAAAGACAACTTTTTTCCTACATAAGTGTCCTTTTGTACTTAAGACTTGTGGAGATGTACGTATGTATATTTGTATATGGTTTTCGTAAGGTGCTTCAGGATCCCGCACATGAGCAAAACAATTCAGTGCTTATGATGTGTGAGGGTCCCTCTGGAAGAGCAATAGAAGTACAGCTAACTTTTCCTTATATGTGAAGAATGATGCTTATCCGCACTATTTCCTGCATTGTTTTTACTTTTTGGAGGTAATTAATTTGGACTTTTCAGCCAAAAGTATTTACTTATATCAAATTTAAATTCCAATTAGATCTTTAAAAAATAAAGTCTTGCAATCTGTAGGCATGTTTCTTTGAAATCTTTTTCAAAACTGATCAATTTGTCTATTGAAATGTATCTCAGAATCCTGCATCGAGAAATGTTCTAATATTTGTGAATTGCCATAAATTTATGACTATCCGCTCCTGAGGAAAACTTAAGATGTCTAAGGATTATAAATACTGTTCAAGACTCATGACATAATACCCTCACTTTGTACTATTCCGCCAATATGCTTGTTTAGAAAAGTGTATCCCCCTCCCCCTTGTTATCTTTACGGTTGGGCCCCTTTGCCTTGTGCCTCTGTGAGACTACTGATTTTCTGTACTGTGGAGAGGGTTCAATGCACATGTAAAATTCTTATTCGTTTGGTGAAGATTTCTATTTGCTGTAGCTGTTGTGGGTCCCTCCCACTCTGTCAAACTGGCCTCGCCCATTTTAGAAGTGATGATCTCAGTACCTGTTTACAGAGACCTTGTTCTTTGAACTTGGTTCACTTTCTGGGGGGGGGGAATAGGAAGTGCCCAAAAGAGGTTTGTAGAATACTTCTAATCCTAGAACATTCACAGCAGACGCACCAAATCGTATTCCTTGATGCTTCATTTCAGGTCACTTCAGGTCTATGGAAGAGAAGGACTGTCAGGTGCACAAAAGAGGAGAAGGTATTTGGGAGGCAAAGTGGAGACTCAGTATAGGATGCATGATGGGAAGAGGAAGCCTGATGACCACAGACTGGTGGAGCAAAACAATGTGAAGAGAGACTTGAAGGAATATTTACAATAGATAAAGTGGTGAAGGAGTACAATAAGCACATTGGGACTGTGGGATATCACAGGCAGTTTGATATAAAGTGATAAATGATTAGTGCACACGGTGAAGCATGTTAAGTATGCTACAGTATCATGAATCACAAAATGGGTGGAGGGTTGTGATAGCCATCAGGACGATGGGCCTTGAACACGAGTGGAAGAATTATGGTGCCAAAAGTCAATGTGATGATAAAAGCTCTGAGGTAGTATGAGGAGCACATTTGGGTGAAGGAATGAGATGAGCACGACCACATGAATTGTCCTCGGTCAATGACACGCGCTTAACTGGGTGGAAGTTATGAGAGGCGGCCTGCTGATGAGGAATATAAAAGATATATTTGTTTGAATGAAAGTGTGTAAAGGCATCGAAAAGGGTGGAGGGAAATAGAGGCTTCCACCTGTTCTTGAGCCATACATGCACCACTCCTAAAAATAATTTAAAAAAGTAATTAAGTAGTCTTCCCTACCTCCTGAAAGTCCCCTGAAGAGTATGGAGTATGGATGTAAACAGTAATCGTTTAAAATCAAGGTACCTTCTTGCTGCATATATTGCAGTTAAATATATTGGCTAGGAATCTCATAATGTGCCTTGAAGCGCTGTCCACTTTTGAACCTAGAGTGCGTACCACAATTCAGAAGTACATTTTACAGCGCCCATTTTCTACTTAAAACCATTTATGTAGTTGATCCATGTATCTACAAAGCATCTATGTATAAAAAGGCTGCTGGATTACAACAGTTGAATTTTAGCAGTATAAATAAACTGTTAAACGCAGTTTACATCCCTACTCCAGCGTTTGTTACAACTGGTCTTTGTGAGATTTCCATTATGTCTTTGTCTAGGTAATCCGCCTGCGTCTTAGTCGTAGTGACTGTGCCATGCTTCTTCCTCCTCTGTGTAAAGACCTTTAGGGTTTCCCTTCTGTGAGGTCTCCCGGTTGTATGTCTGGGGTTCTTTAATGCCCTGATTTCACTCTCGGGTGCAGCTTCTTCTGGAGAAGCGGGCTGTTGATGATTTGCACACGGTAGAAGAATATCCCCTTGTGAAAAAGTGAATATCATTTCTTTTTGTGCTAGAATGATGATGTTGTGAAGTCGGAGAATGATGAAGCAGATGATATGCCTGAAATCCAGGAGACTGTGCAAGTCATTCCCGGCAGCAAGCTCCTGTGGCGGATCCCATCGAGACCTCCAAACTCCTCTCAGGTACAGAACAAAACATTTGAGCTAAAACATGTTTTAAAAGGAAGGATTCCATATTCAGCAAATCTTTGCATTCCTACTGCAGAATGCTCGGGCGTATCCCGTCCACATGCATTCTTGTTGTAAAATCCTTAAAATAGACTTTATGGCGGAATACTGAAAAGATTCCATGTAAGTTGAACATAGCTACTGACTTCATGCCAGTATTCAAAGGCTACGTGTGCAAACACATACATACAAGACTAAACACACCAGTTAATGGCTAATTGCAGGCACCTGACCTTGCAAGCTTTTACATTAGCAGTGCTAAACTGTATCCGTGTTTCACTGCACAGTTGTGGTTCGTGGATTATGAAATAACAGCTCGTTCTTTGCTACAATTGCACATTATAAATGACCATCACCTTTGACAGTTGTAGCGATTAAATTAGATGCTTGACATTACAAAAGAAATGTTACTGTTACAGATGTAATCTTCACACAAAAACAAAATATGAAAATCGATACAGTTGACAGGACATTTAAATAACAAAAATACATCAATAAGACAAATCTAATTTCAGATCAATAATGTCAATAATGTAGCCAAATCTAGATTTGTGGGCATAGGAGGGAGAGCTCCCAATCAAAGGTGTTGCAAGAAGTGCTATATAAAAATGGGGGCACAGTGGCCTATCTTTTTTCCGGCAAAATACATACTTCGAGAAAATGGCTCGGACAACTTATGCTAGCATAACTTTTTTGACGATTTTTGGTTTATTATTGTTTTTCCCAGTTTGACAAAACTAAGCAGGAGCAACCCATTTTGAAGAAATATTTTCTCACCTTTTAAAACTGTTTAGACTTCCCCTTTTTCTTTAGAGGGATTCTGGCGTTGGCCCCTCACTTCCTGTTAACTTTCTATTTTTCCATTCCCTTAGTTTTACTCCTTTTTAAAACTTTACTGCCCCCAACCCATTTAATTGTTCCACTTTCCACACACTCTCCTGCTGTTACCTTTCCCTCTTTTACTCCCGTATATTCTTTTACCTCCCCTTCTCTTTTTTAATACCCATGCCTCTTCTACTTTACTGCTTTACTTCTTTCTTAACTTTACTTTTACTACTCCCCCTACCCCTTTTGCATTGCCTCATCCTGTACCCTCTCCCCGTTACTTCCCCTTCCTTTTCTTTAATACCATACACTGTGTACCGTCCTGCTTTACTCTTTTCTAATAGTTTTAACTCCTCCCCTACTTAATTGCGTTCTCCCATCCTATACACCCTCCCCCTGATTTTTTTTTCCTTTTACTCCCTTCTATTCTTTTACCCCTTCCCTTTCTTTAATACCCATACATTTTCTAACGTCCTGCTGTGCTCCTTTTAAGGTCGAGGGCACAAGTGCTCTGATGTGTTGTAATCTATCCGTGGGCTTTTAACCACGCCCACCGCACGCCCATCACTAAAACTCGTTCATGAGCTTGCCTTTCAAAAATCCTTTATCATCATTGGTAAATGCTTTATGTTTGTTTCTCCTTGGGGTGCTTTTTTTTAATAGTTTTGGCCATCGACCGTGTTACATGGATAATTGCAAAAACCAGAGTAAACACAAGTCCTATTACATTGCAAATGCTTGTTCAAATTTTAATTTTATTACTTCCTCAACCCCTCTGCGTTTGTACTCACCCCATAAACCCTCCCTTTTACGTTTCTCCCAATGACTTATGCCTTTTCCACAAAACATAACATTTTTGTGTGAAGGTTATTCTGTCATTTATGCGTTATTCTCACGTGGTTTCTTCTGCTTGATTTAGTCATCCTGACTTTCCTTTTGTTGGAAAATCATCAAAATGACATCAAAACAGCCACTCCATATTTCACTTGAATGCACTACCCCAGGGCAGCTCGAGTTCGCAGTTGCCCAGAGGGCAGTGCATTCGCCATAACACATAACGCACTTTCACGGTTTGCGCTTGGCATCTTTTGAAAGGTGCCACATGGCGCAAACGAGTAGAGTGCGCCCTGCAAATAATACGGCCCCCAGATGTTGTGTGTATTTGGAAGCCAGTCTGAGACCTGCTAAGCATTGATTTCTTCCAGCCAACCAGGCCTGAATTTGTTTGAGAGCAATGTGGTGACTTCTGTGCTCTTGCCTGCCAACATATGAGAGGCATCAGCTACTTTATCTTTGTATTCTATGAAGCAGTTTTCCCCTGGAGAAAGGACAGTTAAATGTATTTCCAGTAAAAGCAATACTGCAGCATGTAGAGAACATCAGTCTGAATGGAGACGAGGCGAGCCGTGCTTCCAACAATAACTAGAACAAGGAGTTTGAAGTAGTTCCCTGTGCCCCATGGACCTTGGGGGTGGTCACAAGGATATAGGTGGTGGCTTATGGTTCACAAATATGCAATTAATGGAGCATCCTTTATAGAAAAGTGCTTCGACCTAGAAGCTGCACATGTTGTGCATTAACACAGGGCACCAAAGCAGTTTAAGTGCAGCAAAATGCAATATTTTCTGGTTTCCACTGAAAAGCTAATATTGCCTTCAGTGGGGTGTTCTTCACTATAATCTGCTTTAACTGAAAATCAGAAACCGTACACATATTTCACTACATTTGTATCACACAAATCTCATGAGTCAGAAAGCTACAATCCTTGTTGCACAGTAGACATTTAACCACATTTCTGCATTAGTGTTCCTAGTGTGTCTGTTAGACAAAGTTTCCCACTGATGCTTAATGACGTGACATCAAAGCACCTCCACCCCTACATTGATGTAGTGCCCGAACACAAAACACACACAGACTTCTCTTTGCCATGAAAAGTCTCCCTTTTAGCATCTCACTTTGATTTCATTCACTTTTTCAGATGTACAATTTTACCAGCTTTGCAGTGACTCTCAATGAGCTGGACAAGGAAATGGAAACTGTTTTAGCTCCCACTGACTGCCGCTGGCGCCCTGACATCAGAGGCATGGAGAACGGAGACATGGGTATGACATGCAGACATTGCTTATTAGTTTATTTGGGGATTTTGTGTTGATTAAATGTATACATCAGTTAGGTTCTTCCTGCTAGCCTAAAGCCAGTGGTTGCTTCAAACCCTTTATTTCTCATTTCCCTGCACTTGAATCTTCTCAGATGTGATTGCAAGGCTAATTCCTGGGAACATTTTTTTTTATATATTTCTTTCTTTCTTGCTTTTTCACACATACACAAACAAATTAAAAGTGCAGCGTCCTTAAAAAGATGACCTCTTTACTTTAGTAAAGTAATTCCATTTACTGTTTTTACAGACACCATGAGGGTTAAAAGTCTTTTGTTTAGTATATAATGTATCCTCAAGTGCCTTCAAGGACTTAGTAAGAAAGATGTTTCCTCCCCCAAATAAAGGAGCTAATGCTTGTCCCCTGTGCTTATCAAGGGACAGGTATTATAGAGACAGGTCTTCTTCCATCTCTGTGGCAAAACACAGATTCCTTGAAAGGTGTCTCTGCTCTGGCTGCTACTTTTGTACCATTCCAAACAAATAACACAGCTTAATTGAAAGATTTGTCAAAGAACTTTGTTGTGTGTTACCCATGCGAACCTGTTAAAGATACTGATCAACAGATTCTCCTCAACACTGGTGGAAGAGTACACGCTCCAACCAGCATTCTTCTTCATTGATAACTGTAAAGCCCTTCTAGCCTGTTTTTTAGTCCACAGACGACTAGTTGATGGTTTTGCTGCTCAGTGTTTCATATTTCTTTGCCTGAGATGGTTCCAGACATTCAAGAGCATAAGGAGGTGACTCCCTGCCCTGTCTGACAGTCCGCCACTTGGTGCTATGCTTAGGGCATGATTATCTTTCTATGTCTACAGTGCCATGGCCTTCATCTAAACATTTTAATTCCCTTATGCCTTGATCTCCACATGTGCAGATTGCAATGGATAACGAAATTCGTAATTCTGAAAATTTGTTACAACTCTGATCAGAAAATGTTCCATAATTTAATGAAAAGTGCCGCAAAGTGATTCAGCTTAGCTTTTCCCACCTGCGGTTAGATTGGCCTGTGCTTACGTAATGGTAACAGAACTGAAGGAAACGATTGCAGTTTTTGTTTTTGACCCTACAATTGATCATGAAAGCTCCTATCTCAACTCTATTATTTTTTGTTTTATTATTATTTGTCCTCATTCACCTTCCTTTTCTTTGCCATAAGCCTGACAACCTTGAGCCGAATGTTATTACTATGATTCCGTCCCAAGAGGGTTGCTTGGCTTATCGGCCTGACAAGAGGTCAGAAACCATTCTTGAACTAATCTATAGTTCAGGATATGTTGTAATCATAGTACATTGAAGATTTACAATACACTGGTATTCCTCTACAACCAGACAGCGAGTGGCCCCTAGAAACCTGGCCTTCTTAAAGACCTGGTGACTTTTCCATGCTCCACACCTGTTTTCCAAACACAGCCAATCACCCAGGGTGGGAGCATTTTTTGTTACTCACTTCTGCCATATCTCCATCTTGGCCAACAAGTTCAGGTAAAATGCCACCATAACGCTTCTCTTGCTGAGTTTCAACGGCTGGTCTATGTTGCCAAATATAATTAAATTAAGGCTTTACCTTGATTCCTGCCCGAATTAACTGGCAGATTATCTTACATACTGCCTCCCACAACAGCAGAATCTCTGGGCGTTTCATAAAGGGATGGATATTGTCCGTTCTTTCCAAGCTGCACTTCTTGCAGCATACTGGGCTTGACTGCCCCCAGTCTTGATAACGTGTCCGTGGACCAGAAGGCTATATTCAAAGAGATAGGGTCATTTCTTCTCAGGTAGGCAGGTTCCACTGTGGAGTAAAGTAAACGCATAGATATTTGCCATGTATCCTACTTCTAAAGATGTGGCAAGGATCTTCCCTCACCGCTCCTCCAGAGGAACATAATCCCTGTCCATTTTCTCCGAGGTCAGCCAATACCATTTGGAGACCTCCCTCTTTTTCTCTCTTCCTATCCAAAGTCATTCATCGAGCTCAGTTGAGCTGCCTATATCCTGCTTCTGGTCGCAGACCCACCCCTTGATCTGCCAAATCTTAAAAACTGAGAATACCACTCTAGAAACCCATATGAGAGCCATTCTCTAATATTAAGTCCCCATCCTCTATCAACTGTCCCCACCTCCCCAAACCAGCTTCTCTCATAGGGGATAGGGGTTACTAATTTATCCATCAAGCATTCTGGCATTCCGGTAGAAACCCATATTGGTGCATATTTGCTATAGTAAGGCAGTTTAGTATCTCTTCAAATCCATGCCCATACATAAGCCATAGCTTAAAGCACTTTCAAACTCACTTTTTAAAAAAAATAATTTTGAGTTTCCAAATTTATGTAAGAAGTGAGAACTGCCACCCCTGAGATCTTTCAACATTGCCTTATACCAGCTCCAACTTGCAACCGTTTCTTTTACCAGGCATTTGCTTTTTTCAGTTGGAAGGTCAAAGCATATACCTTGAAATCCAGGGATGCTAATCATCCCTTCTCACATCTCTTTTGTAGTTTCTTCCATGTAATGCGTGGGCCCTTTGATAAGAGCTGATATTACCCTGGAGCCTCCCTAGCCATTCTTTCTTAAAAACTAGCTGGATTGTGTTAAACAGGAAAGAACATTTCAGCAAAATAATCATTTTTATTATGTTTTCCCTGCCAAAGATTATTGGAGGTAGGTGAGAACAGCGTGCCAAAAGATCCTGTACCTCTTTCATAACATTCTTAAAATTGTGCTGTGAGATTTTATTCTCTTCCTGAACTATTTTGATGTCGAGGTATCTCATCTCCTTCTTTGCTCCAGGGATAGGCTCCTCCTATATTCCATGCCATTACCTTCCCAAAGTCCTAAACCAATTTTACTACTACTGGTAACAATTCTTTTATGTTAGCTGTATATACCATCAAGTCATCTGCAGAAAAGGAGATTTTTTTCCCAGTCTCGTGCTTTATGGTTCAATATATAAATTGAAGAGCAAGGGGCGCAAGGGGCAACCCTGTCTCGTTCCCCTCTGGATCTTAAACTCTGCAGTCATACCCCCGTTAATTAGGATTTTAGCCGAGGGAGTGGAGTAAATTCTTTGTGCCTGGCTTATTAACTTCTCCCCTATGCTGTTGAGTCTTAAGGTGACATTAAAAAAAAGACCAATTTACTCTGCCAAACACCTTCGTTGTGTCTAGTGTCACCGCCGGAATAGCCCAAATCAACTCATGCGTAAACTCATGCAGGTATCTACCCTTCATAAAACCCTTCTGATTCTTACGAATCAAAGACCCCGCCACCAAACTAAAACTTTTGGCCATAATATTACTAAACAACTTGTAATCGTTATTTAGAAGAGAGATAGGTCTACTTGACTCACACAGCTTAGGATGTTTGACTGGTTTCAAAATTAAGGTAACCACCGCCTCTCCCCATGAATGTGGGAGAGGTGCTCCACTTCCTAATATTTCACCAAATAGTTGTGTCAGAAAAGGAACTGTTATCTCTCCGATGGACAAATAAAACTCATAAGGGAATCCGTCCTGGCCTGCGACTTTCCCTCTCTTACTTAACTGCCTTTCTCACCTCTTCCATTTCTATATCATCATCTAGCTGGCCTCTGTGATCATCCGTCAGTCTGCTAAGTGAATCCCCTGCTAACCAGTCATCCACATCTTTTTTTGAATACCATTAGATTTTCCAAATACAGCTTTTCAGAACAACAAGAAAGGCTGCTTCTGTGTCACAAGAATTTGAAATCATTTTGCCCAGTTGAATCGTCCCTTATTTCCTGTACCAAGTTCCTGGCCTTAGCTGACTTTCCATGCCAATAATTTCTCTGCGCTTTCCCCATACTCATAATGGGCCAGTTTACTTGCCTCCAACCTTGCATTGATGCAGGCCTCCACAATTGATGAGAGTTGATCCCGCTTAGTTAGCATTTCTTTCTCGACAGCCCTTCTCTCATCTACTGACAACTGCTGACATAGACTCTTTTCCAACTCACCCAAGGCTTCCTCCACTGCCTCAACCTCTCTTATATTGGCTAATCTTCCGAGCAGAGGCACTAATCAACCTACCCCTCTTAAATGCCTTAAAGGTTTCCTAGACTATGTGTGTGGGAGCAGAGCCAACATTCAGGCTCAGAAACTCCTCTGCCTCCTCTTTTAGTTGGGTCCACCACCTCTGGATCCAACAACAGTGTCCCATCTAAAGCCCACCGTCTAAGATTCGCTCTATAGTGAGTACCAGGTCTAGGACAACTATGGCATGGTCAACTGTGCTAACATCCTTACAAATGGCCTTATACACAAGAAAAAATTATATTCTCGAAAAATGGGCATACTTTTTATTATGAAAAGTGTGTCCCTGTTGCATCCCTGATTTCACCCTCCATATATTGCATGGTTCCAATTGCTTCATCATATTTTTCAGGTATACCTGCATTTTGGGATGTGCCATACCTTTACTGTTATCGGACCTGTCCAATTCATAATCCATGATTATATTAATGTCTCCGGCCATGATAATTAGGTCGGAGAAGGATAATAGTTTTTGAGAAACTGCTTTTAGTGGGACAGTGTCCTCCACAGTCGGGTTATAATAACCCACCAACGTGAGTCTTTTACCGTGAGATTGGATGTTTGCAATAGCCCATCTACCATTCCTATCCACTTCGCTTCCAACAGTAATAGCCTCCAGGTTCCATTTTATCACTATTGCTCCACCCCATCACATTACAGGTCTGGTCAGTGCAAATTATATCTCTGACCCATTTTTGTTCATGAAAAAGGTCCAGATATTTCTTCTTAGTGAGGTGGGTCTCTTGCAGTATTATAATTTGAGCAGCTATGTCCCTCAAATATTGTAGCAAATTAAGGCATTGCCTGGCCATCCTAAGCTGATTAAAGTTACGTGACAGAATATGAACCGTTACAGTCATCTTCTCAGTCCTGGGATTTGCCTAGTGCAAGTTTCATGGTGGGTCGGATGCCCACTTAAAAAATAAATACTCATAAAGGCTTCTGAGGACTTTTTGTGCTTCATTTCCATTTTCCCCCCATTTTGCTCCCCACCCAGTGCTCCCTCTATCCGAACCCTTTCCTTCCTCCCTTCCTCCTGCCCTCCCTGGAGAACCCTTACTTTAAATTAGTGGCTGTGCTAGCCTTAAGGTGCCCGTAGTGGAAGCCTACAGTATTAAACAAAAGAAAAAACATTATTTCAGCTAAAAGGAGAGGCGTGCGCATTGCTTCCAGTTTCCAACCATCATACTGCACATACTCTGTGATTACCCCTCCCCCCACCCACCCCCCACTGTATCATCTAATGGGGGTTGCTGCTGTCCATCGGTGAGAGTAGCTTTGGAGGATTCCTGCTGGTCTCCGTGCCTCTTCCATTCACCCCTCCTCTCTCTTCTGTTACCTAAAGGGGACCCGCCTCTGCATTAACCAGCGATTTAAATGTGTTTTTATGCTCTAAATCTTCCATCTGGGCTATTGTGATGTCTTGAGGTCCACCCACAACTGCCTTAAGGGGAGAGGGTAGGAATGTGGGGGGGGGGGGGGGGGGGGGAAACGTCTGCATCGATCTGATTTGGGATATTGTTGGTTTGCCTGTACTTCCCTGCTTCAGAACTAAGGGGGTCCGGCCCAATTAACCCTCTTTAAGTTGTTTGGAGTGGATGTGAGTGCTGAATGCGTGTGTGAGTGTCTGTGAGTGTATGTGAATCTGAGTGGGTCTGCAAATGGGTGCCTGAATGTCTGAGTGGGTCTTGAGTGGTTGTAAGAGTGTCTACGTGGGGTCTATGAGTGGGTCCTTGAGTCTAAGCGGGCCTGTAAGAGAATGCATGAGTGGGGGTGTGTGTGTGTCTGTGTGGATGTGTCAGTAGCTATGTGAGTGACTCCGCCACAAAGAAACCTCACCTGCCCTTATGTCCAAGAAAGTCCACAACTTTGCATGAAATATCTACTCAGTTGGAGTTTCTTCTGCCTCCTTGGGTATATGTCCAGTATGTATTCTACACTACAGCTGTGTAGTGGACCACGAGGAAATGTCTTCAGTGACCTTGTGTGCGTTTTGGCAACTGCCTGTTTCTCTAGAATTCAGTGATAACTTGATTCCTCCTACAGAGAGGCCAACGAGTCTACAAAACCGTAAATTTCCACCAAACCAGGGAGCTTCCTCATATCTATATGAAGTAAGTGCTTCTTTGTTTTGTGGAGATGTCCTTATATTCCTCAGCATCACGAATGAGCCATCAAAACTGTCAGGAAACGCACTGGGGGCCCTTTGGGAAGCTGTCCATCATCCTGGTAAAATGCGGGAAGACCTTGCACACTACTTTGGTGGACAGTGCTGGGCCAAGTAGGCGGGTCTTTCAGGTGATTGGCATACTTGTAGCAACTTGAAGGAAGAGCCATGTACTCTAGGGGAGGAGGGCCCCCCTCCCCGGGCCGATTTCAGCCCCAGGGCCCACCACTATCAAATTGGGAGAGGACCACGCACCACCTGCATTAATTGCATTATTAGCCCTGGGGAAGTGGGTTGCAGGGGGGTGTCGCACTGATCTTTGGCAGACACACTTCTCTCTGGTGGCCAGCAGAACTCAGCCCCACACCTACTCCCAAAGATCATGCCCGCAACCTTGGCATCATTCTGGAAAGTGAACTCTCCAAGAAACACCAGATAAGTGCAGTCGCCAAATCCTGCTTCCACACCCTCTGCCAGCTCCAGAGTCTTCAAGTGGCTCCCAGTCAGCACAAGAAAAATAGTGACACAAGCTCTCATCACAAGCAGACCTGACTACAGCAACGCACTATATGCGGGTACCAACACTGTACTCATGAAAAAACACCAGACTGTCCAGAACTTGGCAGCAAGACCCTGCAGAGACCTCAACCTGCCCAAAAGGACCCACACCTCCCAGCACCTAAGAGACCTCCAGTGACTCCCCATCCAGGAAAGATGTCAATTCAAGCTCCTAACCCACGCCTACAAGTCCCTCCATGACCTAGGACCCACCTACCTGAACCACCATCTGAACTTTCATTGTCTGAACTTCCACCAACCGCCCAGTAACCTCCGCTCACCTAGCCCTCGCGCGGGTAACATGAGCCAGGAGCTGCCACACCAGCTGTCGCTCCGTCTCCTACTTAGCCACCAAGTCCTGGAACCCTCTTCTCCTGCGCACCTCTCCCTCCCTCATCCACTTCAGGAAAGGGTTCAAAACCTGCCTTTTCGACCAACGCAGCAGCACAGAGCCTGAATACCACTCGGGGTGACAAGCAGTACTCTAGAAATACACATTGATTAATTGTACACTTTGCTGTCTTTCTAATCATACATTAGTCTGCTGCCTGAATTTCCTGGTCTGCGTTACCTGCTTCTTTACCAGATTATTTCGTATCAGCTGTTCCTGGTTTATGGCATGCTGTTGACTGTGTGCTCTGTGTACTAAGATGTTTAGTGTCACTGTCTACTTTTAACCTTATGTGCAATACATAACCTTGAGCTACTGTGAAACAGACCTTTTTTGTCTCATGACTCTTCTGTTCTGTTGTTGCAGATCTGGCCAGCAAAGAAAAAGAACGATTAGAAGAAAAACAGCGAGCTTCCCGCAGGGAACGAGCGAAGACCCAGGAGGAATGGAGAACAAGGTACTCTTCAATTGGATGAGGTGCATGAGTGTGTCGTTGGACAGAAAACAGGAAGACACAGTGGGAGAGGTGTGGGAATCGGATCTTAAGCCAGTGCCCAGGAAAAGGTGCTGAGCCGAGCCTTTCTGTGGCTAGAGCCGGTATGGGGGCCAGCTCTTCGCTCTGTGTAAGGAAGATGTAAAGTGAGGTCGTCTTTCAGTAAGCACCTAGGGCCCAGCTCTTCAGAGAACAAGCGAAGGCTTTTATTAGGGAAAAGAAAGAAAGAAACCAAAAATGGTTGTAAGGACCAACTGTTAAGTGAGTCTCGGATGAGAGAGGGGTCCCTGGCATTTAGAGACCAAAAAAGAGGGTAGTAGGGAATGTCGCTTAGATGAGTGATGGCCATTCCTGGAAGAGTCTTAGAGAAGCCTTTCACCTGGTTTCAGGATGAGGGACAAAGTTTGTTTCTTCTGTCATTGTGAGGAAGAGATGTAAGGACTTGCCTGAGGAATCTCCACCCCCATAAAGAAGAGCCAGAAGCTAGTCATTTAGTGAAAGCCAGTAGATGTTCTGAGACCAGCCCTTGATGGAGAGCTCAGAAATGTGTTACGGCAGGTCCTTGGGTCACTGCTAGAAAGAGGTGCAGACTGGCTTGCCACACATTGGCCTTTGAGGAAGGAGATTGACTAAAAGTGGACTGTGGGGCAAAAAATCATTAATTCAACAGATGTTGCTAAATGGCTGAAGCCATAGCCTTCACCTCTTGTTTGTTGACAACTTGTTTCAGAGTGGAGGATGTCACTTATGCACAGTCGCACTTCTTTTTCTTTTTATATATATATTTTTAAGCAGGGAATTCCGATGTGTACATTATAATGTAATACATAATCAAACATTTATACGAATCAGTATAAACAACCATTTCATCTTCCAATACCCCATTGAAACCCACAAAGTGCAAATGCCGCCTAAAGTGCATAATTGAGCTACCCCATAGCCGCCACATCCTTTTTGAAAAAACAGCATCCTCGTCTGATAACGTGCCAGGTGCTAATCAGTGCCTAACACCCTGGAGCACTACCGTGCCCAGTGCCCTAGGGACATCCAACCAGCAGTTTCTTCGGGTACGCTACAAAATGCAGACGTCATCTAAAGTACTTAACTCGTGCATCTCAGAAACAGCAGCAAGGGATTAAGGGCCGGATGTAGCAAAGGGTTTTTCCCATTCTGTGTCAATGGGAAAATGTGTTCGTACATATGGCCCTAAGTGCCCTGCGGCTGATATAATAAAGTGCCAGTAACGCTTGCCCGTGCTTGACACACCAGAAGGTTGCCGTGCACCTGTGCCAAATGGACTTCAAACCCATAGTCTCCCAGTTGGCCTTGTGCGAGAGCCAACCTACTTTCTCGTTCTGAGGCAAAAATGCCCCAAATCTTTTTATTGATCTGAGTATGGTACCAAAGCTCTCTTTTACTGTCTTTAACCTATTAGCCCATTCAGCAAACGTAGGACCAATAGGAGCCTTCCAATGTTTAGGAATAATCGAACGGGCAACCACCATTAAAATTAAAATAAATTGTGCACCTTCATTGCCATACAGGGAGTCTGCAGCAGTGCCAGAAGGTGATGGTTCAACCTGTTGACCTACTTGGCCTGCAATCTGAGCAAAGATCTGACCCCAGTGGTCTTTCAAAACCACACTTGACCTAAAAGCATGTTCCAAGTCCCCTAGGTGGTAAGACCTGGGGCGTTTCCCCATGTCAAGCAGTGGTAAAATGCAGCATCCAGTGGTTGTAAAACACCACCCTATGAACACTTTCAACAGAGAAAACCCAAAACTAAAGTACCTGTGCCATCTTTCCCTGTCCATATCAATAGCCACGTAGCACTTCCATGTAGCACAGATCTCCTGAATGACTTGTGCGGTTGAGCCACATTTCTTATACCATGTGATGAGGCAATGTCCAGCCTTGCTTTACGAGAACAGTTTCCTCACTAGGGATTCTGATGTATTGCTATTGACAGGAGATAAAGATATAAACATTTAAAGAAAGTGATTATACGAAAACCTATGAAATGCATCATGCAGAATGGCAGGCAGGAAGATTTCTTTAAAGTATTTAATTCTAGTACCTACAATGAAATTCACCTACCTTGCTAATCTGGATAACCCGTCAGTAATTAATAACATCTCAGACACAAAGGGATAAATGTTTGCAACAGGTCAGGGGTGTTTCAGCATATACTGCAGGGAGTGATGACTTCGTAAACAGTTGATGCTGAAGGTCTTCTACATCCAGAAAGTGTCTTGGTGTGGGGCAAAGAAGCGCTATGCAGTAAAATGCCCTGCCACGTAGGGGGTATAGACCAGTGGCAGAACATTTTCTGCATAGCACTTTTTTCCACACCGACAGTTTCTGTACATAGCTCAGTTACATCCCCTGATGGCTTGCTCTTGGACTGCAGTGTCCATGATATAGTGTCCCTTCATGTGTGCACAAGTTGTTGTGCTATAGGCTTACTTCCAGTGCAGTGCATTTTCCAGCCCTTCCACCACAGTGATGTCTGCGCCTGGACTGTTTTTTGCCAGCGAAACACCATTAACTGAGCCACAGCATATACGTTGAGATTTTTCTCGGCTTGGCTTGCTCCATAGAACTGGTGGCACCTGTTAGAGGAGAAGTGGTCTCAGACTGCTCACTGGTATGGTCTTACTGTGCACTTCCTTGGTACTGCCATGCCCTCCTTCACATCAGTTTGCTCAGTTGCCTCAGAGCACACATCCAACATGCAATAGCGAACACTAAAAGTTTCCTTTAACTAAGAGGAGCACTGCAGAGTAGTTCTGAAATTTGGCCCTAAAAATGCCTGCCCGATAATTAGGGGGGTGATGTGGGACTTCCCCTGGTTTCCACTCTCCTTTCTACATGGGTAACCGATGGCAGGTGGCATTCGATTTCCTTCGCAGGCCCAAAACTTTAGGTGCAGTTCAGCTTAGCAGAAGCCTGTTCCATGTGGCTATTGCTGAAATACCCATCTCCATTGACAAAGGGAACGTTTAAGTGACCCAGGGCCTAGGAGCTGGACTGCAGTCTTCTCAGAGTAACTTATCATAAAGAGGCGATGGTCATTTTCCCCTCGCCTGCTCTCGTGCCCTGTGTGGCGTGCTTTTTGTTATGTTTATTTATTGCAGATGCTAAATGCCAGATGCCTTCCTGCCCTGGTGCCTTATACTCTCAACTCTCGTTTTTAAAGCATGATTTGTTGCATGCAGAGCTCAGCCTCGGTGGTCAGGGGCTCACATCATAGCTACGGGTGGGTGAAATTTGCATAATTTGCTTTTGTGTAATTATGCACATTTTCAGGAAAATTATGTACAGTTATGGGAAATGCAAATTTGACATTTAGCGCTATATTGTTTTGCGAAAAGTGCCGTTGTGTCATAACCGTATCACGATAAAAAAAAAAAATCTCATGTGGAATGCAACTTTGTCAGGAGGATGGAAGGGCTGTACACAGCCACTTCGCAAAGCCACGTGGGCCCTTTACAATGGCCTTTAATATATCTCCCTCTTATTGCAGGTGGTTTTCTCAAGGTACCAATCCCTACACGGGGACCTCAGACTGGCTGTACTCCGGGGGATACTTCGACAGAGACTTCTCGGACTGTCCAGACATCTACTGATACCTGTGGGGACCCGAGCGCACCATCTCATCCGGACATCGCCCAGTAGGTATCACTCCACTTGACTGGTTCTCTTCATGACGAAGAGGGAGCAGCCCCGCCTCTCTGCAAAGATGAAGTTTTCAAGAGAACGGCTTTGTTCACTAGTGGGAGTGAATCGTCCTTTCATCATAGGATTGCCAAATATTTCTTTACAAAGGACAAGATAAAACCATGTTACATCGCTAAACAGGCTTCGCACTGAACCGTCATATTTCACTAGGTAAAATAAAATGGACAAGTTTGTGCCAGCACCGGTGGGGATGCTCTGTCGAAGGTCCAGTGGCACCCATTGTGCTGTGGCCGGTGGTAATATGAGGAGGCAGATGAATGGCTGCACCTCCTGCTGTACCCAGACAGAAATGGAGGAGTCTCTTGCTGCTTACTGTAACAAATTTAATTGTCTATCACAAGAACGTTTTGTTATGGAGGGATTCTTCCAGACGGGTAAAGCAATTTAGGACAGTATGTCTTAGGGGCTGGCTGGGTGAGAGGCTCCCATATCTCTTGGAAGCATTTGACCAGACTGTCGATCTCTTAAAAGCTGGTCAGTGAAAAATTGCCGAACTTCATAAGAAGGCCAGCACAGTTTGGCAAGTGGGAGGCTGGGTGTGGGGGAAGGGACTCTGACAACATTGACAGTTTCAAGGCAGTCCCATAATGTCTTGATCATTTTGTTTTATATCCATTCTTCACCACTGTGAGCTTTGCTGACACCTTACACCACCTTAAAGCACTAGCATGGCTAGGTGTATGAAAAGGGCACAGGGATTCGCATACACGTGCTTCTCACCCGGTACGTTCTCTGCTTCTGTATGCGGTGGTGGTTGTGTACAGTGCCCCTTGATAGCTTGGCACCTTTCAGTGGCAGGAGCCCTTCTCTATCAACATTTCTCCCGCCTGGCACCCTCTCTGCAGTAGATACCAGGCACATGTCTCACCGCCCTTGGTATCTCACCTATGCTTTTCCTTCCCTCCTGTGGTGGCATGTTGAGGTATTCCGGGTCACATATTGCTTTAATGGGAGAGGATTAGGGCCATGGGGCAATAACGTGGGTCAAAACATAAGAAATTTAGCTTGATATTTAAGGAGTCCATTGGGAAGCGTTGCTCCTGGTCTTATCAATGTGATGCATATACATATATTTTTTGTTTGCATAGAAATTTCTAAGCCATAATGTAAAACTTATTGAACTGCAAATCAATTTATTGTAAATATTTATATAAATATATATATATATCAAGAGACTTTTTGGGAGATTTTGAAAAGATGCACATGTACAATTAGGAGGGAGGGAGTGAGTTTGTGTTATTTCGATGTAGGTGCCTACTTGGTTAATTAATTTCTAATTGAGGCAGTGTTTTACCATCACGTCTTTTAATTTTGTGATCAGTTGAAAACTGAGCTTGAGCTTGTCTGCTAATGGTATGTTACATACATTGTGCCACTTTCTGCTGCTACCATCTCCCACTGGGAAACGAAGGCCATGTTTTTCATTCTCTTGGCAACTTGTAAAATGTATTGCTGCTTTCATTTTAAGACTCCATGTTTCATGGTCACATCTGTGTAAGATACTAATGAATGTAAGAAAGAAAGCTTAGGTGATCCATGTGTTGCCCAAGAAGTGCAGCACAGTGACTTCAAGTGAGGTGTGAGCAGCCCAGGACTTTCACCGACAGCCAGATATAAATGAAAGATATGGGGTGCAGAATGTCCCAGCCGCGGCACCCATACTGACTGGTAGACCGAGGAAGGCTCCGCACAACCCCCTGCACTGCCTCCCCTCGGAAACATTGTGTCCATCTATCCGTCCTTACAGGTAGTGCATTGTACAATGTAAATGCATAATTGTTTTCAAATGTTTGCCATGATGTCTGGAGGATAGGCGATGTGACTGGGCTCGGCAGTCTTCCTCACCGCAACACTATCACCATCTAACCTACTATATGTACCTGTGGCACACGTCTTGTGGAAGGAATTTTTCCTATTCCAAGTATATGGCAAATCCTGCCACTGCCCTCAATATACCCGCAGGCGTTGCTCATATGAGGCGAGGCTCATGTTGAGGCAAGCCTCTCATATGTAGCATCTCCACTTACGTAGCGACTATATCAATAAATTAAGCAATAATAATATATCCGATTCATGTGTCCACACCGGAGGAGTGGTATTTTTAAATATATTTATGTCTAATGGTGAGAAGGTAGAAGTTCTTGCCCTTAGATTCTGTTTTTGGAGGGTTCAGGTCATAGTGTCTGGTTTATTGTGAGGTCTGTTAACATTCCCTTTTAGAAGTATTTTGGTGAGGAAATGAGAAAAGGCTGCTTGCTTAGAAAGTAATGGAGAACGACTATGTCTTTCCTACTCTTTGCTCAGCTCTTCTCACCAGAAGATTCCGATCCCTGGTCACATTTGTCAGTCTCAGAAGGCACAAGCCCACTATACAACACTGCAGGCAGTGAGTATCCTTCAATGCCTGACTTTAAGCACAAGCACTATTTTTTCCTTCCTACCGCGTCAACACTACAATAAACCCAGACCTGTTCAATATTGTATTTTTAGTTACTGTAGGCAATAAGTACTCACCTTTCACTCTGTACGCAGAGCCGCTTCAAAAGGCTCACTGTGTCCTAAGTGCGCAGGGTCGATCCAGAGGGCCGATTTAGAGTTTATTATGAACACTGCTCACATCCACTCCAAAGGTTTTTTATTTAAAAAAAAAGAAATGTAATTTAGTCACTCAGAGCATTTGTCTACATGTGAAATCTTAAATCTATATTCTTTAATAAAGTTCTGTTTTAATGATCACAAAAAAGGTTTGTAAACTGTACGTGTGCTATGTTAAAAATGTGTGCAATCTGCTCAGCTAACTGTATACATCTAAAGGGTAATGTGGGTGGTGCTCACAGATGTCTTGAATGTATGTACACACACGTTGGGAGTAGCTTTTCGGAAAAGCCGTAGGATGTTGGCAGATGAGCTGACAGAAAGGGGTAGACACTTGGAGTTTGGAGCTTTATAGGAAACAGCCATGTGCTTCTAAGACTTCTTTCAGATCCCAAAATATGTTTTTAATTTAGAAAAAGGCTAGCAGGTAGACACTGCTGAAATATTGGCTAGTTTGTCTATACTCAAGTGGTTGTTTTAAAATGTGTCATGACTGGTTGCCCGTCCCACATGATTTGTTATCACAAAAGATATCCCCAAGCCAGCCTGAATAACTATCTGTGTCATTATTTTCTGACATCAACCATCAATTGTGTTTGAAATCATATTTTTTTCATTGATTTTCTTTACAATTAAAATACATCTCAGGGTTGAGGTAAAACCTAAGATACATTTGACTTTCTCAGCTTTAAAGGATGGCTGAAACAACCTGCCCCGTCTTCATGTTTTCCTAGAGCCATGTCTGCCTCTAGTAAAGCTGAACAACAACCCCCCTGGTGACACCTGGAGGAGGTTTCTGAGGCATTGTGGATAGTCTGCTACCTGAGCATGCAGCTCTGCATCTCAACTACTGCTTTGAATCAGGTGCATCACAAGCTTAGCCATTCTGCAGAGCTGAGGCCGCAGTGACTGCCTAGATTACCCTCGTTTCATCTCCAGCTAAGACGAAGCAGAAACTGAGTTTGTAGAAGTAAAATAAGGCTCCAGAAGGGTCTTACGTTGCTAAATGTGGTGAGTCAGAAACAAATATCCTTTTCCATTAGATACGATTTAATGAGAACAAACATGTAATGGGCTGTTTCCTTGACTGGCTCCAGATTCCCTTTGTCACCTGGCCCCACATAACTTGGCAGGAACAATCTGTCACACCCTGCATACCAAAACAACTTTACAGATTATGAGGGTGCCCAGAAAGGAGCCCATCATCAAAGCTTCATTTTGTGGACTACATTGGCACTAACAAAATAAAGACCCACCATGGCTAATTCTGCTCTGTGTTTTTGCACTGTTTTAAATTCCATCAGAAAGGAACTTTTTCTCGGAAGGCTCTTTTTTTTTTCCTAAAAAGAAGTACATTTAGGTGACTTGCTTTGGGTTGTTATAGGAGCATACCAAAATCCTGCCTGAAGCCCTATATTGCACTTGATACAAAGTCCCCCTACTACCACTCCATTCTTCACCTCAGATTTTCACTGAGTCTCTTACATCCATGACATAGATATCCCCACCTTGCTCCCAAACATTTTTTTTTATTGACTGTGGTATTCTTATGTTATGCTAAATCTTGTTTCACTCACACTAAAGGCCTGGTCTGTACATCACCAAAGTCACAGATGAACTAATGGCCCTGTGTTCATTAGGTCTGTTTTGCCACATCAGTAAAATAGCTGGGTCTACTGAATTTTGTGATCCTGATTATGCCACCTGGATTTAGCTTCCCTTAATCAGAGTTACTCTTCAACTTGGAGACTGCCCTTCAAACTCTGACTAAGGTTTGTACATGACATTGTAACCATTCCCCTGTCTCCTCTTCATCATCTACCTTCTACTCCTCCCCAATTCCACTGTCGGCACTCTCTGCTGCTCTTGTAGCAGGTACATGCTATATAAACACCCAGTGCAGCACAGATGGCACTCCAGTCCTAGATTGTTACCACACATGTGGAGTATGTGAAGTAGTATTACTGGTGTACTATTGCATACTGAACTCGCAGCCACTCTGCGGAAGTGACAAGAAGTGATGAGACGGAAGTGATGGGACGGAGCCGCTGGCTCACCGGAGCTGAAGCCGCCACTTGGAATCGCTGAAGACAAAGCCCTTACCAGGCCACCAAAGCTGCAGCCGTAAGCCACACCACTGCCTGCCAACAGCTTGCCAGCCGCTAAGGAGTTCAACCCCGTGAGCCTCGGAGAGGGGAGAGTGGCGAGGCATGAGGCAGGGTGAGACGGGTTGTGAGGAGGTGGCGGGTGTGAGGTGACGCAGAGTATGTGGTAGGCTGTCTTCTGGTTTTTACCCTGACTGTTCTGCCCACCATCTCTCCGAGGTTTGAGAAAGTCTCAAGTGAGCCCTTGATTTGCTGCTGTTTTGGAGAGCGAAAAACGTCCCCTGTCATTTTCTGCCGATTTCTGTGACCTCTTTGAAGGGATATAACTCCCTGATGGGGGTGCTTTCATTTTGAAGGTCAGAGGCGGAAAAAGGCGGAGTGCTTGCCTGATACAACTGACACTATTGACACTTTTGCACCCTATGCACTATTGTACCCTTAGCGCTCGCTCCTTAATCTCCTTTAGCGCTATTGAACATTGTGTAAACAATAGTGGAGACTCCTCAAGGCTGAGCGTAGGGGGCTGTAGCCAGCCCTCTTTTAGTGTGAGCCCAGCAGAAGCGGGCCAGCTAGGTTTGGGTGCGGCTTGCTGGACTTTCTATTGTGCCCCCGCTGAGCACTTCAAACCTCATCAAAGACTGCCAATCATATTGTGGAACTCCTTCAAGCTGAAGCCTCTTGCAATCTGTATTTCAATTAGCTTTCTAGCTTTAGAGTGATGGAGTGTTGACAGAGCTGGCTTGGAGGCATCAGGGTGACAGCGCTGAGGTTGTGTTCTGGCAGACTAATTTTCTCAAGAGCATGGAAATAGACAAAATCAAATCCTCTTAGAAACAAGGGGCATATTCCGACGCTGCCAAAGCGCTTGCGCACCATTTTTTCCCTTTTTCAAAAAGATAAGCAGGATGAGTCCTCTTCAACCACAGTAGCCAACGTGGCAATCCTAGGATCCTCCATGAAAGCTGAACCAGCTTTTAATCATGTCTTTCTAACTGAGAAATTATCTCCTGCTGTGGAAAACATAAAATGGTGTCCTCCCCAACCCCCCCAATCCATAAGGACCTAAGTACCCCTATGGTTGAGGACTTTATCTTATCTGATATCAACGTTGATATTAATTCAAGGGACTCTGTGGCTTGTGTAGCCCCTAATGCTCCAGCGGTCCCTTCGTAGTTTTCCGGTTTAAGGCTCTTCAGTAGTAGTACCCCACCAGATAAATTATCATCTGTATTTTGTACATTAGTAACACCTGAATTTGAAATACCTGGGAATTTGTCCTGTGATCTTCCCGGCCAATATGTGTTCATTTCTGAATCTTTCAAGTGCATTGAAATAATTTTGGCTTCTGTTCTTGCATTATTAGAAAATCGGTAAACAATTCAGACCATATACAAGACATTTTATTGGTGAAATTGAAAGTGTTGATGGGCTCCAAGTATGAGGGGTAGAACCCGGGGGAGAATTTTCATGCTGCCACAAATAAGCCTTGCAGAAAGTTGGGTCTCTCAGGCACTGGTCCAACTCCTGAGGCCTGATACAGTAATTTCCATAAGGAAGCACCCAACTTCCAGCTAACCCTTGAGCAGGGAACTGAATTGGGCAAGCATTCTTGGAAACAGCCGATGTTAGGAAGTCGGGGATACCAGAAAGTCCTGTTTATTCCTTGATAAAGCTATTTTCCTCAGACCTTCCAAACCCCACTGTCTGGCTAAACCCCCGGGTCCTGAGGTGTGGAACCTTTTCCCATCTTTAGATCCTCGGACTGGTCTGCAGTAAGACCTGCAGTTTTCATTGATTCAATTTCTGCCATGGATAAGGGGAAAAGAAAAAGACGGGCTTTGAAGAAGAATGAACAGAGAATATCAAAGAGAAATCCAAGGAAACTCCGGTTTCAGGAAGTTGGTAAACCTGGGGCCTCAGCCACAAAGGGGTCTGTTGGCCCGTCCCTGTTGCAAGAAAATAGAGATGCACAATCTTTATTGGTCGAGCAATCCTCCTCAGAATCTGCACCATTGAATCCCAGAGCTGAACCTTTTATGGTTTTGCCAAATTCGGTGTCCAAAGAATCTCAAATTCACATTCAGCTGAATGGGATGTCTATATCGTCTGTTATTGTCCCCACTCATTCCCTTGTGGAAACTGCGTGGATAGATTTTATTGCATTATTTGACTCTGATCTAAATCTTAATTGCTCTTTTTTATTGTCTTGCTTTGCAGACATTGAACATTTTAAAATGCGACAAAGCACAGATATTGCTCTGGTATATGTAGCTCATCCCCTGCAAAATGTTAGTCTTGAGTCCAGATTCATTCAAAAATTGTTGTTAATTTAATTTTACAAAACTGTGACTTGTTGCAATGTAGAGGCATTGTCCTAAACCCGGTTCTGGTTGAAAAACCAATAGCCAGCAGGCATTCTTCTCATTCAAATCTGGCACAGTTTAACAAATGTTTCCTGTCTTTACTTAATTTATCCACTAGTAATTTGAAATGCTTGAACATTTCTAGTTCAAATGGAGGGAGATTAGTAAGATTTTCTGGCCCGGAAGTTCCTGTTATCTACCCTGCGGAGAACGACCTTAAGAATTGGAGTTGATTGGCCAGAGCACTAAATAGTACCCATAGTTCCCATCTGCTGGATCATGTTTAAAAACGTAGGGCCTGATTACGACCTTGGCAGATGGCATACTCCGTCACAAACGTGACAGATATCCCGCCTGCCGTTTGATAAGCTCCATAGGATATAATGGAACTTGTGGTAGAGCGGACGGGAAATCCGTTTGTGACAAAGTATAGCGTACACCAAGGTCCTAGCAAAAGTTTAAGAATGGTCTCCTGGAATGCATCAGGTATATCGAACTCTTCGTTGAACTTCTTATGTATCTTAGAAGCTGTTTTAATCTGCATCCAGGAAACCTGGTGTGCGCTGACCTTCTATGTGAGGGTTACATTGTTTTAAGTTGTAAGGCCCTCCTTCTTAGAAAGAGCATGCAAAAGGGGGAAATGCTATCTTACTGAGCAACAAGTTAAAATGGGAATAACTTTTTTTTTTTTTTTTTTTTGAAGATCCCTCTAATCTCTTTCAGGTCTTAAAGGATGTGTTTTTCACAGAAGGAGGCAAAAAACATCCCCTGTTTGTGGTGAATGTTTACATTCCTCCGGACAAATGTTATAACAATATTCTTATATATCAGTGATCAAAAAGAAACAAGGGGAATGTGAGATTTTCTTAGCTGGAGACCTAAACTGTAAAATATTTAACCACTCCATTAGTCTATTTTGTGACACTGAGAAGGAAGCTGTATTTAATATCCTGCTCTGTTGTTCCCATGAAATGTAAGAACAAATCAAAGAGGGTTTCCGCTTCTAAATCAGCTAAGAAGGAATAGTTGTATAATTTTAAATGGTAGATTTAATTCAGATTCACCAGCCCGATACACTCATAAATTCCCATTGGGAAGTTCCATCATAGATTATACTATTGCCTCCTATTATGCAGCTCAATTCCTCATGGAAATGACAGTTTTGGATTCCCTGTTCAGTGATCATAGATTACTTGTTCTCTCTTGAAATTTAAGTCTTTCTTCTGTAGACTCTTGGAAATTTTATGGCTCCCATACCAGTTTTAATAAGGGCACAGGCAGAACACATTGGCCACGATCTAAAATAAACAATTAAAAAATATGTTTTGAGAGGACTATTTTGAATTTAGCTCTTTG
Source organism: Pleurodeles waltl (assembly GCF_031143425.1). Classification (NCBI taxonomy): domain Eukaryota; kingdom Metazoa; phylum Chordata; class Amphibia; order Caudata; family Salamandridae; genus Pleurodeles; species Pleurodeles waltl. The sequence continues at coordinate 99,683,687 of NC_090446.1, forward strand.
GAATCATGATATCCTTAACTCTTTTTATGGGGCAAATTGTAAAGACCAATCGGGTGCCATCTAAGCACCCCTGTGAAGTAATGCGTCCCCTAGTGCTACCCCTTAATAAGGAAATTAATAAATTAATTTGGTTACAGTTTATTTCATTTTCTAAGGAAAGGGCCAGACTGATATTATTAAAGAGACGAAGGATGCAGCTGAAGTTAGGTTTAAGAAAACAGAACGCTGATCATAGGTGAATTGCCTTGAAAGAAGCGGTCTGCTTGAGAAATTCTCGCAAATATTTGTCAATTATTGCAGACTGTTCTGGTGCTAGAAAAATTTCACATCCGCCCCCTATCGAGGAGGGTGTTTGGAGAGGTTATATTTTATCTCTCTATGAAGAGAACTCAGATACCACTTGTCTTGTTAAAGATGCATGCCTGATTGTAAAAGGGAAGTTGTTAGCTATAGTCCCCCTTCGGTAGCGGAGATTGAGTTATCAATTAAGGCAATGCGATCTTCAGATACAATGGGCCCTGATGAGGTTCCAATTTCAGTGATTAAGCAAGAGGCCTCTCTTTGGGCAAAGATTTTTCAGCCTGTATTTGAATACTATTACTTGAACTGTACAATTTCCTCCCCCCTCATGGGTCGGTCGTGTTATTATCCCTTTGTATAAAAAAGGCAATAGAAGCTCTCCTGCTAACCACCGCCAAATTGCCCTGCAGGATGCAGTTGATTAGGTTTTTACTAGAAGCCTGTTATAACACCTTAAGTCCTGGGTAAAGAGCAATATGATCTTTCCATTGGAACACACCAGTTTTAGAAAAGGTCATAGTACACAATAATATTGCAGCTAATAAACAAAAAATATGTAACAATTAGGTGTGCATTGGTTTATGCAGCCTTCATTGATTTCTCCATGGCCTTTGATAAGGTGGATGGCCCTACCTTGTGGAAGAAGCTAACCAGGCTTGGCATGCCAATTAATCTGCTGCATTTGATTGTAGCACTGCACTCCTCGGCCTGGTGTAAAGTTCTGATGGGTGGTGATCGAGGTCTATTGGCCGAATTCCCCAGAAAAAAACAGTTTGAAGCAGGGATGTCTGTTGGCTCCTTTATTGTTCTCTCTATACATCCATGATCTTCCTATCAAAGAGCTGTGGTTTTGCACCTGGTATTGGAGGGCGCCCTCTGATATATCTACTTTATGCAGACAATATTGTAATACTTGAACTGACCCTGAAAGGTTTACATAATCGTCTGCCGTCCCTCTGATGTTACACCGATCAACATTATTTGATGATCAACACCTCTAAATCCCAAGTATTATGTTTTTGGGTAAAAGAATATGCAAAAAGGTAAGGTATTTGGGCTCTCAGAAGTAACAGCAAGCTAAATCTTACCATTTTCTGGTGAAAATTATGTCCAGCTCCCTCAGTGATTCTAATAATATGGGGAAGGCCCTATGTCAAGCAAGCTGGCTAGGTGCTTTCTATACAGCAGTAGGTAGGTGGGCCTTTTCTCATCTTCTGGCAGTCTATCAAGCCAAGGTCCCTGCTTCATTGCTATATGCGGTAGAGCTAGCAAATGTAGCACTTTGGGCATTCCTGGATAAAACCGAAGGGCACATTTTAAGACATCTGACCTGTTGTAATACCTTAGCATCAATTGCTGCTTTAAGGCTAGAGTTTAGGATCAAGAGCTCCTTTGTTCAAGATTTGGCTGGGGTTATCCGATGGGCCTACTGTCTGACTTAGTGAGGTATTTTCATTAAGGCACCTTGTATATAAAGAGGTTTTTATTATAATGAGGGAGACATCGTTTTTTAGAAATTAAGTTTGCATTAGAGCATTTGAGTTAGATTTAAGTGCAATATTTTCTTTATCGGCTGCACAGCTAAAAATGTGTTTAAAACATGCTTCTGTAAACAAAGGTCATCATTGGACTTAAGCCTATGTAACCAAAAGAGAAGGTATGAAGTTTTGACCAATTCCGCTGTGATAAAAGAGCTCAACCCTACTTAGAGTTGAACCTGCCTCATGGGGTGAGGCGCTTTTGCACTTGTGCACTTTACTAAGATTGGACATGCTTTTGTTAAAGATTTTAACCTCAAAATGGTACAGCACTTCGAATGTATGTGATCTTTGTCAATTAGATACTCAAGATTTAAAACATGTTTTGTTTGTCCAGCTCTGCTGCTACTACGTAGAAAGTGATTAAAACCTATTTTTTAAATTTAACGCAAAAAGTAGAGGCTCTCAATTTAGTGTATAACCCCCCCCCCCCATGAAATGTTCTGCTTCCAAGTTTTTAACTTTTTTAAAGTGTTTTTAAACTTATATTGATTTGATTAAATGATTTACTGTAGCTTTTCTAATACTGTTCTCTTGTGATTTGTATGCTTTTGTATTTTGTATGGTCTTGTTTTTAATGTGGACCTCTTCGGAGTTTCAAATCATGAAAAAAAAACTTGAACTTACCACACATGCTAGTGCACGGAGACCTCCAGAGCTTTGCCCTTTGTTCATTCCCTATCAGAATCAGTTGCAGTTCCTGGCTGCAGGCAATGGCAGGGGGCTGATGTTTTCTGAACCCCGTACCAAGCTTAAGGTTTTCACGTATACAAAATGGACAGGAAAAGGAAGAGGCCACTCTTAATTCCATGTCTGGTGCTCCTTTTCCTTGAGGACATGTAAGGAGCGCCTTACAGTAGTGATGTACTTCGAGTAAGAGTGTGACAGAACTAAGAAAGAGGCCAGCACTTTCAATACAGTGCCCCTGAAAAAACTGTATACCAATCCCCTTTAGAGGAGGGACACTGAAACAAATCTACACAGGGCCCTACCTAGCCTAATGGGCACTGTAGGATCACCCAGTTTTCTCCAGAGTAATCCCCTGATACAAGGGATCTTTGCTGCTGCCCCAATAAGGGAAGTTTCCTGCCCAAATCTCGACTCTGACATCAAGAGCCCAAGACCTAGGAACCAAGATCTTTGATATCTAGTCTCTCAATGACTGTGCCTTCCACAACATCGACCTCCATTTTTTTTGCATAGTTGGTGATCCTGCCAATACTTAGGATGACGCTGAGATGTGCAAAAAGAAGGAATTGAAGGAGGGACTCCACTAGAAAGCTGACATGCATGCACAAAATGAGAAGGCATGCTTCACAAACAGCACAGCCCCTTGCCCATCCTTCTCCAGTGGATGGCTGAGTACATAACCTCCCTGAAGATGATCTGGTGGGAGCACATAAAGAGGCTTCAATCACAGCCCTTGAGCAGATCAGCACACAGACTATCAAGATGATCCTTTCATAATGGGTGTGGATGACAAAGAACGCAGGCCTCCATAGCCCCAGTTCAGGGCTATGACACTGACTATGGAGCCCACTCACAGGACCAGAAACATAAACTTGGTATATATTTGTGACCCCTAACTATGTCTCAAATCTTCTATCGTGGCCCTTCTCTCCAGCCAAAGATACCCTATCTCACATGGCCCTTATGGAGTAGGTCAGTGCTAAACCTGGTTTTGTTGGTACTCGGAACCCAGGACCACTCTTCATCTAGAATAGACCTCATTGAAGTGCTTCATGGCACAGCAGTTGTAGGGCCATGCATGGAAATGGGACATACCTCAGTTCAAGACAACAGCATTTGTTGAGGCAATCCCCACAATGCCAATACAAGGCTCCAGACTCTTTGCCAACAGCCTGTGATAAAATACAACTTTGTCATGGTGGCAGATGTTCATTGAAACCAGTGTCTGATTTGTGTATTTCACCACCAGAGAAGGAAAGGGTGTGTTAGAAGGTACTGGGGGGAAAGGTATCACAGAGAGATTCCTTTACCTTTGGAGCTGAAAACAGCAATTTTTGAGACATGCCATGAGAGGGAGCAGTAGCAAAAGATGGGCCTGGTTGTCCAGTAAAGTCCTGAGATGAGCAAGAAGAAGCAATAGTGGGCAGGCTGAGTAGCGATGGGCAAAGATGGTTGTACTTCTGCGTTGTTTAGAGATTGCTCTTCAGATTATTAGATCAACTCTTGGGAGACCTGCTATGTGTGGCAGGGAGGCTCTTGGTGGTTTATGCATGCTTAGACGACCCACTTCAGGAGTGGCTTGGAAATCCTCAATTAAAAAAAATACTACATGGCTGATCTGATAGAGACTTCTAGTTGCAGATTTCTTAACTTTGAATTTCCCCCAGGCGTCAAACTGGATCTGGAGAATTTTCTGAGCACTGTTAGGTGGCATTGATCGGCTCTGCGTTAGTCGTCGATGTACCTGTGTCAGATATGACGTTGTGGGTCCCCTTATAGGTGTCACTCCGGTGCACTGAAGTCCGTTCTTTTCTTTCCCCACTAGCTAGTGCTGATCCGAAGAGAGCTACCCATCTGTCATTTTTTTGACTGGCCTTTTTCGACTTCTGTCAAAATATTTTGAGTTTTTCAACTCTGGTGTGTTGAGGATATCATCGAGGAAGACTACGTTTAAGCCCTGCCGGTCCTGCCATCGTGCAGTGTCCGTTACAGATCCGCACCTTATGTGACTTTGGTGCCTGGAGAGCAACCATGACCCGAAGTCCTGCTCAGAGTGTCGGGCCGTGCATCCAAAGGCTTTGAGGAAACAGCCCCTAAAGTTGATGGTGGCCCGATACCCCACTCCACGCAAGTTCAGATCTTGGTCGAGAGAAAGGTTCCCGGGATTGGTCACAGAGTTCTCAATCGTTGACGTCCCACTCAAAGTCCTCTGGGGAATCGGGTAAGTTAAGGCACAAGAAGAAAAGCAAGAAGTTGAAGAGTTCTTCAACTTCTCGTCTTTCGGCCAACGAGGGAGCGTCTTTGTTCTAGGCCTCGCTCTGCAGAGCCTGGACCGACTCCATGCCACCTGAGTTTCCAGGAGACTGAGTTACCTCTGCCAACTCAAGGAGTTTTGAGGCCATGTGTCCCATTTTTGGGCAGTCTGACACAGCTGGAGCGCCTTTGGCCCCGTGGAGTCAGATGGGACCCTTTCAGGTTCCGTACCAGCGGCCTCAGCACTGAGGGGCACCTGTGGATCCAGTCCTGGATCTGGACTTATGTCGGTCGTACCACCTCAACTTTCCTACATGCTGGCCACCACTGCCTGGGGACAAAAGAGTTGGAGGTGCCTGCCAGCATGATCTCAGTTTCATCAATGTTGCACCTTAAATGATTGGATTGCTTCCACCGTATAACTGCAGAAAGGCAGATTTTAAAGTTAACCTCAGAACCGATAGAAGCCTTATCCAATGTTAAGATCAACAGAAGTATCATCTGCATAGGTCATGGTTTCGATACCAAAAGAAGTGATAAGCGAGATCAACGGGGTCATATATATATATTAAAAAGAACCGGGCTCAGAGATGAGCCCTGAGGGACCTCTGATGTCACTAATGTTTCTGTGTTTGAAAAATGACCAAATCGAACCATTTGTCTACTCTCTGTAAGGAATGATTTTATCCAGTACTGAGCAAGTCCTGAGATCCCACAGTCCTGGATATGATGCAACAAAATATTGTGAGAGATGCTATTGAGTGCAGCAGACAAATCAAGTAAAATCAACACTGCATTTGTTTCCTGCATCCACATTTAACTATAGGGTATCCGCCACTCCCAAGAGGGTGGATTCCGTTGACTGTTTAGGATGGAACCCCGATTGGTCTTGGTGAAGTAAATTAGTGTTTTCTAAGAAAACTGTTAGTTGAGTATGGACCAGTTTTTCAGGCATTTTACTCATAGCAGGCAATAGGGAAATAGGGTGCATAGTTGATAATATTTTTGGAAAGGTTTAACCACTGCGATTTTCCACTCCGTTGGGACATCTTCAGTGGCTAGGGACGTATTAAAAATTTAATTGATCACTGGATTGACTGGGTCTACAAATTTATGCAAAACTGATAGGGGGCCAAGGGTCATTTGGTGATCCTGATTTGCAGAACATGATTGCCTGCCGAGACTGGGCAAAGCTGGAAAATGACCAGAGATTCTGTTTTTGACTTTGATAGCGCACCAGCCGCTGGGGCATCTGTCCGACAAATAGGGTTTATAAATTCTTGTTGGATCCCACTTATTTTGTCTGTAAAAAAAAAAACTCTGCAATTTTATTGCATAGAGTTTGCAAAGGAGGCAGCTCCCTAATCAAAGCTTTGGGTTGAAGAAAAGATTTAGATATCTTAAAAATAGCTTGGTGATTATTTAGTGCTTCCTCTATCTGTGTAAGGAAGTACACTTTTTTGCCTCCTTAATCTGCCTATGGTACGTTTTCAAAGCTACGTCAGGGTGATAGGCCTTCCTCCATTTCCGTTCAAGACGTTTGGAATGTCGGTGTTGCTCCGCAACAGACTGAGTGACCCACAAGGCTGAAGGTTGGGATTTACCTTTCCTCCTAGTGTGACTGGAGTTAAATTATCAATTATATTAGTAATCCATTCATTGAAGGAGGCGGCATCTGCCGCCACGTTACCAACCAAAGTAGGACGAGAGGTAGCTAGGTTGATTAAAAAAAAAAATATATGGGTTTCTTAGTGATTTGCCCCAGCTGCACTTAGTGGGAGAAAATAGGACTGACATGGAAGGAGAAGTATTTTCCTGCGTAATAGAAATCCTGAAGGGAGCAGCATATGGTCGGACCAGCTCTGTCTAATTGGAGCCTCCTCCATCAAATTGGATTTTTTTTAAAAAATCCCATCTAAGGTACGACCAGCAATATGTGTAGGTCCATTTACTAGTTGAGTAAGTCCCACTATATTTTGTGTCTAAAAAAATTGCTGTATCGGGGTTGTTTTAACACTCAAGATGAACGTTGAAATCCCCCATTAGAGAAAAGTGTGTATAATGTAATGACAGAGGGGCCAGGACTTCACCACTGAGGATAGGAATGCTGAACCCCGGCCAGGCAGGCGATATATATATATAGCCCTCCTAAAAAGAATGGGAATGTCCAATCCTAAAGCAGAAGTCTTGACACTTCATTCAGAAGGTCTAGGTTAAGGGGTTCAAGTTGACAAGTGTCTAAAAAGATAATAGCCAGACCCCTTCCACGCTTCCCTAATATGTCCTGCCTGATGATGATATAACCGGGAGGGAAGACGAGCAATAGCAGGATTGCACCATTCCTTCAACCAAGTGTCCGTAAAAAAAAAAGAAAAAAAAAAAAAAAATCCAATTCAGATTCTATTATGTGGTCATAAATGTCTTGGGTATGTTTACTAAGCGACCGGGCGTTGATTAGGCCACCTACTAACCATCCATCATCATAAACTTGTTTTTTAATATAGAAGGGTTCGGGAGGGACTCCAAATGTGTGTTTACATTTATGGCAGGATAAGGGGCCTTCAGTCTCCAAGGACGTGAAGGTAGGATCACAATGCAGAGTAGCATCATTGCATGATTTTAAAAAATTCAGCAGACAATGGCTTACCTGATTGAAAATGAGCTGCATGTTTGGGGGCTGGTTGCGGACGGGCACTGACGGGCTTTCCATCGGCACGTCCACTACACGAGCATGACACCTTCCCTTGAAATAACTTTTCTGCCAAAAGAAGCTAGAGTGGCAGAGTTTAAAAAAAAAATTAATGGCGGCTCTCGGTGGAACAACTGCCCACCAGGAAGTAAAATCAAAAAGTGAGATGTGCAAAAGTAAAAACAAAGTTCCCTCCAACAATTTTTAAAAGCACCAGTAATGCCCCCCCTAAAATACAGCAATTAAAAGTACATGGAGAAGTAAATTCAAGATTTTAAAAACAGATCAAGCATGCATGTATTTCAGTGTGAATCTCACATCACAGTCTTGCCTCTCAGTCTCACATTGGCCCCCCTCAGATCTTCACCATGGTCAGGTCAATGGTTGTTGCCCCTCTTTGCAGGTTCTGTGTCCATGTCTTCCCTTTCATTGAGAGGCTGTTTTAAAGCAGGCTAAGTTGAGGCTGGGTTCAATCAATGAGGTTAAGTCTCAACTTCAACCTTCACAGAAGCTACCTTTTATCAAGTCATCTTGGGCATGGTTGCCTTAGACTGTCCTCCTACCCAGCGGGTACTGTACATTCATGCTATGATGTTGATGTTTTGGGCAAGAGCAACTCTTCCAGCCTTGATGGTTCTGAGGCTCCTGGGTTTGACCATCAGTGGTACTTGCGGGCCCTTTAGTGGAACCTATGCCCGCAGTGAGCAGAACATTGGGGAAGCATCACAGTCCACATCTGTATCTCATATGAAGTGGCTGAAGACCTCAGTGGTGAATGACAGGCACCACTCTGATCTGTTTAAGACTGATCTCCTTGTACCCTTTGGAAGTCACAGCGATAACACATGCATAGGTTTTCAGGTGTGAATGTTTCCTGGATGAGGTTAAGAACAGAGGCATCTGGTCTACAGTAGAGCCATGCCACCACTTTAATGTACTGGAAATGCATGCTGCCCACTTGCTGTCCAGGCTTTTCTGCTTTCTATCGCACAGGAGCGGACAGACCAGCAACTGCGATTTGGTGCTGCAACAAGCAGGAAGACATGGGACAGTGTTGAAGTGAGACCTTTATTTGGTTTTAACTGTTTTCATGTGTACTCTCTTCAGACCATTGCATGGTTATACTGGGAGGCTCTTGACCCTGTAAGCTATGTTTCTAATTGCTATTCCGTCTGTGCATTGCATTAGCTAGCTGCAGGCCTTGTCAATTTATCCTTTGTACAACAGGTACTGGGAAACGGCATCTTTTCTTCCAAATGTGGTCTCACCGTTCCATATGGGGCAACCAAACTCCTTGCATTGTTTTCTCAATACATCATCTGAAGAGGAGGACAGGCTACACCGGTAACATGCTGCTAGTTCCTACATTGACAGTAGGGTTTGATGGTCCCCTGTTGAGTTCACGAGAACGAGGAAAGGGAAAGACAGTCCAGAAAATGACCTCATTATGATGAATTGTCCTCTCCACATAACTGTCTTATGCCTGAATCAAAAATGATCCTCTTGCACGGCTTCTGGCTTATTCCACCAGGGCAAAGCTGCCACCACTATCCCTAGCTTGGCTTCTTTCTGTTTTGGATATTTGCCAGGCAGCCAAGTGTCCATACTGCCAACAGACATTCCTGAATCAATTCTTAAGTATTTGTGGAGGGTCATTTGCCCGCTCATCCTGCAGGACTTCCAGATGGTAGTCCACACCTCTGATTCTCCACCTTGGGAGGGGCATTGGTTTGGCACTGAGTCACAAGGTGAGCAATCAGCTGTTGCAAGTATCCATCAGAGGAAAAATTTATTTAACTTGGCTAACTCTCTTTCTGGTCTATCCTGTCCCTAACTACAGATTCTCACTATCTACCTCCCCATAGTGTGAGCTCCCAGTGCTAGTGTTAAGGTATCAAATTAGGTTTTGCACACTGCCTTGTCAACCATGCTCCTCGGGGACACATAGTACCCTCCCACTGACTAATGCAAGGGTAGGTAATTTGTGAAATTCTCTGTCCCTAGGAATAGGGCGAATACTACAGTGTCCTTGGCAAAGCAGTTTAGTATCATTAAACAACCCTTCTGCACTTGTGCAAGGTGGTATGTAAAAAAAAAAACATTTAATGACCCCTTCCTTGGAGTTTATATAAAAACTCTTGTCGCCTTCTTCCCCCAATTTTCTTTTTTTCCCAAATTTTTTTTAAATCTCTCCTGATGTTTGTAAATAATAAGTGTGGTTTAGATTTTTACTTGCAAGCCAGCCTTTGCCAGTGAATCCTCTTTGGAGCACAGCTGTTGCAAGTGAAGTAGGAACATAGAGATGGGCTGCAGTATGTGTTAGAGGCGCAGGGGACACAGTGGAGACATAGAGGAGTGTTGGGACCTATTGAAAATCAGGAGTGTGGAAGGGCAGTGCTCTGTGTGGCTGAAAAGGGTGGGTGGCTGGTGGGTTCATACAGAGGGGCACATGAATCCTATAAAATACCATTACTGGTATCTTATAGATTCACAGGCTGTTTTAATGTTTCCCTTCATCAAGCTGGTAAACCACAGTAAAACCCCAAAAAACACAGAACATGTCATGATTCAGGTCTTGTGGCAGGACTTTTCTACAGTCAATTCAGCTTATTTTTACCATCTCTTCTGGTGAGAGCTGTAAAAGTCAAGTATTTTTAGTCACAACAATTGAGAAATTGATGGAGAGGCCCAGAGTCCTCTAAAATTCCATAACCTAATCCCCACTAGGGGTCAGATTCTGTAAAGCCAGGGATCAGCCTTCGATGCCAAAGACTAGATGAAAACCCACCACCTTCCTGGATGTGACCATATCAGCATGGTCTCAGAAACTAACGTGCAGACAACTGGTGGCGAGAAAGAGAAACCAACAGGGAAGTACCAATTAAGAGGCATAATAACTTACAAGACCCAGTGAATAGTCCATCACCATACCATGTACCTAACATATGTTAAGGAAATGGTAAGAGTGAGCAACACAATGACACATAACATACATAAGGCCTTGGAAAAGAACATTAAATTGTTGTTCTCCCAGATTTACAAGAGGGCAGGCTGCAAGCCTAAGGGGGGGGGGGTGGAGGAGGAAAAAGTACCAGCTGCCTTGATGACATAGAGAACTTATGCAGCACACAGCAAGAAAGCTCAAGCATAATTAATCACAGGAGTAGTCAGGGACGTAAGTAAAAACCAGGATCAAAGGTTTGGGGAAACGGAGGACCAAAATAACCTGTGGAAGGCATGAACAGGTGTAAAGGCGAAATCATGGAACAGAGATGCGTTACCAGGCAAAAAACCTTTTGGCTCAGAGTAATATATATGTGTACTTCTTTCAGTGCCACAGGAGTGTTAATTATGTTTACGGTGATTCACGTGGGACTCCCCAGTGCATCAGTGTATTCGGTCTCTTTAGCTGCCAGGGAAATGTGTTGGCAAAGGTGGCTCTTTTTCCTCTGATCTCCCAAGGCTTATGGCTACTCCCAGGAGTAATCACAGAAATACTGGGGTGCTCTCTTGACCCTTTGACGGAAACGTATTTCCTCTGGCTCATATCCCTTTATCTTTTCTAAGCCAGTACCTAGTTGAGAAGATGTCATAGGTTTAGGTAAGAGGGGGAAAAGAGTGAATGGGATCAAAATACAACCGCAAAAACAACAGATGATGGACGAAATGTAGAGCAAATCAAACATTCACCCCCAGTTTGCATTGTTCAGCATTCCGTCCATCATCTGTTCTTTTTGCATTTGTCACCCCAAGTGGGAAGGGTATGCCCAGATGTGGGTCCTGTGCTCACTGTGCCACTGGATTCAAGCTAGCCTGGCTGATGAAGGGTGATACCCTGAAACCGGTCCTAGGATGCTTGATTCCGGTCCAGGGAGGACCTGGCTTGGCAGTTCGGGCTGGACTGTTCCCACGAGGAACAGGGTCAAGACTGATTTGCATATGGCTGGGTCTAAACTGGGGTGGTGTGGTGGGCAAAAAAACCGATGGATTAAACCCAGATTTTTGTGACTAGAGGTGAATGTTTGCATTGTTCAGCATTCAGTCCATCATCTGTTCTTTTTGCATCAAAATACCATCACCTGACTCTAATTTAGACCTTGGTAAAAAAAATATGCGGTATTGGTCGAATGTAGCTGCTGGACTGAAACCCATACTTCAATGTTTACCTGTACCGACTGCTGTGGGACTTGGTTACAGACAAGGGTGCTGTTATTGGCACTAGGAGGCAAATTGCAAGTCTTGAATCACACACACTACTCAACTAAAACTGCCACCTAACTGCAATCCAAGCACTGATAAGAAATAGGACAACTGGTTTGGAATTGCGCTGGCCTCCTGACTCATAAGTATACTATTGTACTAAAGCAACTCAGGCCATCCTGCACATACCTAAAGCCATCCAAGTAACTTCACTTGGGCTTGTCCCGAACTTCAAATCAAGATAAGTAAAACAGTTATGTCTAAAAGATATACCACTGAAATAACACCGGTATTATCTCCCAAACTTCCTTGAATTCTACAACGCAAAGAAGTAAGATCCTGCAGTGTTGTGCCCCTTCCTAATCACACAATGATGCAACTCATCAACATGCCATCCCTAGATAGAAGAATATTACACTGAACATTGCTAAATGTGTGAACTATTTAATTCTGATTCACAGAACCTGCGCTATATGTCACGTGGTGGTTCCAGATTTTACGTCCCTCAATCCACAAGAGCTACATAGATTTGGTAGCTAGGTGAATCAACACACAAAGTGCCACGTTTTGCAGTGAAGTAAGTGCACATGTGAAGGTGACCCAAGCTGCACTGGGTTGGTGAATGGTAATAAGGACTGTACAACATTAACACTATTTTCTATAACATTTTCTTTTCAGGGCCATAAATTGGGTAGGAACCCAACAGATTTGGTTTAGTAAATGTTCTTTTTTTCATAGCGTGTAGATTTAGGAGGGCAAAAAAGTGGGCCTTACACCAAGGTCCTGAAGAAAGCAAGGGGATTGTGTCTGTACACTAAAGGGTTGAAACACATTGACCATAGTGGGGAAATGAGGGGGAACGCTAATAGTACCTCTACTGCCACCCCCCATATTTCTGTTTTTGATTATGTGCAGGACAAGAACTTCTCAAATAAGGTCACAGCTTCCTTCTGCCCTAGTACAATCTTAATGCACCCTTAACAGAAAGAAAACCAACCCATTCCACTTAAGAAAGAGCTCCAGATGAAGCCCACCTTAAACCAGTAGAGAACTGTGAAAGAGGCCCCTATTATGAAGCCTGTTACCAAGTGTTAGTGAATGGTACAATCCTCTTATTTTTATTTTTTAAAGGAATACTTAATAAAAAAAAAGTGAATATGACTTCTACTTTACTAGGCATTGGCCCAGAAGAGAAAAAGAGATATGAGCCAGTAGAAATAATCTTCCTTCACTGTTAAAGAGAGCCATCAAGACAGTCTGTGATTATGGTAATGTGGGAGCCAGTACTGGGTTGGGCTCATAAAATCCTCTCTTCCCCAAATGAATGCCCTATTCCCAAGCGTGCCCTCAAGATGACTGGCTGCATTATCTGTTTCTAGACCATCATGCCCTGCGCCTGCCACAGTTTCACCAGGGCTAAAGACTCTGATATCAGTCTACGGCAGACCCGCCAATGTCAATACCTTTGCCATTTTCTTTTCCTTCTACTTCATTGTCAAAGCAAACTTTACGTTTTACCCCTCAACATCAACATTGCAGGTTAAAAAAATCTTTAATAGGAATAGGGAACAAGGTTGAAGTGTACAGAAAAGACAGCTGCCAAGGAGAAGCCAAGAGTAAAATAAAAAATCCCCCTCCCCCCCAAAAAAGAATAAAGTGCCAAGACTCGAGGAGAAGCGAGTATATTGAGAGATAGAAAAAAGAAGGAATATACTCCTTAATGTGAAAAAGATTTGGTGCCAGCACAACTTTATTTAATGCAAACCCATTTGTGTATTTCTGTAGAGAAAAGAAGCAGATGGACCTCCACTCTATGATTGACTTGCAACATGTACACCCATATGTGGTTGTTCAAGATGGTGATGTTGGGAGTGACAACCCCTAGCTGTAACAGCATGATCAGATGTAGTCATTGGACTGCTAGGAATCGGACAACCACATACTGATCCGCTGTCAGTTTCAGTGGTCCCTGAGGTCCAGAGTGGGCTGAAGGCTCTGGCTCTTCAGGTTTTCACCCTTTGGGTTCCTGTTATCACCAAGAGTGCTAATCAAAGGTCTGGCTCCTTGGTGTGGGTCATTTTTGTAGGCAGGAGATCAATGTCTGTCCCAACCTGAAGAAGGGGGATGATGTATTTGCTGTTGAAAGATGGAAATAAGGCATCCATTCGAAAATTAAGCTGTTCAAAGAAACAGGACTATCGGCTTATAAAAATATTGCCTTGGAATCTTCCCAGATGGAGTGCATTCCTTTGAGTGCGACTGGAACGGAGGTGGCGCCTAATAGGGTTCAGGCCTGGCTGGAAAAGTCAGCATGCGTGAGGATGTGATGGTGCATAAGTTCTTTGTTCTATTTGGCTTAACTTCATCCTGTATAATCATGGTGCCACTGTGTAGATTCAAGACTCGCACCCAAAGGACATAGGTTAACAAGAATTGGGAGGATTAGGTTCAGGTGACTGATCTAATGAAATTGACTCAAGACCAGTGGTTCTGTCATATGCACCTGATAGCCTGAATGCATTTTTGTCTTCGGCTTTGGAGGTCATGAGAGCTACAGATTACAGTGGCTGACCAGATGGTTAGCAAGTCGTACAATGCCGGATCGTGAGATTATCCCATTCACACCAGACCTGCACTCGCTGACTAGGGTCAAGCATGAACCACTGCACCCTATGCAGCTGAAATACCACTGAGGTGCCTGCTGACACTGTCGCATGGAGGGGACTGGAGGAGACTCTCGAGATGAGAGGCAGCAGGAGCAACCTCCCTGGGCACCATATAGGAAGCAGACTCCCTGCTACCCTTCGAGGACTTACGAACTAGGTATCGGATTCCAGCTCTACTGGGCAATCTCTGAGGCGATTGTCAGACACTGGCAGGTGGGAAGGACAGAACCACCCACATCAGTGGTGGCTTAATACTTGGTGAGTGCCATGGGGACTCATAATGCAGTGGCCTGCCTTTATAGAAAAATTAGGTCCACAGTATGCCAGCCACTGACAACCCTTAAGCAGAAATGGGAAGCAGATTTTGGATCCCCTATTACAGATGCTGACTGGGAGGAAATATTAGCTCGGACTCCGCGAGCCTCTAGGAACGCTCGATTCAAAATGACCAATATATATGTTTTGCACAGAGCATACCTGACCCCAGGCAGGATCAGGAGACCCTTCGGGGTGGCAGAGGCTAGATGTCCAAGATGAGGGGAAGAAGAGGCCGAATTCATCCACATGTTCTGGTACTGCCTAAAAATACGAGAGTACTGGAGCTTGATCACAACATTTAACAGACACAATTGAGCGGGAGGTAACTAATGATCCCAGACATTGCCTGCTGGGGGGCTATCATCGACAGGCCAAACGCAAAATCACCAACCAGTTCCAAGATCTGGCCCTTGTTTTAGCTAAACAAGAAATTGCAATGACGTGGAAGGCGACACTGGGACCCCAAGAAAGTACATGGAGGAGAGAGGTCCTGAAGTGGGCCAAGGCAGAGGAAGCAATAAGACACCAGGAAGCACAGAGAGGCCAGGG
Organism: Pleurodeles waltl; assembly: GCF_031143425.1. Classification (NCBI taxonomy): domain Eukaryota; kingdom Metazoa; phylum Chordata; class Amphibia; order Caudata; family Salamandridae; genus Pleurodeles; species Pleurodeles waltl. The sequence continues at coordinate 99,698,890 of NC_090446.1, forward strand.
GCCAATAGAGAGGGCACGGGAGGGGAGCCCTCTGGTTTGTGACTTGGAACACCTGGGGGAGAGACCACCAGCAGACATGGCAACCCCCTGAATGCCCCTAGTTGACACAGCGAGGACCCAGTGATGGCTCCCAAAGCAGACTAATAGACTAACAGCAATCCCTGGGGAGATTGGGGCTGATAGACGGTAGGCAGAAGTTTCCACCACACAGAACAACACTAGGGACCTGAAAACGTCGACACGTCGAATCATCTAGGCACACGGGGGGGAGTTTGATCCCTTAAAGGGGAGCTCCACCATGATGAGATACCGACTGATACTTTTGCTATACTATATAAGGCTTTGAAAGTAGGTTTTAACATCTGATACTTATGCATGTGATGCTACCCAATTATGCTGAATGTTGAAGGCATCACAACAATGGACACCAATTAACATGTACAGGGTATCAAAAGCATTTAGCCTAATATGCTGTGGTCGAATTGAGGAGCCCCTAAATAAGGGTTGCACTGTTTTTTTTTTGGTATTGGAAAACCAATAAAATACTTTTTTTTTTAAAAAGGGAGCTGCAGACGCTTCTGCAGGAAGTGGATGGGTGTACTTTGGCCCACTCATACCATTTGCTGGAGCTGCAAGTGGTCAACCGCACCCTAGGAGCATTTCAGTCACAAGTGAAAAGAATGGGTGGGGTGATAATAATGACAGAAAATACCTGATATTCCACTGCTTGAAGCAAGGTGGCACCCACATTGTAACATTTTCCATTGTGGCTCAATACGTCTGCAGGTTGATAACTGAGTCAGTAAGAACTGGAATGGGCTGTGGAACACAACCTCCTTTATCAGTGGGGTGCCCCTGAGCATAATCCTCTTTGTGATGAGAGAACATAATGCTCTTCTGTGTTCTTTGGCTTACTCTAGGGATGCATCTAGGTGCTGGCCAGTTCCAGGGCTGGCTCCTCCAACAATGTGTAAGATCAGAAGTGAGAGGTTCTGTACCAAATGCTCAAAGAAAAGTTGGTATCCGATGGTGTATGAGCCATTTGAACCTCTGCCTTGCCTTCTTGTCTTGGTGAAGTCAGGACTGCAGTTTGAGTCTATGAGAGTATATCTAGCAGTGATTTCGTGCTGCACTGGCCATACGCCCTTCATTCACCCTGTAATGCAAGACTTTCTGTAAAATCTGCTATGAATGTTCTTCGAGACTGGCTCCAGGTGGGATCTCAGCATGGTTCTGGAATGCCTCTTGTCAAAGTCTTTTAAGCCAAGCCAATCTCAGATTCCTTATGTAGTGGCTGCTTTCCAGACCAGTATCATCACTACAAGGGGTAAGACAATTCATACATTTTCTTCAGATGATTCTTACATTTGGTTTCTATAAGGAACTGGATTATGATTTGGGGTGGATGTCTACTTCAAGGAATAATCACAGCCCGTGTCTGAGTGAACCCTCAAAGTCCATAAATTAACCTAAGTTCATCCCCCTGGTAGATATGACACAGAGCATCAGGCTAAACTTAGGGCAATTTGTTAAATATTTATGCAGTACCAAAACAGTAATAAAGTTAAAATCCTTGGAAACCACTCTTTTGTCTTGGGTACCAGAGGGAGCAGGTCTGGTCCTTTCAGAACTTTTCGCAGATTGCAGACAGTACATACAGACCTCTTTTGATCTTCCCCAGGTCTAGGAGTGTTCTACACTATGTTGTAACTCCTGAGCATGACCTAACCAATGGGGCAAAGGTTCCTGGGCCCAACCCTACCCACTTTGGGCTTTTTTTTGGCCACAGTAAACTTGGTCTCTGGGGACTAACCAGGGGTATGTGAGGGGAGTGTTCTATGGTAATCCTAATGCCTTCCTACATCGAACACTAACATCTATTTTGGGGCAGTCACTATACCCCCAATAAGAATCTCCAATAAACCCAGAGAATGAAGTCTGGTAGAACACAGCATGGTTTTTCAGCAACCAGACAGTAGATACACAAGAATTGTTTTGGCATACTATTCTTGCCCCTTGAAGCGCGCCCTAAACGTTATATGTGAAGCCCTAGCAGACCTGTCAAGCAGTATTTAACACTGTGATATCAAAAGGATGCCCACTGGGATTGCAGCCTGCCTGGCTGGGGGGAGGAACAAATGAAGGGCACTGCCCAGGTGTCAGATAACATTTGCTTGTGGCTGTGAAGTGCGCCCAAGTGTTATGCGTAAACCCTCTTTTTACATGTCAAGCAGAATTTTACACTGTAGCAGGATTTGATATTGTAATGTCAAAAAGGATGCTCATAGTCCCACCCTGCATATTCTCTCCAATTCAGAGGAGTCATTGCTGATCATTCAAATCAGCCTATTGTTTACTCCTGGGCGGCATTTCACACCCAGTCAAATGCCAATTATCGGCTGATAGAAGTGGGAAAACAAATGCAAGTGGGCCTCTAGAAGCTTTAGGCAGGAAAAAGGTAAATTTCTAAAACTACCTTTCCCTTAATATTTATCAAAAGTCCAACTTCACCATTGCAATAGATTTTAATAACTATTAGTTGCTCATTTATTTTTCTGTTTCCTGACCAAAATTAGTAGTAGTAAACATAATAATGTAACACAGTGTTTTTCCTAGAGAACATCCAGCTTTGCTACAGTGAAAACTGCTTTTGGAGCGTTTTCACTGTAAGGACATATTTAACATTAAATCCTTAATCATTCCACTTTTAAACACCACTCACTATGCCTTATAGGGGAGTAAAGCCTACGTAGGTGTTAGAACTGGGGTCTATAGTTGGCACTGGTTTGCACCTCATCCAAGTAGGGACCCTCACTCTAGTCAGGGTAAGGGAGTCACACAGCTAGGATAACCCTTGCTCACCCCCTTGGTAGCTTGGCTCATGCAGTTAGGCTTATCGCAGAAGCAATGTGTAAAGTATTTGTACAGATACACACCGTAACATAGCGAAAACACTTCAAAAGTACTCCATAACAGTTTAGATAAATAGCCAATATTTGTCCGAGTAAAACAAGGCCAAAACGACAAAAATACAACATACACAAGTCAAGATATCACTTTTAAAAATGTAAGCAAATTTAGTCAATAGAAATCAATGGATGCATTTGTTTTAGGCCAAAGTTTAGATGGGTCAAAAATCAAAGATGGGAACAGGCACAAGGGAGGTAAGGCACTGGAAAAGCAAGCAATGCGTCAGTTCCTTACTGCCAGTGGAGGTGATGCGTTCGTTCCTTGCTGTCTCAAGCAGGTGATGTGTTCATTCCTTATTGTCAGGGGAGGTGATGCCTTGATTTAAGTACACGCAGCCTTGGTTCCTTACTGAGGTGGGATGTTGATGAAGAAATTGGCGCCCAGGGACATGTGGCGAAAATCCAGATGCGCTGTGTTGGTCTACAGTGACGAAGCAGCTGCTGCGCCAATTCTACAGTGGTGGTGCAGGCACTGCGTTGATTCTGCAGCGGCAGTGCAGGTGCTGCCTCGGATCCTTCCAGTGATGTGTCGATTTACAGTGGTGCTGGGAGTCGATGCCTGTATTTTCTCCTCAGCATCACAAGAACACACTTCTAGGGGCCCAGGGACTGGATTTGGCCACATTTGGCAAGTCAGGACTCTCTGGAAGAGAGCCCAGGTGCTGCAGGTGAAGTCTTTGATGCCACTGAGACTTCTTAACAGGAGTTGAGCTCAGTTCAAGTCCATGGAGAACCTTGGAAAGCAGGATGTAGTAAGCAAAGCACAGTCCTTTCACTCCTAGGGCAGAAGCAGCAAGCAGCAGGTCAGCACAACAAAGCAACAGACGGTGGCAGTCAAGTCTACAGCATCCAGCTCTTCTTCCCAGCAGAATGTCCTCAGCCTAGAAGTGTTCTAACTATGTAGTGTCAGTGGTCCAGTACTTATACCCATTTCTGTGTTTGAAGTAGGCAAACTTCAAAGAGAAGTCAGCTCCCACTTTGTGACTGTCTAGAGTGAATGCACAAACAGTCCAACTGTCACCTGACCCAGATGTGTATTCAGCAGACAGGCAGAGACACAAAATGGTTAAGCAAGAAAATTCCCAATTTCTAAAAGTGGCATTTTCAAACTCACAGTTCAAAAATCAGCTTCAACAAAAGATGTATTTTTAAATTGTGAGTTCAAAGACCTTAAACTCCCAATCTCTATCTGCTCTAATGGGAAATTATACCTAAAAGATATTTCAAGACAATACACATGTTACCCTACTGGAGAGATAGGCCTTGCAATAGTGAAAACTGAGTTTAGCAGTATTTTACTATCAAGACATGTAAAGCACACCAGTTCATGTCCTACGTTTTAAATCCACTCTATCCTGCCCATGGGGCTGCATTGGGCCTACTTGAGGGGTGACTTACATGCAGTAAAAGGGAAGGTTTGGGCTTGGCAAGTGGGTGCATTTGCCAGGTCAAAAGGGCACACACAGACACTGCCGTGGCAGGGCTGAGACATGTTTACAGGGCTACTCATGTGGGTGGCACAATCAGTGCTGCAGGCTAACTAGTAGTATTTGATTTACAGTCCCTGGGCACAAATAGTGCACTTGACTAGGGACTTATTAGTAAATAAAATATGCCAATCATGGTAAACCAATCACCAATACAACTTAGATAGGCAGCACTTGCACTTTAGTGATTGTCAACAGTGGTAAAGTGCCCAGAGTCCTAAAGCCAGCAACAACAGCCAAAAAACAGAGGTCAGAGGCTAAAGGTTTGGGCATAACCCTGCAAAAAGGGCAATTTTCAACAATAGGGTTGACCTCTAAATATTTTAAAGGAAGATTTTTGACCTGTCAAATGTAGTTATTTTGACAGGTCGAATTTCCAATTGAAACCTGCAAAAGCCAGGCCACAATTGATGAGCCTGCAGTCATTTTTGCACTATGACTGTAGTGGGTGGCAGAATGAGTGCTGCGGTCCACTAGTGACAATTAGCTTACAGGCCCTGGGTATCCTTTGTACCATTTACTAAGTAAGCTAAATATGCCAGTTGGGGCATACCAATTACACCATGTTGAGAGGGAGCTCTGGCAATTTATCAGTAGTTAATAGGGGTAAGTGTACAGCGTTCCACAGATAGCAAAACTATAGAGTTCAGCAAAAGTGAAAAAATCCAGGGTGACCCTGCAAAAGTGGGAAACTTCCTAGTTACTGACAAAATGATGATGCTGACACAACTGAAGTTGAATTTACCTATTCATTTCATACCTCAGTGAACTACAAGTAAAGCACAATGCTCCACCTGTAGTTGTTTTAGAACCTGATGCAGCACAGCTACCGAGGACATATAAGGTTGTAAACAAATTTCCCCGTGATTGGCACTGCTGTAAGTTCAGTACCATTTTCTTTGGAAGACATGTTGAATGCGGATCCACTCCTTCTAGCTAATGTTTTCTAGCTATCCAAATGGGAATTACTTTTGTATACTTGTGTACCACCCCATTTTTGTATTTATAGTCTATGGATTAATGGCAACAGTTGCTTTGCATGCCTAGATGTCTGAATTGCTCTTATGGCCTCAGTGCCCTACTGCTGCAATTTATACTTTCTTAGCTGTCTGTGTAATGCTTATATATGTGTCAACATGCCCCTAATCTCTACTATCTTATCTGGATGTGGTGCATATGTGGCTAATTTTCTCTGACATCTTTAATGTACCTAAGTGTATATTCTGCATCTCATGTAGCACTCTCCCTTGGAATGGGTCATGTACTCTACAATAGGTTTGTAGCACCTCAGTTAAAACACATAGATCATAACCGTCTTGAGAATCTCTTATTGGGAATGGACTTGCCGTATTTGCAGTCTCTATTAAAATACATTATTAAATACTTCAGTAGTATACCCAGGGTTGGTCTGACCACCAGTGTAAAATCACCCTAGGTTCATGGGAATCCCCTTGCTGTTGTACACGCTTTTTTCAGATGTGCAAAAGCTGTGGACCAATTATTTGAGTAAATCTCTAATTTTTAGGCTGTATGTAGTTGTATATGAAGATATAATAATAATAATTTATGCAGTGAACGACAAGCAAACAAAGTTCAGCTGTGTCTTTAAAAATGAATCTGGTCATGTCATACTTGTGAGACACCATTTTATCAGAAATAGAAGCTATATTCTGTTTTCTTGTTACCCTGCTTACTCCCTCTCCCAATCAGAACCCATTGTAAACGTTCTGGCCTCATAGTATTTCTTACCTTAAAAAATAGGTTGGTGCTAAAATTATATTTTGTGATGCTGTTTATTCTGATTTGCTAACCATGATCATGCCATGTTGAATCCTCAGTTTTGCTTATTGCTTATTCATAAAATGTGTGTTAAAACCTCTGGTTTTAGGGATGTGGGTGAGGGGTGAGTTCTCATTTACTCCTAAAACTGTCTGATTTTATTGAGATTTTCCTCAAATAGAATACTATCAGAATAGGATAGGAAACAAACTATGGACTTGGAGGATTGCAAGAATAGAGCTTATCAACAACAAAAAATGATAGAAGAGAGTGATCAACTGCCTAGGATGATGAAGATGTCTACTAACTGATTGATGGCTTGTTAATAAAGTTTAATGGGGTTTTTAGTGATTATTTAAAAATAATCAGACATGGGAGGTTGTAGAAGTTTTTTTAAATGTGCAAAATCTGTGTAAAAAATTATTTGTATGAATCTCGAATTTTTAGGCTTTGTGTTGTCATATTTGATGAACTGATAATATTGTGAATTGAATGACAATCAAAAGTAGTTCTTTTCTTTAGTAGTTTTCACCATTTACAGAGTTAAACATGTTTACACAGTAAATCTTTATTGCAAAGTATATCAGGTGGGCACACCAGAGGCAGAAAATCAGTTGGCGTGACCTTCACCTCCTCCGACTGAGGGAAGTGCCAACTCCTTGTTCGCCCCCTTCCTTTCATCCCCCACAATTTACCATGGAAATCTCCCTCCTGACCGACTATTTGGGAAGATCCACCCAGTTAGAACACCCAAGAGAACCATTCAACCATTTAGTTATAGGGGACTAGCTCTTCTTGCCCCCCACTTTAGCCCTTTTACCCTTACAATTGTAGCGTGATCTCTCTATGCTGTATATCCCCATGAGTCACCCTAACCATGCCCCAAAAGTGGTAGGCTCAGGATTTTTCCAATCCGTGGCAATTAACAAATGGGCTGCAGATGTAGAGATTAATATAAAATAAGTCTGGGACATGCCATAGGTATGCCAATCTCCAAGTCCAAAGAGCATCATCAGTGGGCTAATTCGGGTACTTCCCCCAAACAACTTTTCAAAAAAGCCTCTATACTCTTCTTCTGGCAGGATAACTTCTCACACTCATAAAGCATATGGTGCATATCTGCTGGGCCCTTGCCACATCAGCAGCAGCTGTCATATGCCCTTTTACCCCAAGCAAAGAGCTTCACTGGGTTATAGTACAAATCAAAGATTGTTTTTTTAGTACTGTGCTTTCAAACTAGACAAGAGGAAGTCTTTTCTTCCTACCTCGGTAGATGCTTGTATTTCCACGTTACCTGCCCCCAGTCATCAAACCCACTGAACTTCCATTTTTTCCATATCATCGGGCATTGTATCTCTAAGGAGCCTATACATATGCCCTATTCTACATTATTACTGGTTGATTATTTCCATTAATTCTACTCTGTACAGAGAAATTATGTCAGGATGGATCTGGCTCATGAAGGCTCAAAACTGGTAATATTTAAAATAAAGACCTGGAATCAATATCAAACTTTGAGTGAAGCCCAGCAAATGAACTTATGTGACTTGCTCCAACCGTGCCCACCCTCTCCCCATGATATCACAAGACATAGGTTGGAAACAATGTTGTATGCCACAGGCAAGTGTATCGGTTATATGGTCTGATCTTAAACATCTTTTTAACTCTGTTCCAGACCTTCCAGACCGATTCCCACACACTTGAAACAAATCTTCGTGTAGTAGCTCAGCTTGATTGTCGAAGGAGGCAGCCATATGCCGCCTTTCCAAGCACAAGGTCATAATATAGATGGGATAGTTATTCCTGTCAAGGGGTTTTAAACTTCTTTTACCGCCAGCCGATAACAAAATTCCCATTTGTTGGAGGATGGGGAGCTCAATGATAGGATAGAAAAGTAGGTGCAGCCCAACCCCCTCTCTCGCCGGAGAATTAAATGCTAAGGGATCGCCTGACCCTTTGATATTTCCAAATGAAGTTAGTGCAGGCAGTATCCAACTTCTTCTATAAGGGCATTTCCACAGCTAAAGGAATAGCACGAAAAAGACAAAGTACCTGGGGTAAAATGAGCATTATAAGAATACTGCATATGCCAATAATTGAAAGATGTAGCCCATTGATAAGTATAAGGTATGTAACAATTTTACCTATCATAGATTCCAGATTCCTTTGACACATAGTGGAAACCATAGAAGTGATCTTAATCCTAAAATAGGTGGAGGTTTCCACCAGTCGATTATCTGTTAATGTAATATTCTCTGCAGACGACCTCCATTTTTTCCTGATTCAATAGATAGCCAGAGACTTTCCCATACTCTACCGTTAGGTGCTCAACCTCAGCGATAGACTGCCCTGCGTCGGATGTTACCACTGCTATGTCATCTGCATATGCAAGCACTTGTTTCAAAACCATTTGTTCTCACTGGTTTAATGTCCTTATTCTGCATAAGTAACTCTATGAATGGGTCAATATAGATGGCGAATAATATGGGGACGCATGGTCATCCCTGTCTTGTGCCCCTGGTTATAGCTATCCTTCCTGATTCTGTCCACATATTCTGCATTATAGCAAAAGGGGTATTGTACGTCACCTTGTCTGCCACTATAAAGCGTGCATCTATTCCTTTCTGCCCCATTACGTGCCATAACTATCGCCGTGATTCTCTGTCGGATGCTTTTTCTGATTCAAAAGGGATTATGGCCATTTGCCCCTGCATACTACCCATTAAATATAAAACTGAGATAATGCATCTTATATGATTGGTGGTACCCTGACCTGGGATAAACTCATGCTGCCATGGTGACACCATCCAAGCAATAACCCTCCTCCAGTGCACAGCCTTGGCATCCGCGTTAATCAAAGAGACAGCCCTAACCAACGCTGGGTTGTCTGGGGGCTTACCCTTCTTAGGGAAGATAACAATATCAGTACCCTGCCAGACAAAGGGGGTTTCCCATTCTGCTGGACATCCAAAAACATATCTAGAAGGAGGGAGCTACGGCTCATTGCGTAAGGCCTTATAGAAGTCCAGGGGAATTTGGTTGAGGCCTGCAGCTTTGTCAGTGGCCAAGGATGCCAAGGTATCAAGAACATAATCCATTGTAATATCTCCCATACAGTTTATGCCCTTCCACCCTTCTGTCTAGATTGAAATCGGAACGATCTTCATGATAGAGTGCTTGGTAGAAACCCTCAAAAACCTTAATAATCTCATTTGGTATCTAGAACATATGACCCATCCTGCTTTTAATCTCCTTAATGCCCTTCCTTACTTCTTTTTTCTGACACGTAATGTGAGCTGTCTCCCAACTGGATCCCCATGCTCATAGCACTTGTTTCTATGAACCTGGAACTTTATTGCCTCCCACTTCGAGAAGTATCTATTGATCTCAGCTTTAACTGCCAAAATTTGAGCTGTAATCTGCCCCATCTCCTCACCGATCGTGATTCTCTCCATATGACTATCCTCCAAGCCTGCAAGTTTATCTTATCTTCCCGCCCACCTGTTTCCTACTAAAAGCCACAAAGCTGATAATTTCACCTCACAGACTGACTTTAAATGTGTCCCAGACCTTCCCCCTTGAGGCGCTATATCTCTTACATTCGAAAGACTCAATGACCCATTTACTCATGTGTTCTATGACCCCCTCTTCAATAGCAACTTTCTGTCAAATGACCATTTCTGAGAAATTCTGGGATAGCCCAGATCTGCAATTTCTAGAATTAAAGGATTATGATCTGAGAAAAGCTTTTGCATCTTCTTGATGGTTGTGACCATAAAATAATATAGTCTAACAAATTTCTTATGTGGGGCAGAAAAATAGCTCCCATTCATCCATCACCCCATGGCTATCCTTAAGAGCTTCCAATGCCTGGTGTACCTGGGGCTTCCTCCCGCAGTATTTGGATCTAGGTGGCATCCCGACTCCCAGATGTTGTAATGCTATCTGTACTTAACCACCGACTCCATCTTGACCACTGACTCCATTTTGTGCTTAGCTTAATTTCTTTGCCTGCTGTCACATCGGTGGCGCAGGGCTTTTCCACACTAAGCTTGTTTTCTACATAGAAGATGTTTGCACTTCTTTTCATCTGCAACCGGGTTGCACGGTGCAGGAACATAACATGGATGATGTGGATAGCAGACATGATAAGACAGTCTTAGCTTGGGAATGTTTTAATTATGGAAAAGTACTGCTCCTCTAGCTCTGGAATGCGCATCGGGCAGGGCTCATTCCTTTGCATGTTTTCAACGCAGACCGAGTACAGCCAGTGCTTGAATTTTATAACTTACTCAAAGGGAGGGGAGGTTGCCAGAAGCTTCCTCTTGGGTTTGTGCAAGGTATATATGGTGGGGATGTTGACACTGAGGTAAAAGGAACTCATTTTGGGGGTAAACGCACTGCCCAAATCAAATCCCATTGGGTAAGGTTCTCGGTCTCAGCTGTCCAGGGTTCCTTAGCTTGACGTTGGCAAGGATGATGTTGGATTCGATCCCTACAGTGATGCCTTTTTATTCTTAATTATCTAGCTTAGCTGTGCACACACACGCACATATATATATATCAGCCAAAGGTAATCCTGTGTTCCTTCCAGCGCTCACCTGTCGAGGTTGGTGCTCAGTTAATGGGCACAGGACCCATTTTTAATCCACTCCAAAAAATATATATAAATCAAAGTCTGGCACTCCTTACAAAAACAATGGCCTTCATTTATTCCATAAAGCAGAAACATAGGGCAACGCGTTTCAACCTTCACGGTCTTCTTCCTTGGCCCTTCTTGCAATACATATATAACCAAAGGAATATGGCCCCGCCCATTTGCTATCTTTATATACCCTCATCCATAGACATAGCAGAGATGCATTCCCTATATATATATTTTTTTTTTTATTACATGTTTATATATATACATAGAAATTTGTTCTCTTACATTTTCTTTTCAAATTTCCGTTTTATCTATTCTTCCCATTTTCAATAGCAAGTGTCATCAAAAATAATTTCGCTAATTGGGTGAGCCGCTATTCGTAACACAATAAATCATCAAATTAATGTTTTAATAGGCCTCTCAACAGAAAATAATAGATAACCTAAACTGATATTGTCAGACCCTGCCTTGGTATCTTCATATTAACCAATATGTACAAAAAGTTCCTCATCCTTGTTCAATCCCCAGGGATAACGACTGTTTAACTGAATGATGTATTCAGACTCCAATCTCCTTAGTTGTTTTTCTCTGTCCCCTCCTCTCGGCGTGGCAAGGACCCTGTCTAAATATCAAGCACTAGTCTGTTAGACGATTACCTGACCTGCTTACTTGAGTTGCAACTTAAAAATATGAAAATTCAAAAGTGAAAAATACTCGGCAATGACAACATGGCAATAGGTCCGTCTGTTTCTAGTTGCATATATACTTTGCTTTCCCTCTTATGTTGTCTCCCTTATGAAAGCTGGTACATTTAACATTCTAAATTTGTTGTGTGTAACTAAGAGAAGGTCAAAAATATTTGGTTTTAATATTTGTAATACTTATATTTAGTTTTGTTTTATTAATGTAGTATGTGGAGTTTGAAACATTTTGTATTTTATTTGTCACTGGGTGGGGGTTTATAGTGGGAAAATTTGGTAAAACTACATATCCCAGAATGCCCCATAATGGCATATAATAGGAGAACCTATAAATGAAGTTGTAAATGGATCACTTACCCACCGTGATCAAGACCTTGGTGGTTGAAATGCGTTGGTGGTGTTTGGGTACTCACTTCTGTTGGAAGAATAAATTTCAAACACAAGGATTCCTGTGTGTGCCGTGTATGACTTTGTGTCACTTGGTGGAGAAGTTTTACAGGGGTGGCCCGTCCCTGACACGAGCGCTGACTTAATGGAGCGCGCCCTGAGGGGGGCATTTGGAGAAAAAACATAATATATATATATATATATATATATATATATATATATATATATATATATATGTATATATTCACTGCGTATATTCATTGTTGATGTATTGCACTTTTTATGTCTGTCATTGTTTGTCTTGTGAGTATTTACGCATTTACACACTTTACTGCATTCAAGTTAAATGCTCATGTTCATATTTTCGTGTGCCTTTATGTGATACCTGGGAAGTGCCTTAATAAATTCATTACTCAAACTAGGAGTGCTGTATTCCTTGGCATCTGTTTCCTCTTAGTTTGAAGCAAAGCAGAACAGATGTATATTCTAATCTCTGCATATTACCAACGGAGTTTGCCAACCAGGTAGCGCCTCCTCAAGTTCTTCAAATATTTTAGGGTCCATAAATAGAACAAACCACCACTCCTATCCCCAATTCCACGATTGCCGACCTTCCCCATTTATCAACTCTAATCCTTTTGATCGATCTGATACTATTCTTGGTAAAGATTGCGACCCCTTTGATTGTGATACTCTGAGTTGTACATGCAGCTAAAGTATATCCCCCGATAGACAGCAAGTCCCTCTTGCCCCATGGCAGATGTGTCTCCTGCATACATATTACATCGGCACCAAAGGATCTTAGAATTGCAGCCACTCTGATGTTTTGCCTTATTGTTCAGGCCCCCTATATTAGCAAAACAGATCACCAATCCACCCATTGGATACATAGTACACTAACCTTAGGCGTATACCTCCACTCTGAATACTGTCAAACCCACAATTCTGTATCCTCCACCATCTGATCCATTTAATCCACTGTTCCCACTTCTGTATTTTTTCCCTCATCACCCCCTCCCCTCCCTCCCCCTGCCGACCCATCCCCATCGTTGCCTCCCTAACCCACCCACCTTTCCACCCTTGTGAAGCAATCAGACAACCAAGTCATGCCCTTAAACCTACTGAATATGCATAACCCAGAAGAGACCCAGACTCCAAGGACCAAACCCCCAAGGATTAAAGAGAACATCCTCCCTATGAAAAGGGGGAGAAATCAAGTCGAATCGGAGATTCCCTCCCCAACAGAGCACCAAAAATTCCTGCAAGTATTCTTTTGCCTTGATCTCGGACATCAAGCAAAAACGTGCTCCCCATGGATCACTTTCAGTTTCAATTGAGCCAGGTTCAGTAAAAAGGCCTAAGCATCTTTATCCTGGAAAGGCTTGATAAGCTGTTGCAAACGCCAGCATCTTTCAACCGTTACATGCAGGAGTCTGGTCTTACAAAGAAGGCACAGTCCCCCATGGTAAATTTTGCCTTCAGCCTGGCCTTTTCAAACATAGTCTGTCTCAGAAGAAAGTGGTGGCCAGAGGTTTACCGTTGTCCTTTACCAGCTGCTTCTGTACTATTGGTACTCAATTTGCCCTCTGAACCTCGTGAGCCCAGTTCCAACCTTCCATTTTAGGGAAAGCCTGGGTAAATAAGTCCACCTAGTAAGCCTGCACATCTGAGCCTTCCTTTCCTTCTGGAATCCCAAGCACCTGCAAATTATTTCACCTTTGTCTGTTTTCCTGGTCATCTAGCTTTCACTATATATCCACTAGCTGGGATCTCTGGGCGTTAAGCTGACCTATAGCCCCTGCGTTATGTCCTTCCAAGGCAGCAGTTCTAGATTTTAGATCAGCAATTTGTTCCACAATGGCATTGAAAGATTTAGCTACCTTGCAAACTACCCCCTGCAGTTTGCGAATTGCTACCTGCGATCGGCGGCTGGCGGCTGCCATAATTTTTGAAAGTCTGTGTGGCCTCACATCTGTTCTACTGCCCATCAGTTGTTCGGAGGCATAATAGTCCCATTCTAAACCCTTACCAGCTGTAGATATCAAACCTGTTCATTTAACCACCTTCTTTGCAGTAGAAACAGATGATGCACCTGACAGGTCCTCCGGCCAGCTTTCACTACTGCTGGCAATGGACCCATTAGAGACTTCAGACCCCTCTCCATCTTCTGACAGAGAGTAAAAATACTCCTTTGTTTCTGGCTCAGAGCTGGCAAAAGTAGCTTAATTACGGGGTCTTATCTTGTTGTGACCCTCTATTGGGCCTGCCAGACCTATCAGTTCTATCAGTTCGGACTGCAGAGGCTCTATCTGAGGGAGGTACTGTCTCTGCCACAGCATGCTCGTAGCCTTGTTCTCCCCCCGTGCCATGTGAGTTCCTCCCCCCCTCGCTTCGGCCCCCTCGGCCATCTTGATCTCCATCACCTGGTCACCTGGTCGCTGAGTTTATCGTACTAGTTGACTGCTTGACCACAGGGAAGCATGTATCGATGGTTTCACTTTTTATTCCCATCCACATGCACAGCAATCTTGCATTGATTGTTTCTTTGTCTCGGATGAGGTTAATAGTCATTGTGGCATACAGCGACAAATTAGCATTTACTCTCCTCTGTATATGTTGAGAGAAACAACAAATAGCTTAAGTTGTTGGACATTTCCTAGAAGTTTGCTGTTTGAAGATGGATTCAGGGCTTTCATGGAGGAAAGGACTCCCTGAAATTATAGCGTTCAATAGAAATGTATTTAGACAGGGGGTAGTCTGGGATGCTTTCAAGGCTACAGTTTGGTGTGCAAATTATATAATTAGGCAACAGAAGACGACTAAGGAGGCTATGGTTACATCGATCCAAGAGATGGCTATGGTACTTAATGAAAATGGAAGGGCAACATAAAACCACCTTCCTAATGGCCTATACTATTTACTTATGGATACTGCAAGTTAAGGTTCAACTAGTTAGGGCATGGAGACAGAAGAGTGTTCCTCAGTATCTGCAGGATCGTACTTTGAAGTCTGAGTACAGTGAGTATGGTTGGGAGAATACCAGCTTATAAGCTTAAAAAGCACCTGTCAGGCATAAGTATCAGCAAGATTAAGAACAATCAGGGAAGCATGGTGGCAGATCCAGACATTATTCTAGAAGTCTTTCGGCAGTTTTACAAGAAAATATATTCGGCTGATGGTGGTAGATGTGAAAGTGGATGTAGGGACTACTTGGAATCTATAACATTGAAGAGAGTAACTGGGGATGAAGCCATTAAGTTAGACTCTACAATTACTCCATAGGAGGTAAGAATCACTATCCATGCACTGGCTAAAGGGAAGGCAGCTGAGCAAGATACAATACCATCCAAATTGATATAACCTTTATGAAGGCGGTTTTGACATTATTGACTGATGTTCTCAAAGGTATTTATGATGGTAATGCTGCTTCTTTGTCTTGGGAGAGAAGCATGATCACATTTTTTTTCTTTTAAAAAGAAAAGCCAGGGATGGAGAGTGGGTCACATTGGCCTATATCTTTTATCAATGCAGAAGCCAAAATCTTTTCCAAGATCTTGGCTCGGAGGTTGGCTATGGTAATTATAGGCTTGGTGTCTTAGGAGCAACATGGATACATCTCAGATTGTGACACTACATCTCAGATTGTGACACTACATCTCATATTATTATGGCAATAACCATGTTTGATGCAGCTACGGTGTTGTAGGTACAGGCTGGTGTGATCCTCTTGGCTGCAGAAAAACCATTTAGTAGGGTGACTTGGCCCTTCTTGTGGCAAGTAATGACGCAATGTGCTTTGGCAATAAATTTGGTAATATGGTTCGTATATTATATCAAAATCCTATTCCTTCTATTTTTATGAGGGGTCGATTATATTCTGAATTTAAAATACAGTGAGGGAGTGTAGGAATGTAGCCTCTTTCTAGCCTTGTTACCCCCACTTTTGGCCTGTTTGTGAGTATATGTCAGTGTGTTTGTTATGTGTCACTGGGATCCTGCTAGCCAGGACCCCAGTGCTCATAAGGTTGTGGCCTATATGTGTTTCCTGTGTGGTGCCTAACTGTATCACTGAGGCTCTGCTAACCAGAACCTCAGTGTTTATGCTCTCTCTGCTTTCTAAATTTGTCACTAAAGGCTAGTGACTAAATTTACCAATTCACATTGGCATACTGGTACACCCATATAATTCCCTTGTATATGGTACTGAAGTACCCAGGGTATTGGGTTTCCAGGAGATCCCTATAGGCTGCAGCATTTCTTTTGCCACCCATTGGGAGCTCAGACAATTCTTACACAGGCCTGCCACTGCAGCCTGCGTGAAATAACGTCCATGTTATTTCACAGCCATTTACCACTGCACGTAAGTAACTTATAAGTCACCTATATGTCTAACCTTCACCTGGTGAAGGTTGGGTGCAAAGTTACTTAGTGTGTGGGCACCCTGGCACTAGCCAAGGTGCCTCCACATCGTTCAGGGCAAATTCCCCGGACTTTGTGAGTGCGGGGACACCATTACACGTGTGCACTATACATAGGTCACTACCTATGTATAGAGTCACAATGGTAACTCCGAACATGGCCATGTAACATGTCTAAGATCATGGAATTGTCCCCCCAATACCTTTCTGGTATTGGGGGGACAATTCCATGATCCCCCGGGTCTCTAGCACAGAACCCGGCTACTGCCAAACTGCCTTTCCGGGGTCTCCACTGCAGCTGTTGCCAACCCCTCAGACAGGTTTCTGCCCTCCTGGGGTCCAGGCAGCCCTGGCTCAGGAAGGCAGAACAAAGGATCTCCTCTGAGAGAGGATGTTACACCCTCTCCCTTTGGAAATAGGTGTGAAGGGCTGGGGAGGAGTAGCCTCCCCCAGCCTCTGGAAATGCTTTGATGGACACAGATGGTGCCCATCTCTGCATAAGCCAGCCTACACCGGTTCAGGGATCCCCCAGCCCTGCTCTGGTGCGAAACTGGACAAAGGAAAGGGGAGTGACCACGCCTCTGACCAGTACCTCCCAGGGGAGGTGCCCAGAGCTCCTCCAGTGTGTCCCAGACCTCTGCCCTCTTGGAAACAGAGGTGTTGGGGGCACACTGGACTGCTCTGAGTGGCCAGTGCCAGCAGGTGACGTCAGAGGCTCCTTCTGATAGGCTCTTACCTCTCTTGGTAGCCAATCCTCCTAACTTGGTAGCCAAACCTCATTTTCTGGCTATTTAGGGTCTCTGCTTTGGGGAATTCTTCAGATAACGAATGCAAGAGCTCACCAGAGTTCCTCTGCATCTCCCTCTTCAACTTCTACCAAAGGATCGACCGTTGACTGCTCCAGGACGCCTGCAAAACTGCAACAAAGTAGCAAGACGACTACCAGCAACATTGTAGCGCCTAATCCTGCCGGCTTTCTCGACTGTTTCCAGGTGGTGCATGCTCTGGGGGTAGCCTGCCATCACCCTGCACCAGAAGCTCAGAAGAAATCTCATGTGGGTCGACGGAATCTTCCCCCTGCTAACGCAGGCACCAAAAGACTGCAACACTAGTCCTCTGGGTCCCCTCTCATCCTGACGAGCGTGATCCCTGGAACACAGCAACTCTGTCCAAGTGACTCCCACAGTCCAGTGACTCTTCAGTCCAAGTTTGGTGGAGGTAAGTCCATGCCTCCCCACGCTAGACTGCAAAGCTGTGTACTGTGTGATTTGCAGCTGCTCTGGCTCCTGTGCACTCTTCCAGGATTTCCTTCGTGCACAGCCTAGCCTGGGTCCCCAGCACTCCGTCCTGCAGTGCACAACCTTCTGAGTTGTCCTCCGGCGTCGTGGGACCCCCTTTTGTAACTTCGCGTGGACTCCGGTTCACTCTTCTTCCAAGTGCCTGTTGGGGTACTTCTGCGGGTGCTGCCTGCTTCTGTGAAAGCTCTCTGAGTTGCTGAGCTCCTCCTCTGTCTCCTCCTCCAAAAGGCGACATCCTGGTCCTTCCTGGTCCTCAGCAGCACCCAAAAACCTCTACCACAATCCTTGCAGCTAGCAAGGCTTGTTTGCGGTATTTCTGCGTGGGAACACCTCTGCAAGCTTCATCGCGACGTGGGACATCCGTCTTCCAAAGGAGAAGTTCCTAGTCCTTTTCTTTCTTGCAGAACTCCAAGCTTCTTCTAACCGGAGGCAGCTTCCTTGCACCTTCATCCGGGGTTTCCTGGGCTCCTGCCCCCCCTGGACACTGTCGTGACTATTGGACTTGGTCCCCTTGTCTTACAGGTACTCAGGTCCGGAAATCCATTGTCAGTGCACTGCTGGTGTTTGTTCTTCCTGCAGAATTCCCCTATCATGACTATTGTGCTCTCTGGGGGTAGTAGGTGTACTTTACTCCTACTTTTCAGGGTCTTGGGGTGGGGTATTTTTCTAACCCTCACTGTTTTCTTACAGTCCCAGCGACCCTCTACAAGCTCACATAGGTCTGGGGTTCAATCATGATTCGCATTCCACTTTTGGAGTATATGGTTTGTGTTGCCCCTATACCTATGCTTGCCTATTGCAACCTATTGTAATTCTACACTGTTTGCATTACTTTTCTTGATCTTACTTACCGAATTTTGGTTTGTGTACATATAACTTGTGTATAGTACTTACATTCTTACTGAGGGTACTCACTGAGATACTTTTGGGATATTGTCATAAAAATAAAGTACCTTTATTTTTAGTAACTCTGTGTATTGTGTTTTCTTATGATATTGTGCATATGATTTAAGTGGTATAGTAGGAGCTTTGCATGTCTCCTAGTTCAGCCTAAGCTGCTTTGCCATAGCTACCTTCTATCAGCCTAAGCTGCTAGAAACACCTCTTCTACACTAATAAGGGATAACTGGACCTGGCATAAGGTGTAAGTACCTCTGGTACCCACTACAAGCCAGGCCAGCCTCCTACAGGGAGATGCCAGGGGTGCCCGTTATCACCTCTGTTATTCGCAGTATGCTTAGAGCCTTTTCTGGTTAAGGTAAAAATGGAGGAGCAGATACTGGGACTTTGACTGAAATCAGTGGAGTTACAGATCTACGCTTATGCAGATGATGTTACTGTTTATTAACAGGATGCCATGTTGGCTACAGTGAGAATTGAAAGTTTTGCTTTGCATTATGGTAGTTTGTTGGAGTATAAGTTGATAACAGCCAAAGCTGAGGTCTTAACCAATTATGTAATCAATCAAACCCTCTGTAAAACTAAAGGCATGGTCAAATATTCGGTAATCTTTATCTCTCATAACCCATATATGGATTTTGAGCTGGATTGTAAACTGCTTTTGGCAAGAACTATCACTTCAATGCGGCAGTGGGGTAGATTTCCAATGATGTTGATTGTCAGGTGCAATTTTATCAAGCACACCCTTCTTACCAAGTTTCTATACTTGTTTAGATCAATTCTTGTGTATGTCTCACATGTCTTTTTTCACCATTTAGAATCAGCTATTTCTTCATTCTTATGTGGGTATAAAGAGGTTTGACAGGCCTGTACATACCTAAATATTCTGCATAATGAGGGTAGGTCGGGGTTGCCAGACTTTAAATCCTATTATTGGGCGACTATGGGCAAAAGAATGGCTAAGTTGCTAAAAGGCCCTTCTGGTGAGGCTGGGGTCAGTGTTTGAGCTTTTTTTTAGGAGCAAAGGCGGCTGGCTGGGTATTACCTGTATTCCGTGTATTTGACCCGAATTACTAGAAATGAGTCAGATTTAAGGTATTTGTAGATGCTAAATAGCTTTTGGTGCAGTGGTTTAAGTGTCTTGACATGCCCAAGATACATCAGTAACTTCCGTTTGAGATTAAAACAATCCTTCCAGAAATCTTTTATGATGCCACTGCTAATGTATGGGTATGATCAGGCATCACTCATATGAGTATGTTATATCTAAACATAACACTTTGCCTTCATGAAGATTTAGCTACATAATGTCAGCTTCCAGGAAAGGGGGGATTTCAAATATTTGCAGGTTTGTGGTTATCTTACCCAGGTACCTATAGACACAGATAAGATTGAGGTGTTGGATGTCCTTGCTGAGTCTCCCTTAGCCTTGTGGTTACATAGAATACGATAATTAATAGCTTTGTGTTCAGAAGCCGATACCTTCTGTCAGTGAACCTATTGTTTCAGGATTTTAAGACAGTGTGGTGAATGTATTACACCCTTAGTCATTTAAACCTCTGGATTGTAGCACAGACTCAAAATGCCCCGTTGCTCAATAGACAATGTTGATTTACATATGTTCGTGATTTGTAATGGTTTAATGCAATTTTGGCATAACATTGCCAAACTATCTGCAGTATTTCACAGGGAGATAATACTGACTTTGGGCCTCATTACGATCTTGGCGGACGAGGTTATTCGGTCACAAACGTGACGGATATACCATCTGCTATATTATGATTCCATTGTATCTGATGGAAATCGTAATACGGCAGACGGAATATCTGTCAAATTTGTGACGGAGTATTCCATCCGCCAAGTTCGTAATCAGACACTTTGCCTTTTGTTTTGCTGGGGTTATCAGATGAATCTCAGCCATTCAATGGCATTGGGCTATGCTTTGTAGCAACAACCGTGGCCAGATGGACCATTGCTAATAAATGGAAGGATGCCACGCCACCTAGCTATTTGCAGTGGTGGCAGATGATGTGCTTGTGTTTTGAGATTGAGTCCTCAATTTAAGGCCTGAAGGGGAAAAGAGGGGGCTGCTGGGCATGGAAATATGGGGCACGTTTTATTAATCGTCCCTATTTACACTTCTGTTGTTTGGTTTATGAGTTATATTCAAGACTGTTTGTTGTGTGCTTTTGTGACTGAGGGACCAATGGGCATGTGTACTTATGTGTGTAAGTATCTCACAATAAACATATTTATTTGATTAAAAAAACAGAAATCGAAGCTGCTTTCTGTTGCCTTGTTTACCCTGCTTCTGCTCATCCTCCCTCCCAATCAGAGACCTGCTGCAAAGTTTTTCTCCTCATGGTTTTCCACAGACACAGCATGTGTAACACCAACCGAACCACCGGCTAGAAAGTGTATATTGTGAATGAAACTTTCTTCATGTTCCTAATGTCTAATTTTGAAGGACTACTGCTGTAAGTTCCAATATAGGCCTGCTAAAGGCATTATTTTGAATTGGTGCTTGTCTAGACATGTTTCGCATTGTATTACTGTATCTCCGGAGTATTGTTGCTGAGGGAGAGAGGGGAAGATTTACCTTACCTTAAGAAATGAGTTAGTGGTAAAATTATATTTAGTGACGCTGTTTATTCTTATTTGCCCAGAGTGAACTTGCCATGATCATGCAATGCTGAATCTGCAGTTTTGCTAATTGCCTATGCATAAATTATGTATAAAGCTTCTGGTTTTGAGGATCAAGGGGCAGCTTCTCATTTTACCCCCCAACTCTGTCCGATTTTATTGAGATTTTTCTTACATAGAATGCTGTCAGAACTCTTTATCGGGTATGACAATTAAACTTAGGGAATAGCTACTTATTATGATTAATATTTTTTGATGCTGATTTTGATTTAGGAGATTTCCTGTAATAAATATTTCAAATGTATTTCTGATCTAGAACTCACTTAATGAGTCGTCCCAGTCTGTATTCGATTGTATTGTTTATTACTCTGCTAATTTGTTGGGGATAAGTAAAAAGGGTGGTATCGCTAACTGGAACGAAGGTGCTGAGCTGCCAAGGTAAAATTTGGGGTGTCTGAGAACATTGGGGTTCACTTTATTATTGGGGTTCAGCACCACACTGTCACATGGGCAGTATGGGCAGGGCATTTATTTCTGTTATTACTACTGTCATCAACTGTGCCTCCTCTGTTTCCCCACCATTGCTTGCAAAGACTCAGGAATTCTTACTAGTAACCTGGGCAGATCATTTGTAGCTGTTAAGCACTCGAAAACCACAGTCGGGCAAAAGGAATGCCTGTCCTTTTGCTGAGGAAGATCATAACATACCTTTGGATATCTATGCCTGGATTTGTGGTGCAACTTGTTTTTGGAGTCCTGGGCCTTTAGTGGCCAAGGCCCATATTTGGTGTTATGTTCACCCCATAAATTATTGGGGTGACACCTGGTATATCCCAATAATCTTAAAAGAAATGTGCCATTTTGAAAGAAATGGAGTCCTGGGCCTTTAGTGGCCAAGTCCCATATTCGGTGTTATGTTCACCCCAATTTTATTGGGGTCACACCTGGTATATCCCAATAATCTTAAAAGAAATTTGCCATTTTGAATGAAATGGAGAACTGGTTGGTGCATCTCACTCCCCTTTAAAGAGTCATGCTGTTAGACAGGAAGTGTTAAGAGTCAGCTCTGTCACAGAATATCCGACCTGCAGGTGATAGTAGAGGGTAGCCCTTGTACTGCCCTTCAACACTCAAACACAGTGATTGGCTTTTTATATTTGTATTTATTCTGGAGTACTTGTCTACATAACAAATGTATTAGAATAATCATGATTATTAACAACAACTCAGCAGATATTATGCAATTCATAGAAAAGGATAAGAAAGCTCTAATTGTACTGCATCACACATCCCTAACTTGGAAGGCTGTTCCCTACTTAAAGTTCCTGAAATAGTTTTAGACATCCAGCCTAAATGGGTATTTTACTTCACTTAGCTTTATTAAACCAAGCCATGCATATTTTCCGGGCATACATTATGATGTCATCGGGTCAGCAGTCTCAGTTCAACCCTTAAGCATCGCCCCTCAGCAACATGTCTCTGTCTCTAACCCCAGTCCTGTGCTGTTACACTGCATGCCTTTATTTCTAATGTTGTCTGATGAACCGAGGTCCGGTTATTTGTTCTCAGCTCTGGCACAAAAATAAGCAAACAGTGCTTCTTTGCTGAAGCACACAGAACTAATGCTACTCTTTCTTCTTTCATCCAAGACCAACCTCTGCTAGACCATCCTCCCTTCAAGCTCCGATTACAACGCATGGGGTGGGGTGAAAAGTTGTCCTTCTCAGGCTTGTTAATTTGAACGATAGAAAAAAAATGTAGTTCCAAAAATGAAAACATGGTGGCTGAGCACACATTTCTTTGCATTACCATTCAAGCAATTGGCTTTTTTTAGGTCCTATGCTATGCACATTTTCTAATGTTAAATGCATTCATGATTAAGTGCAACCAGGGCCATCTTCCATGTGCATGCTTTAATATCATACAAAAGCCATGCCACACACAACATATTACCCTACATTAAGGTGCAGTACAGCCAACCGAACCGTGAGCGCGAAAGCTCTGGGGCAGAGAATTTGTGAATGTCGCTGTAAAATGAACCTACAAGAGTTTTAAAGATTTAATAGTAGTGGATCTTACGGACTACTCTCAAATCATCAGGGCATGAGAACTCCCTCTCTTTGTAGCACAAATACAAGCACAAGAATTTAAATGCCTTTCAGCATCAAAGAATACAAGACAGCACAACAGTATCAAAATACAGCGGCAGGATTGCCATTGCTGTAACCTAGAATACCTGCAAACCTGCATTTCAAGGCAAGCAGCTCCAAAGAAGCCCACCGCCCTTAGTATGCAGATCTGGCTTCACTCACAAGAGAGATGGCAACCCCCCTGCCCCAAAACCCATTTGGCACCCGGACAGGCTCTAAATTTAGTATGCAGAAAGGGGTGTCCACCCCTCATATCAATTCCACCCCTAGGGTGAGCTTCCTCATGTGGACACTACATTTAGAAATCTGCCATCTTAGTGTTGACAGATTTAGGAGCTATGAGACAGGGTTATGCCCAATTCCCACAGGAAGTGGTCGTATAGGAGATGTGGTGACCCCAGGCGTAAGTAGCCCATTCGCTACTATCCTAAACTCCCCAAAACGCTGCTCAATTTGGTATTTAGGGGAGCCACTGACACCAGGAAAGCAGATTCCTGTAGACCTACGAGGAAGAAGGACACTCAAGAGCTGAAAAAGCCAAGCCCCAGGAAGAAGCACCTAACTTGGCCCCAGCCCTGCTGGCCTGCCTGCTATTCCTGCCGATTTGTACCAAAGTTGACTCATCCTTCAAGCTGCTATGCCTCCAAAAGCTTGGGAGGTCTGCCTGCTTTCAACAAAGACCCAGGAACTCCCGTGGAGCAGCGGAGCTGCTTCCCTGCATCTTGCAGGCACCCCAAGGCAACTGTGAGGACCGCAGAAAACCTGACACTGGAAAGCACCACTGCACTGCCTAGCCCGAGTTGAAGTGGGCGAACAGTGCCAACATGGTCTTCCAGCCCTCCAGAGACAAAGCCCACCTTGGATGTGTCACTGTGGACTCCCCGTCGATTGCAGCTTCTGTTTGCAGGCCCCCTCAACCGTGAGTGCTCCAGGTGGAGAAAACCTGATGCTTCAGGACACCTCTGTACCCGTCGCTCCTGGCCCGCAGAGAAGAGTCCCGATGGTGTCCCTCCGACCCCGAGTATCTCGAGACTAGAACCCACCTGTTGGTTCTTTCCGATTGGGCTCACTGTCCAGACCTGCAGCCTCTTTTCAACCAGACCCATCCCCATTGACTAACTTTGGGCAACAGATGCCGTACTAAACCTCTGCACCCGGCCGCCCGGTGTGACCTGCTGGTGTGGTCCTGACCTTTGCCCAATACTTACCTTAAGTCCACAAGATTGGTTCCACAAGTCCCTCTACTATACCTGATTGCAGTACTTGTTTTTCTCTCCATAGGATAACATTGCTACCTCGGCAGGAATTACACTGTTTACTTTTCAAAACTGTAAAGATTTTTCATGCAAAACTTACTTACCTGATCACATTGATTGTAGTGCTTAAACATCTATAAATATATCTTTTATTTTTGTAAATTGGTGCGTATCTCCTTCTTGAGTCATGTGTATCATTTATTGATTGTGTGTGTATTTGCAGATGTATTACCATCCTATCTAATAAGCCTAAGGCTGCTCGATCAAAGAAACCCCCTAAAAATATTACCTTGGGGTTGCTAGAGCAAGCCCCTGTCCACTAATAAGGGACCCTGGACTCTTTGGATGACATATCTCATTTTGATATATCATATAAAGAACCTGCTTCCTACAGCAATGTGCAAAGTATTTATGCAGTACCAAAACAGTAATAAAGTCAAAATGCAAAACAATAAATATCCCAAACTGAATTAGAAAAACTGAACACAAATTAATAAACAGATATCATCAAAATCACAAAAAAAACAATAAGGGGGGCCCAATGATGATTTTTGAAAGTTTTAAGAAGGAATGGTGCCAAAAACCATAAAGTTCCAATGATAGTCCATGGTCATAGTAGACTGGAACCTAGGCGGTAGTTCGGGCCATTGGCGCTATTTGACACTGGCAGCGATGGAGTAGATACACCAACCCGATTCATCCTGGTCAAAGATTTTGCCTTCTGACTTTAGTCCTTTAAGTTCTAATCCAACACAGGAGTACACTTCTAAAGTCCTCCCGCCCCCCGGACCTTGGTGAGGCATTTAGAGACTCACATGGTGTCAGGCAGAGGCAAAACAGCAGGGTCCAGTTGCCATTGGTCAGTTGGGGTGTTGCAGGAAAAGGCCTCTTGTAGCTTGTTTTGTTCTTGTACCATTGACAACGGATAAGCCTTATGAATACTGGAATCCACTTCTTTGTCCTCAGTACAAGAGAGAAGGTACAGTCCTTTCAGAGCTTTTCTAGGTCGCAGACAGTAGGTTCAGTCCTCTTCTGATATCATCAGGTCCAGGAGTGCTTTAAAGTGGGTGCCTGGAGATTCCACATTTATGCCTGGCATGTGCTAGTGCTGGGAATGACTCCTGGTCATGCCCTAACCAATAGGATAAACGTTCCAGGGACAACCCTACCCACTTTGAGCATTTTCAAGATGGAGAAAGCCTTCAGCCTCACTAAACTTGGGTTTGGGGGCTAAGGGTGAATGTGAGGAGTGTACTACGGTAATCCTGGTGTCCTCCAACATCTAACACTAAAATCCAGTTTTGAGCAGCCACTGTACCCTTAGTAAACACAGAAACAGAAATCTGGTAGAACAAAGCAGGGCCTTCCGGCAACCAGACAGTAGATACTCAAGTATTGTTTGGCATCCTGTATTTGCCCTTTGAAGTGTGCCCCAAACGTTATATGTAAAGCCTCAGCAGACCTAGCAAGCAGAATTTGACTTTCAAGCAGGATCTGGAACTGTAATGCCAAAATGAGGCCCGAGTGATTAAGGCCTGCCTGGCTGGGGAGGACAAGGAAACAGCCCTGCCCCAGGTGTCCACGAACATCAAAAATCAAAAGTATGACTTCTTCATTGAATTTGATTTTTAATAGCTAGTAAAAATAGCTGTTTAATTACTTTTCTAGCTGTTTCCTATCCAAGAATTTCATTATCATTTTTTATTATGTAACCCAGTGTTTTCCTATGAAACAGCCTGCTCTCCAACAGTCAAAATAGCTGTTGGGATCTGTAAGGATGTGTTTAACATTAAATTCCAAACCATAAAACCAATGGACAGTCTCCACGGTGGGGAACTATAGGCTTAGGACTTCAAGGGTGAGCCAGCATCCAATGCAATCCTGCCTCACAAAAAGGCCACCTGAGTTTAGATTACGTTTCACAGGTTTTTTTTTTTTATTTCTCTTTGTCTGTCTAATCATTTATTACCACACGTTGGACTTTTGTGTGTGGTAATACATTATTAGACTGACAAAGAGAAATCAATAAGAAACTGTGAAATCTAACATTAAATTCCTACATGTCCTACTTTTACAAACCATGCAGCCTGCCTTATGAGCAATAAGGGCTACATAGAGGTGACTTATAAGTATTTAAAAGGGAGGGTTTTACCTGTCACATTTGGTTACTTTGACAGGTTGACTTTGAAAGTTAACACTGCAACAGCCAGGCTACAAAGGGTAGGCCTGCCGGCATGTTTGCACTGTCACTATAGCAGGTGGCACAGTTGGTGCTGCAGTCCACTAGTGACATTAACTTAAAGGCTCTAGGTATATTTTGTACCATAAGCTAGGGACCTATCAGTAAGTTACCTGTGCCAATTAGGGGATATGACGATTTCTCCATGTTGAAAGGGGAAGCACAGGCATGTTGGTGTTAGGAAGCAAGGGTAAAGCGCACAGAGTTCTGCAACCAGCAAAAATTTAGGGACCAGTAAGGTAAACAATCCAGAGTGACACTGCAGAAAGGGCACATTTCTTGCAATTAGTATATCTCTGATACATCTCCTGATGTTTATCCTAATATCTTTTAGATCCTTTGAAAATCAAGTTCTCACCACCTCAAACCGTGTTCTATCGTTCGCCACCACTAACAGTAACCACAATTCATTCTACCTGGTTGCTATTTAAAATTGCATAAATCAGTAGTTCTTAACTTTTTTGACTTCTGTGGACCCCCCACTAAATAGTCACTGGAATCAAGAGAAACAAACTGAACCATTATTGAAATCCCCTGCTACAGAGGGACCCTGGACTAAGCAATGTTGATGATTTGAACATCAAATAATACACACAAATATTGAATAAGCATTCCACAACCAAATACACAAATGATGGCATATTTTATTTAATTCACAAACAAATATAAAATAATAAAGCATTTAAGGGGAAGGTTGGAACTTTTCTTGATTCAATTTACAGCAGTCATCTACTGCTCCCACGAATCAATCTGGGGATACCAACTTAATTTTTAGCCACCAAATTCAAACTCCTCACATTTACAGGACATTTAAAAAAATGTATTCTTAAATTTTACTTCTTTATGAATATAAATTTTCTTGACCTGTTAATATTATTTTATTTTCAAAGCTGTCATGGACCCCCCTGAAGAGGTTTCCTGTACCACAGGTTAAGAACCGCTGATATAGATCATTCCTAATCCATGATGGCCGTTGGGGGTACGCAATGTATAACCTCATGTGCACACATAAGCCATCTCAACATCTTTGCAGTGACTGTGCTGACCAGGACGTTCCACAAAAACTTCTTGAGACGATTGTGTTAAACGCGATTTAAAATATGACAAGCTTGTTTGTCAGTCACCAATTTAATATGAATGGACCCACTTTCAAATAATTACTGTCCGAACACTTTACAATCGCTTAAACGTTTGAGAAAACTACAATTGTTAAAAAGAAATTGTACGCATATCAAGTCTTTCAACATTTACCTCTTTTTAAAAAAAAAAAATCATAGATACCTTCCCAAAAATTAGGAACTGCCACCAAACTATTTCCAACCTAATTATAATATTAAACAATGCTCATCTGAAAAATATATAATAAAACAGGTACTTATGATATAACAATCAGCAATAACAAGAGGACCATGGTGGATGTTCAGGAGTTTATACAAGCCTGTTGCTTATTCTAATTTCAAAACTATGAGTCTGGTTGGTGTTTTACTTTAAAGTGCTGGCTACTAAAAGTAGAGAAATTAAACGATTATGCATAATGTGTGCCTCCAGTCTTGATATGAAATCCAGTATTTTATCCTTTCTGAAAAATAAACCTAAAACACAAAACAGATAATAGATTACTTAAAAGTAGTTTAGGATTAGTCTAAATAGTTTCAGAATGATTATTAGGGATAATTGGCATGCTGCAAAGAACCCTGACAATTGAACATTAATTATTCTTCACCTACCAGCTTGTGGCTGTTCAAGAATAGGAAAATATAAATAAATGGTCAGTATTTTTACCTAAGAAAGATGGCAAATCGACCTAGCAGAGGAGGCAAAGAAGAATGTGTAAACTCACTTCTCTCTTTCTCTCTCTGCGAGTGGAGGACCAAGCTCAACAGGGACTTCTACTTCCAGTGTCCTCGTCTAAGTGCATACATGCCAACAGACCAAATTCAGGCAGATGGCTTCTACATTTGTAACCCCTAGATGATGTTATTTTAGCTGCCCCCCCCAACCTAAAATTGCCTCCTTTTTAATGTAAGTCAATGGGAGAAATAAATCCCTCTTTTTTCTTTTTCAAAATCTCCCTCCTTTCAGAAATCTAAGTGGGTATATCAGTATGAGACAGGAAGCCCCAGAACTATGCTGGGGATGCCACCCTTATGGTACCCAGCTCAGAGGTCGTGGCTTGCATTGTCAATATTTCCTACCTCTATAGTAATGACTGGTACAGCGATAGGGGAGTGGAGGTGATGGTAACACGCTATTTTTATTTTAAATCTCTTAGAAGCAATGCTTAAATGGGCTGTTACACACGGATACCAAGTACCAGCACTTTTCAGTTTTGCTTGAGCTCTTCTCTAGATAAGGAGAGTACCAATACTAACAAGGGACCAGCAACAGTGCGTGTGGTGTCCCCTCCTGGGTCTAAAAAGAACCATAGGTCAACTGACTAGCTGGCTGCAACGTATGATCAGGCAACAGAGGCTGAGCTACAATTGAGATTTTACTCGCCTTGGTGTCAGTCAGGCTAGATTTTGATAAACACACAGAGGTGAGTATTTTGATTAATTTTTCCTGCATTTATTAAACAGCAGTCACGATCTGTAAAAACTACATTACCCAGAAACCTTGGGGAAATGTTTTTAAAAACATTGCATCACAATAGAACAACTAATAGGACATCGTACACTATGATAATTATCCTGACTGAGAGCAACAAGTCCTCTTTTCTTGCAAGAGTCAATCAAGATGAGATCCAGAGATTAATAACAGAACCAAAAGTAAGTATAAGAGTCACCAAATCCTTGAAGAAATCCATGAGGAGAAGGGCAGTCTAATTCCGAAAGGATTGCACAAGACAAATCCAAAGCGAGGAGAAATTCCAGCTGAGCTTGTTTGACATAGCAGCACTTGTTGAAGGCACTGGAAGTGCAGAAAAATAAAACCAGGGAGGGTTAATGAAACTATGTGTTGGGGGGGAGGGGGGGTAATACTCACCTTCATGTCCTTAATAAAATCTAGCCTTTCTGACACCAAGGCTAGGAAAATCTCTATTTTATTACGAGACAGGAGGCTCATATTATGCTTATTTAAAGCATTGATATTACATGTTCAGGCAGATGAGCATTTTTATTTTTTTACAGTAGAAAGTTCTGAATGTACCAATGTTTGACCAGTCTGCAGATCTGAGAATATCTTGTAGACCCGCATCCATCCAGAAAGCCCTAGAGGCCATAGTCTCACTGGCTGAATGAGCACCAAAGGAATCAGTGTTAATGCCAGCCAAAGACATGATCCATCTAACCCACTGGGCCAGGAAAGGAGCAGAGCCAGGTTTGTGTTTTTTTTATTTTTTATTTTTTTTTTAGAAGAAAGGAGAAGTTGAGACATAGAGGATGTTCTCAAATCTGCTGTTCGTGAAATGTACGTTTCTAAGCAATTATCAACACATAGTTTGAGTTGAGAAGGGAAAAAAGGGTAATGGTTAAATTAGTTTTAGTGCAGTTATTAACCTGAAAGTAAACACCTTGATAAGAATAATGAAAGACAGACACATCTAGCATAGTTAACTTTGCAGACAAATGTTTGAGAAAAAGATCAGCATTGTCTGGCCATGAGATAAACAAACGTAAAAACAAAATTAACATCCCACTTAGTATTATATTTGGGAACAGAAGGTTTAGCAAAACATACTCCCTTTAGGAGATGACAAACCAGAGGATATTATCCAATTGGCCTTCCATCAACTCTGACGTGTTCTGCAGAGAGAACCGATCTATAGGTATTAATGATATGATAGGCTTTCCCTTGTGATGCTAAGAAAGCTAGAAAATTAGCCACCAAGGTTACAATTGCTGAAAGGAGATCTGAATTCCTGTCCACACACCAGCAGACCAAACCAACCAGGCTGACTTGTAGATGTTTGCCGTGCCAGAGGACCATGACTGTTGAATAAGGTGGATCGCTTCCTCCGCAATTCCTGGGATTCTCCAAGTAGACCCGAAATCCTCCAGGCGTCAAGGGGAAGAAAGCACTTCAGAACGAGTTTGTGGCAAACTCCCTGAGGGTTGAGAAGGAGGTCAGGAAAGGGAGGAATCCAAAGAGGGACGTCTGAAGCTAGTTCCAACGACTTTAGGGACCAAGGTTGAAAAATAGTGATCAGAAATAGAGATGATGTATGTCTGCTCTTCATTGCCAGAGTCCTCGCTCAGGTTTGCAAAGAGGGAAAGGCATAAAGAAGAGTCTGAGACCATAACTGGAGAAACACATCTGTGGCCAGAGCTAATGTATCTGGTCTCCAGCTGAAGAAGGAAGGAAGTTGAGAGTTGAGATAGAATGCAAAGAGGTATATCGACATTGTGCCGAAGACTGAAGAAAGACAATTGAAAACTGAAGGATGAAGCCTCCAATCGCTTGAGTCTTTCAGATGTCTGGAAAACCAATCGGTTACTACGTTCAAGTTACCTAGAAGATATTCTGCTTTAAAAGAGATGTTACGTTCGAGACAGAAATCACAAAGACTTTTAGCTAGAGTTGCTAAAAGTTTGGATCTGGTACCTCTAGATGCCTATATGTTTGACCGCTGAGAAGTTGTCTACCTGTAGGAGGAATGTGCCTTTTGTTCTATCTTTTACAAAGGTCTGGATGGAAAAGGAACCTGCAAGCATGACTCCTGAAAAGACTGTGTACCTTCAGTTGAGAGTTGACCGTATCTTGTACCCCAACCTATCCGACTTGCATCTGATTCTAAGACAAGATCTGTGGTGGCAGAGAAAATTGTTTTCCTGTTCCAAGAGTCTAAGTGACTCAGCCACCAGAGGAGTACTTTTCCGAATCTAGGACTACAGGATCGGAGTAACCCCAAACCCTTGCGTCAATGTTGAATCTTTAGCCTTTGCAAGGTTTGGTAATGGAGAGGACCGGGAAAATGGAATGGAAGATGCCAGAATACCCACCAACCAAGCAGGGGTCTGAGAGAAAAATGGGACAAGGAGAGAGAGTGACGGATTTCCTTTTTGATTAAGTGGACCTTAAGCTGAGGGAGTTGAAGAATCAACAGAGAGGGGCCTATCACAAAACCTAAACATTCCAGAAGATTTGAAGGGTTTCTAAAGTTTATGAGGCAACCTAGCCTTAACAGAAGGTCCTGACACAGTCCTAGATGAGAAAAGAGACAGCTCTTGTCTTGAAACTTGATCAGAAAATCGTTGAGATATATGATGAGTCTGACTCTCTGAGCTCTGAGAAACGCCACCACTGGTTTGGGAATGTTGGTAAAACACCAAGGGGTTGATGAGAGGCTGAAAGGTAGACTTTTGAAGTGGAAAAAGGATTAGCCCCATTGAAACTGAAGATTCTTCCTGCAAGATGGGTGAACTGGAACCGTCAAGTAAGCATCCTGAAAATCCAGCCGTTCCAACCAGATGTCCTGAAGGAAATGTCTCTGAGATGGCGGATAGTCTCCTTCTTTAAATGATGATAAACTACAAAGTTGTTAAAAATGTTGAGGTTGATGACAGGACGATACTTCCTGTTCTTTTTCAGAACCAAAAAGATGGTATTGAGGAAACCAGAAGGATCAAACATGGTTTGTTCAGTAGCTTGTTTTGAAAGAAGTAACTGAACTTCATCTTGCACTTGATGAAACTGCTCCTGTGAAAAATGTAGAAGGCTAGGCAGATGATGTTGCACTGGAATTTGACATAGTTGTATACAATAACCCCAAATGGTCTGGATCACCCAAGGATGTGATGTGAGAGACAACCAAGCATTTAGACACTGAACTTGGACCTGGTCTTTTTTGGCAGGGTTATCCCTCAGCTCAAACAGTTCTGCAAGGAGCTCAAGTGTCCTTTTAAAGGCCTCACTAGGAAGAAGCAGCTGCAAAAGGCGTTGAGGGCCTGGTTGGCAGCAAAGGAGGCTGGTGAGCACAAAGAGGAGGAGGATGCTATTGTGGATAGAGAGGAGTGGAGCCTGCATGGGCATTTTGTGAATCAGAATCTACCTGGGAGGAAGGTACCTTCCAGGGCAAGCAGGAGCAGTATTTCTTCGAGAGGTCTGTCCCCAGTGGAACTGAGGACAGGCGGGAGGCTAGGGAGCTCCAGTTGGAACTAGCCAGACTCAAAAGAGAGGCTGAGAAATAAAACATTGCCACAGCAGAGAAGAAAATGATTTTAGCTCACAACCTGAGCTTAAAGGAGGTGGACCCAGCACAGATTGTGGCAGCAGTTCTACAGTGCAGTCTGAGGTAAAGGTACATATACCCAAGGATGTGGTGAAAGATTTTGTTGTGGGGGATGACATAGAGCACTGGTTTAGGAGTTACAAAGTGGCTTTGAGAATGAACAGGGTCCCTGAGAGATTGGGGGGGGGGGGGCAGGCCTGTGGAAGTACTTCTCAGTAGAGGGGAGGGACAGATTGTTGGCTTTAGAACAAGGAGATCAGATGAGGTACCCTGCCATGAAATAAGCCCTAAACAGGAGATATGGTCTCACCCCACAAAGTTACAGGGTAAAATGTATGGAGAGTACTAAACTTAGTTCTCAAACTTGGGTGGAGAATGTTGATTCCTTTTGCAGAGCACTGGATGGTTGGGTGAAGGGCAGCGAGGTAACAGACTATCTGGGGCTGTAAAATTTGATTGTATGGGAGCACTTGTCTAGTCATTTTGCAGAGCTGTGCCAGCACTTGGTTGGCAGCAAGCTTACTGATTCCAGAAAGCTTGCCAAGCAGGCGGACCATTGGCTCAGCATCAGGGTCCAAAATAAATTGTATGTGGGAGACTCAGCCAAGGGTGGGCAAGGTCCCCAATAGAAGGAGTGGGAGGTCAAGGGAGACACAGACAGGTCCCAGGATAAGGGGGGAGAAAAAGGTTCCTATGTCCTTTCTAATAGGAAGGTGGAAGGTTCTGGTGGGCGGTGGCCCAAGACGCCCCATTTTCAACCCTGTTGCTTTTAGTGTTCCCAGCTAGGAGACATGAAATGATGTCTGTCCTAAGAAAATCCCCACTGGTGGCCCCTCTAAACGGGTGGCCAATGTGGCCTAAGGGGGAGGTAATCCCCAGGGGCAGGTCGTAAACCATGCAGTAATCTCCCTTATTTGGGAGGTGACCTCATAGGGTGAGTTGGTGATCCCAGAGGGTCAGAGTCGTAACTTCCACCAGCTGAAAGTAGAGTGGGTCTCAGTCACTGCTTTGAGTGACACTGGGGCTAGCTGGACCATTGTTGTGGAAAGGCTAGATTCCCCAGAGCAGTACACCGCCCAGGTGTGTAAAGTCACTCCATGGGCAGAACTTTTTCCGCCCAATGGCTCTGGTGTCCCTAGTGTGGGGAGGTGACCCAGAGAAGGATCATAGTTAGTCACCAGATGCCCATAGGCCCATAGACCAATAGAGTGCATTCTGGGGAATGAGTTGCCCCGGGGTCAGGGGAACTAGTAGGGACGGCCGCCAAAAGTGCTTAAACAGTTCAGTTTTCTGAGGGTACTGCTCCAAAACTGAAGGTGCAGGACCCCAGCAAGAGGGACAGGAGGAGGAAGAGCCCACCCTTGTCTTCTGCTCAGCCTAAGGATACAGACCCTGGGCTGGAGGACCAATCTCGGGATACCACCCCTGAACTGGTGGGAGGGAGGGTGGACAAAGGGTGCCAGTCACCTGGGGCTAGTGGCCCTCACCTCCCACCCCACTCTGAGAAACCACAGAGGGTTAGAGCGCCCTGGAAGGGCTGAAGCCTGGCTTTAATCACTGACAGCTGTCAGTGGCCACTGTGGGTTGCTGTACTTGAGGGCAGAGTTGCCCTTGGATTGAGGACAGGAGTCACACCCCGGGGATGAAATGGGTCACACCACTACGTTGGCTATGGTGGTACTGTCTGCCTACTGGAATACATCTGTGAGCCAAGTAGGTTTAGGTGCTGCCCAGATGGGGTCTGCTGGTGAGGAGAAGGATTTCCTATGGGTTAGCTTAAAGGGCCCTGAGGTTATGGACAGAGGACTCCAACTGGCTTCAAAAAAGATGCAGGACTGGAACGTGCCCTTGCTGTTGCTGGCTAGGGTCCATGTTCTGTTGCCCCAAGCAAGGAAGTCCATCAAGGTATTGATTGGTCTATCCTGGCTTTAGGCTGGAAGGGGGTTGTGTTGGACCTGGCCCTTTTTTGCAGGATTATCCTCAAACTTTTTCCCTTCTTCCTCCTATTTTTTTCTGACCTGTTTTTGTTGGCCTTAGGACTCCGGGCACTTTAGCACTCCTGGCCAGTGATAAAATGCAAGTGTTCCTGTCTAAATTGTATTGGTGATTGATTTATCCATGATTGGCATATGTGATTTACTAGTAACGGCCAGATGTATCAAAAGCTTTCGCATTCGCATATGGTGCGAATCAGTAAATGTCACCGTTTGTGAATGCAAAATAGCCTTTCACAATGTATGAAAGGCATTATGGTCCCATTTTAGGGACCGCAATTTGCTATTCCCTAAAAAGAAAAACGCAAATAGGGAATTCCTATTTGCGATTCCATATGCACATGTAACAAGCACTTCCTAAATGTGAACTGGGCATTTAGAAAATGCTCTTACCATCAACTCCAAGTTGATGGTAACCATGTGCAATTTAAAAAAATGCATTTTTTAAAGTGCCATGTAGCGCACACATGCCCCTAGGGTATGTATGCGCTTTACGTGTGCACAGTTGTTTTTTTGGGGTGCATCATAGGGGCCTTAGGCCCTCGCAACATTTTTTTGCATTTCCTAATTTGCAATTTCCTAACAGGAAATCGCAAATTAGGAAATACAAAACCATTCACACCTATGAGCCTTCAGGTTCATAGGAACGAATGGAGTCGCAATCCCCAACAGTGATTCCCTAATAGCGATTGCGATTCTGTAGGAATCGTTATTAGGGAATCTCTATTTTTGTTACGTAGCACTTTGCATTCCCTAAATAGCGATTTCTTAAAATTTGCTAATTAGGGAATGCAAAATGTGATCTGATTTTGATACATCTGGCTCCAAGCTCCAAGTATAGTGCACCAGGTGTGCCCAGGGCCTGTAAATCAAATGCTACAAGTTGGCCTGCAGCACTGATTGTGCCACCCACATGAGTAGCCTTACAATCATGTTTCTGGCATGCCACTGCAGTGTCTATGTGGGCAGTTTTAAACTGCCATGTCGACCTGTCAAGTGCATCCCTCTTGCCAGGACCCAAACCATCCCTTTTATTACCTGTAAGTCACCCCTAGAGTAGGCCCAAGGCAGCCCCATGGGCAGGGTGCAGTGTATTTAAACGTTAGGGTGTGTACTGGTATGTTTTTCATGTTCTGATTGTGAATTACTGCTAAATTTGTTTTTCATTATTGCAGGACATTTCTCTCCCATAAGGTATCATGGGGATTGCCATGAAATATCTTTCAATTGTAATTTCCCAAAGGGATAAGATAGTATGGAGTTTAGAGTCTCTGAACTCACAATTTAAAAATATATCTTTTGGTGAAGTTGGTTTTTGAATTGTAAGTTTGAAAATGTCACTTTTAGAAAGTGGCAATTTTCTTGCTTAACAATTCTGTACCTCTGCCTATCTGCTGAATACACGTCTGGGTCAGGATGACATTGGGCTGCTTGTGCATTCACTCTAGACAGTCACACAAAGGGAGCTGAGGTGTGCCCTGCATATCCTGATGGCC
Organism: Pleurodeles waltl; assembly: GCF_031143425.1. NCBI lineage: Eukaryota > Metazoa > Chordata > Amphibia > Caudata > Salamandridae > Pleurodeles > Pleurodeles waltl. The sequence continues at coordinate 99,735,424 of NC_090446.1, forward strand.
CATCACCAGGCTGATGGGTCTTCCTGGGCTAGAGTGGTGGGAGGAGCTTACAGTTGCACATGAATAGGGCTCTGCCAGTCCTCACACAAAGCAGTCTCCAACCCCCTGGAGTGTGTCTGGGGCCAGGGCAGGGAAAGCCAGGGTTGTGTACACTACAAAGCCTTCTGTTTGAAGTTTGCCTACATCAAAGACAGAAATGGGTATAAGAACTGGACCTCTGACACCTAATAGTTAGATTCCTTCTGGTCTGCTGCCTCTGTCCTGGGAGTGAAAGAAGTGGACCTGGCTTTCTACATCCTGCTTCCAAAGGTTCTCCAAGGGCTTGGACTGAGCTTGCCTCCTGTTAAGAAGTTTCAGGTACATCAAAGACTTCACCTGCCAGTGCCTGGGCTCTCTTGCTGCAAGTCCTGACTTGCCAAGTGGTACTAAATATAGTTCCTGGACCCTTGCGAGTGAGTTCTGGTGCAACAAAGAAGAAACTTGTACATCGACTTCCAGAACAACCTTGTAACAAGTGCCGCTCTTTGACCCCACTCCTCTGCCTGCACCAGAGCCATGGTCCCCACTGAGTCCACGTGACCTACAATGCAGGCCGGACACCACTGCAGCGCCTCCGAAGTCCCACCACAGTGTGAGTCCAGAGTGGTGTGTCACCGATGTCCATAGCACCTGACTCCACCGCAGCACCTGTGGCCCTGTCGTAAGGAACCAGTGCATTTGCAGCCAACCTCCTGTACAACTGTAAGGAAACAACGCCTCACTTCACCTGCCTAGCAGTAGGGAACCAATGCCTCACCTCCCTGGTGGCAGTAAGGAACCAGCGCTGCACTGGCTCCAGCGACGCCTCAACTCCCCGTCCGTGCAACATCTTTGTTCCCTCATCGTTTTCCAAGGTACTGTAACCAGGGTCTACACGACTCCATAGCCGGCCTGTGCTCCCTCACGGGTGACGTCGGACTGTTGGAAGTGACTCCGTCAAGCCATTTTCATAGCTCCAGTTGGAGGTAATGTGTTTCTAAATGCTATACTACATTTAATCTTTGAAAATTCGTATCTTTACTTGTATATGTTGGAAATTTGCCATTTTTGGTCTTGTTTTACTCAGCTAAATATTGGCTATATTTCTAAGCGAGTGTGGAGACCTTTAGTAGTGTTTTCACTGTGTTACTGTGTATACAAATACTTTACACATTGCCTCTGAGATAAGCCAGACTGCTTGTGCCAAGCTACCAAGGGGGTGAGCAGGGGATATCTTAGATGTGTGACTCCCTTATCCTGACTATAGTGAGGGCCCCTACTTGGACAGGGTTGAAACCACTGCCAACTAGAGACCCCATTTACAACAGGGAATTTCTTGGAAATTCTTACCCGAGATTTTATCTGCCTTGTTCCTGAATCCCCTGTTCCAGAATCCTCTGGAAAGGCGGGGTAAAAGTGGGGTTTGAAATCCTGGCAGTAGTCCTGCTGGGGCCAGTGGTTGCAAGAGCCTCTGTTTAAAGATTAACCCCTTGTGGGATATCGCCCAGAAAAGCAACTCATTCCTTTGCCTGCCCTGCCACAAACCAGGAAGGAAATATTTTCTTTAAGGAGAATTGGGATTTGTACATTGTAGCGAAGGTGGAGACATACTTTCCCATCTCCTTGATAAAGGAGTCTCCAAAACGTAGACCATTGGCCTGTTGGCCCTCTTCTCTGGCTGACAAGCTACTTAACTTAGGATCAATTTTTAATAAAAGCCTTTCTAGTCTTTCTTGGGAAATGTATGCATTAGCATTGCCATTATACATATGGCAAATTGGGCCCAATTTGATAGGGTCTCTGGGTCAACTTGTTCATTGTCCATTTTTGCCTCCTTGGCTAAATCAACAATCCTGGCCAAGGGACCAACCATGTCCAGAATCCGGTCCTGGCAATTAGGCCAGGCCATGTCTATCCCTTTCTTGGGATGCTTGCCAAATTTGGTAAAAAAACAATAATATGTTGGGCTCCATTACAAGTGTATCAGCAACTTTATTGGGAAGGGAAGGCCGGGGCATTCAGATCTTAATTTATTTGTAGAGGATTTATTTAGAGCCAAATGCAAATAAAATTGAACATAATCTGAAACGTGTTGAGATGGAAACCACTCGGTGGAATTGGAATGGTGAATTAACACAGGATTGAATGTAGGTTAACCTAAATGATCTACTAAATCACTGGACACTGGATGAGAAACACCACCATCATGAGAAGAAACTTTACGCCTTTTTTCCGGAGGCCTATTTGATAAAGGATAAGTGTTGTCACAATTAACATTTGGGTCACTGAGGACATCATCATCATCGTCATTGTCAGTGTCCTGTAACTGGGTGATATTAAGGAGGGAGGGAGGGGACCCTGAAAAAGAAACCTCTTGGGTGGGAGGACCATGTTTTTGAGAAACGTCATTAGAGCGTACATTCTGAGGTGCCTCATGTTTCTTTCTCTTCTTGGAGGGTAACGCAGGAGGACTGTTAAGCATTTTAGAGATGGAAGCCTCCAATGGCTTAGAGACAGTTAGAATTGAGACGAAACCGCCTGCAGTACTGAATCCTTGATTAAGGATTTTAAATTATCTTTCATGGTCTGAGTTTCCTCATCCTCAGACATGCTACAAAATAAGGATATTTGGAACAAGTGAACTAAAGGAAGGCAAACCCAGGAAAGGGGAATTATAAGGGTTAAAATGGGAATTAAAGGTAAAGCCTTTAAGGGGAAGGTTTTGAGATGACTAGAGGCATGGCAAGAGGCGGGCCTGAAAGTGGGAGGTAAAACTTCACCAGGTAGAGGCCTGAAGCGAGCATTAGAACTTGCTTGAGGAAGTCTACGATGGTGAAAGAAGGAGCCAGCAGGCGCTGGGGAAGAAACGGGCTCCAATAAAGAATAAAAGGCAGCACGCTTTGTGGAAGAAGCGAGCTCTGAGTTGAGGCAACAGAGAAATGAAAGCACGAAGGGAGTGTGAAAAAGATGTTAAAGTGAACTTTCCAAGCTAAGACGAGTGTGTGCTCATGAAGGCAAGTGGAAAGAACTTGGCAATAATAAAACAGTATTAGACAGCACAATAAAGACAATTATAAACATGTAAATTATATCATATAAAGAAATTTCTAGCAGTGTACGTCTCTTGACTGCAAGCAGCAAGAAAAGAGGACTTGTTGCTCTCAGTCAGGATAATTATCATAGTGTACGACATCCTATTGGTTGTTCTATTGATAATGCAATGTTTGTAGTTTTTTCCCCAGGATTTCTGGGTAATGTCGTTTTTACACATCTTGGCTGCTGTTTAAAAAATGCAGGAAAAGATAAGCATAACATGAGCATCTGGTCTTGTAATAAAATCAGCAAACAGAGAGCAGTGTCTTCACTCGGTTGTAAGATTGAACTGTATGTGCACATTAATCATGTCTTGCACCTCCATCTTGCCCACAAGCACTGCTGCCCATTTTCTGATGATGTTAGGATCAGGTGGAATGTGCAGGCTGTTGCATGCACCATCTTCTACTTTTACTGGTCTGTTCTGCTGCCTGTGCTTTTGAGCAGGCTCCAGGTGTACCTGGCACCTGGGCGCACTTGGGCACCTATAGGTCTTCTGGCTGGGGTTTCGACCACCTGACCGCTGTACCTGTATGACTGCAAGACCCTTCTAAAGATAAAGATCTGAGGAAGCCGAGCGTTACCTGGGTCCACCCTGTCACAGACACCACATAGCAGCCTCCGCATTCCGATAGATCAGTCCCACGCAGAGTAAGGAGGGCCTTTGGGGTTCATTTATTAAGAGCCCGCTGCCTTCCACTCGAACTGACAGCTCCTGGCCCTGCTCGGAGGAATGACGGCAGACCTACTAACTGTCCCATTATTCTGCATAGGTTGTGTCCTACTGATTGGTCTCTCGAGTCAGAATCCTTCACAGCTGTGGAACAGAAGAGACCACATGAAGGAAGTCTTCAGGCAAGTAAGCACAGAAACGTGTGTAGCCACCATTGGTGCAGCTGGCGTCACTGCACCTGCTGCACCATTGATAGCTATGCCTATGCCGCAGACTGAGCAAAAAAACTCATCTTTTTTTCTGTGTTGGCTTATGTGGAAACATTGTGAATAGTTGGGTGTATCAGTATCATTGCATTTGCTTATCTGCGCGTGTATTTTTTCTTGCATACCACTTTGCTAATATCAGATAGTGAGGGTTTGAGTGTCTTTTTGAGCTAATCAAGGACATTTCTAGTCTTGATATTAAGTGAAATATTTTAATAAGGAAATACTTCCATTGTTTGTCAAATATCCTGGGCATACACTTTTATTCAGTGGACATAACAAATGTACATAACAACGCCTATGCAATTATAATCATTTAACAACCACTGCAAATTTGGAACATTTCAGAAATCTAAAAAATAGGTTTATGTCCTGCACATTGGCAGAGTTTAGTACTTGTAGTAGATACTCATCACAAACTCACTGACCCTTTATGAAGAACCTAGAAGTTTTTGTCACTCAGCATACCAATGATGCCACAGGCCTTGACGCATTGAAAGAAAATGGACTCTACTGTCCCATTATCGGGTAGTGAGAGACAGCCAACACTAATCTGCACTATGCCCCTGCCCTGGGCATTGCTCACCTAGAGTCCAGAGATATTGCACCAATATTTGTTACATCCGAGTCTTGTCTGTCATTTTGAACAGAGGAGAAAGGGGCCGGCCTGCCCTTTTCCATAACTGCCCCACTTAAAGACAGAGAAAAGGAAAGAGAATGAGGGAGGTAGTGTGATGCAGAAAGATGAGGGAGTGAGAGTTAAAGACAGGGAAAATAAATTAAAGACACTCTAGAGAGGTAAGAGAAAGAGAATGAAGAAAGGCAACTGCGTGAAGGAGGAGAGAAACATAGGAGAGGAAGAGAACAGGACACGTGAGATCAAGGTAGACAAGGCAGAGGAGAGAAAGAGGGGCTGTGGATAGAGATATTGTTGGCAGGGACAAACCGGTGCGAGACGTGAGGGGCCAAATTGAGAAATTGGCATGGTAAAAGGTTTAGGTATGTGAGATGAACAAAAGGCAAGGGATGAGATTAATGGGCATGGAAAAGATGTGTTTCATGGGGAGGAGGACGGGAGACAGCAGGGGAGTGGTGAACACAGGGGGAAAGTGAGGGAAAATGTGTATGGACACTAAGTAGTAAATCATCACAAAGGGGGACTCTGGAAAAGTCTAATTTTTGCTTGTCTTTTGACTACCTTAACATAACATTTAAGTTGTTCAGTGTTTAAATACACGTTCTGCAAGAATTTTGTAGGGATGCAAGCAATCTACTCTAATATCGACATCTCATTCGATTTGCAGCTCCCATTTAAATGCTGCTACATACACAAATATTAAGGCTATGGATGCAACTATAAAATCAGTTTCAAACGGAAAACATACTTTTTTTCATGCATACATAGTTTTATGTTCATCAATAACTGTGCCACAGCTTCAACCTTCAAAACAGCTAGTCCTGTATTGTGCTCCTTTCAATGGTACATTACCCTGTTCCTTCAGTATACACATGCCTACCTGTGGGGGTGTGCCTCTGTCTCCATGCTCAGGACTGTGTCCATAACTGTCCCAGTGAGTAGGGCTTCGGCTTGAGGCCAGAGCCAACTCAGTACCCAAAGAAAGGTAAATCTATTGGACATCCTTAACAGTTCAGACGTCCTGAGCCTTACAGGGCCAGCTTTGTGTGCCCCACGTATGTCGAATCCCTTGACCTCAGTCAGAATGTCATTGAAGAGTAAACTCATCAACAACGTTCTCCACCCTACCACGCCCAAATATAGTGCCCTCTTTCCCTGTTCTGAATTATCACTCTTTATACTAACTTACTTTGAGGCAACTTGTCAGTTGCGCACAAGATCTGCCAATCTCCTAACTGGAAAGGGATTATGGTTTGTCATTATGCAGGTTTCTTTCACACATTTTATGGCAAGACCGGAGGCTCATATTATGCATTTTCTTTTCTTGTTTATTAAACAGCAGCAGTCAAGAAAAATCACAACTCCCAGCAGGCCAAACACAAACAGGCCAATGGGAGACGAACAGTAGTCAATAGTATCCACCAATCACAGGCCAGTAGACCCCTAAATACCTATCTTAACTGTGAACAGCTCTCTTTTCTTGCTGCTCGCAGCCAAGATAAGTATTCTACAATTCGGCTTGTTTCTTTATTTACTATATGCGAATGTTATGGTGCTTTATTATCTTTGTCAATGTGTCTAACGCGCGCAGCGCTTAATTCACTGTTTCCCTTCTTCTAGTCGGCTCGTAGCTGCATTTCAGTTAAAGCACGTCTTTCCTCATGCGCGCGCTGCTTATTGCCAGCATTCTAAACTGCTGTTTCCTTTCAGCGTGACTTCATTTCTTGTCGGCGCTTGAAAGGAACGGCGGTTTGTGGTTATGATCCCGTTTCCACAGTGAAAATCTCAGTTTTACCTGCTGCTTCCACTCTTGTTTTCGTCGCTCCCAGTTTCCACACCGGGACCTGCCCTTTTCTCCGCCCCTAGGCAGAGCCAAGTTGGTCTTTCCTCTGGTTGAGGAAATGTTAACCCTTTGTTGCCTGTTTCCTTCATATTTCCAGTTTCTATTTATATACAAAGGAAATGGAGGTTTCCCCTTTGAGAAAGAATGTCTCTGAGGAGGATGAGCAAATGAATGAGCAATTGACTGATTTTATTCAATGTTCTGTGGAGCAGGCTGTTTTAGCCTCTATCAATAAATTATCAACAAATTTGGAAAATTCTATTTTGAGCTTGGTTTCTCAGACGATTTTGGCCCAGTCTGCGGGGGAAAGCAGAAAACGCCCTATCTCAAAAAATATTCCCAAAAAGGTGTTAGTTAGTGAGGTTTCTTCACAAAAGACAGAGGACGCGGCTCCTCACAAGGCTCCTTTAAAGGAGGGTTCTTCAAATATAAAACCTAAATCGTCTCTCAAGTGTTCCAGTAAATCCAAGCATATTTCCACGCCTATTGTGATTTCCAGTATCCTGGATACTGAGGATGATGGTCCAGATTCTGTCTCTGATGCGGACAAATCTGATGATGCATATTCTTAGTTTCTTCCTCCTCCAAAGAAACCGAGGTTTATGGCGCAGGAGGCTGGTCATCTTCTGGTAGTATCTGATACGGAAGGGGTTCCTATGTTTAAACCAAATGAAATTCACCATCCTAACTCTACAGAATGGTTTCCTGCGGATCACGTGGGGGATTATGTGGCTTTCAGACTACGCTCGTCTTTGGACAAGCAAACCTGGGCTAAACTACATTCTGAATGCCCTCGACCTTCCTTACCTTCCCAAATTACGTCTACCCCAGCAATTGACCCTTCTCTTATTACTTTCTTGACCAAGTTCGGTAAAGACCCACGTAAGGGCGTGGACAAAGCCTGGTCCACATGTCAGGACAAGCTTTTGGATGTTGTGGGTCCTCTCACTCGTATATTCGATTTGGCTGAAGCTGTCCGTCTGGACAATTGTCCCATTGATCCAGTGGACTTGTCGTTATGGGTCCAGAGATCCTTTTGTTTGCTAGGTAATGCTAATGCTGCAATCACCCATGAACGAAGGAAAGGCCTTCTTCTGAAACTGGACCCTAAACTCGTCAATCTGGCAGTATCAGACCCAGGCATCAAAGCAGAAGGCCTCCTTTTTGGAGATTCCTTCATCAAGGAGTTAAGTAAATACATGTCAACCTTTGCCTCATTGGACAAGGCACAACAGTCTCTCAAAAAGATGTTTAACAGTCGGGTTTTTGCCAGGGCCGGCAGAGGCAGGAACTGCTTTGCCGGCCGTTCCTACAGCAACCAGGATTCCTGTGCTGCCTTCAACGCCTCCTATCAGGAATACAGGCCACCATTTTATCCACAAAGGGGACGCGGTTTCCGCAACAAAGGCAACCGAGCTTCCAGACTCTCATCCCAAACTGGTAAGTCCTCTTTCTGGCCTTCCTATTATAGGGGGTCATCTTCTTTTGTTTCTTCCAAAATGGCAGTCGATAACATCAGATCCACGGGTGATAAACACTGTTCAAGGTTACACTATTGAGCTCTACTCGGAGCCTATTCAGCTTTTTTTTCCTCAGCCTCCCAAATTCTCTCAAGAGATGACTTTGGGGAGTTCGGCGGAAATCCAGGCTCTTCTTCTTCAGAAACACACCATTGTTCCTTGCCAGTTAGACCCCACAGGTTTCATCTGTTCACTTTTTCTGGTTCAAAAGAAGAACAAAAAGATGCGCCCAGTCATCACCTTGAAACATTTCAACCAATTTGTCGTTTATCGCCAGTTCAAAATGGAGACTATTCTCCATCTCAGAGATTCTCTTCTTCAGGACGATTGGATGGTTCATTTGGACCTCCAGGACGCATACCTGTCAGTTCCTATGCACCCAGACTCCAGGAAATTCCTGCAGTTCGAATGGGCAAACCAATCTTATAATTTTTCCTCCCTACCTTTCGGTCTCCCTTCAGCTCCCTGGGGCTTCACAAAACTCATGAGACCGGTCGTGGCTTTCGTGAGAGCTCAAGGTGTCAGACTGATCATATATCTAGACAATATCCTTATTATGAATCAGAACCGTGTTTTACTTCAATCTCACCTTCTCTTGACTTGTACCCTTCTCACCGATTTGGGCTTCCTCATAAACAACGAAAAGTCTTCTTTAGTTCCAGTCCAACGCATAGAGTGTCTAGGTTTTCTCATGGATTCTGTCTCAGCTACCCTTCATCTTCCTCCCGCAAAAGTAAAATCTATAAAATCTGAGATTCTTCAAACTCTACGCAAGTCCCTTATTTCCCTCAGATCTTTAGCAAGGATTGTAGGCCTTCTTTCCTCTTCCATTCAGGCACTTTTTCCAAGTCCTCTTCATTACAGAGCCCTTCAAAGGCTCAAAATATGTCATCTTCAAAAAGGTCTGGCTTACACAGACAATGTTGTCTTAGATCACGACTCTCGCGCAGAACTCCAATGGTGGATAGACCATTTAGACGCCTGGAATGGCAGGACTATATTTGCATCAGCCCCAGATCTAGTATTAGAATCCAATGCAAACCTCTCCGGTTGGGGAACCCGGTGTTGTACGATCTCGACTGGAGGCACATGGTCTCTTCAGGAGTCACGGTTGCACATCAATTGTTTAGAGATGCTTGCCGGCTCCTTTGCAGTCAAAAGCCTGGCAAGAGGCCGGGTTTGTTGTTCAGTTCTTCTCAGGATGGACAACATATCAGCGGTCAGATATATCAACCGTCTGGGAGGAACAAGATCCAAACCTTTAGCGGAATTGGCGAAAAGGTTTTGGGAGTTTTGTCTTCAAAGAAGGATTTTGGTCCAGGCAGAATACATCCCAGGCAATCTCAATACGATAGCGGACTGGCATTCTCGTTACCTTCAAGATTCCAGCAACTGGGGGCACAATACTGTTGGCCATATCTGCCCCCCTTTGGGCAGATGGACCTATTTTTGGAAGGCCCATCTGCCCCACAGGAGGGGCAGAAAGCCCACCAGAGACCAGGGAAGTTTTTTTTCCAAAATAAGAGGGTGGGGGTATGGCCATACCCCCACCCCAAATAAATGAGACCAAAGTTGTTCTGCCCACCAGTGGGCAGATGGCGCAATTATCCCTGATCCACACCCCGGGGGGGCAGAAAGTCTACTAGATGCCAGGGAATTAAAAAATATATATATATATATATTGGGGTGGTGCCTACCAACCAGTATGGGCCTGGTTATGCCCCCACCCCAACTGAAGGGCGTAACAGTCTTTCAGCTCTTCCCCGCACTCTAAAACATCTTTTCCCACAACAAGCAAGAAGACAATTGATAATTTGGGTTTTGGTTTTACAATTGGGCCATGAGAGCTTGGCTAACTCTCAAAATCGTCCCACTTGGAAGGGTGAGGGCTGCACTTCATGGACTTTGGGACGCTGCCATGTAGAAAAATCCACAAGACCTAGACACATCTGAAAACTAAACATCTGGGTGATTCCAGGGTGGTGTGTTTCACATGCCCCGCTGACCATTTTTGTACCCACAATGCCCTGCAAACCTCCAACTTGGCTGGAAATTACACATTTTCCCCACGTTTTTGTGATGGAACCTTCCGGAATCTGCAGGAATCCACAAAATTCCTACCACCCAGCATTGTCTCATCTATACCGATAAAACTTCTGCTGCACTTGTCAGCCTAAAAATGTTTTTTTGCAAACTGCCCTTTTGGACCCCCTTTGGTCCCCCCTCAATATCGACATGTTTTTGGCTCTTCCCTTTCACAAGCACTTGGCCCACCTACACAAATGAGGTATCATTTTTACCGGGAGACTGAGGGGAACGTTGGGTGGTATGAAATTTGTCCCAGTGCGGTGATACCACACAGAAATGTTGGAAAAATTTGATTTATTTAGCTAAATTTGAGGTTTGCTGAGGATTCTGGGTAAGAAAACATTGCGGGATCCACGCAAGTCACACCTCCCTGGACTCCCTCGGTCGTCTAGTTTTCAGAAATGTCTGGGTTTGGTAGGTTTCCCTAGATAGCTGCTGAGCCCAGGACCAAAAACGCAGGTGCCCCCGCAAAAACAGGTAGTTTTGTATTTGATAATTTTGATGTGTCCAGATAGTGTTTTGGGGCATTTTCTTTCGCGAGCAGTAGGTCTACCCACAAAAGTGAGGTACCATTTTTATCGGGAGACTTGGGGGAACGCTGGGTGAGAGGAAATTTGTGGCTCCTCTCTGATTCCAGAACTTTATGTCACCGAAATGAGAGGAAAAAGTGTTTTTTGGTCAAATTTTGAGGTTTGCAAAGGATTCTTGATAACAGGACCTGGTCAGAGCACCACAAGTCACCCCATCTTGGATTCCTCTAGGCGTCTAGTTTTCAAAACTGCGCAGGTTTGCTAGGTTTCCCTAGATGCCGGCTGAGCTAGAGGCCAAAATCCACAGCTAGGCACTTTGCAAAAAACAGCTCTGCTTTCCTTGTGAAAATGTGATGTGTCCACATTGTGTTTTGGGGCATTTCCTGTCTCGGGCGCTAGGCCTACCCCCACAAGTGAGGTACCATTTTTATCGGGAGGCTTGGAGGAACTCTGTGTGGAAGGAAATTTGTGGCTCCTCTCTGATTCCAGAACTTTCTGTCACCGAAATGAGAGGAAAAAGTGTTTTTTGGCCAAAGTTTGAGGTTTGCAAAGGATTCTGGGCTAACAGAACCTGGTCAGACCCCCACAAGTCACCCCATCTTGGATTCCCCTAGTTGTCTAGTTTTCAAAACTGCTCAGGTTTGCTAGGTTTCCCTAGCTGCCGGCTGAGCTAGAGGCTAAAATCCACAGCTAGGCACTTTGCAAAAAACAACTCTATTTTTTTTGTGAAAATGTGATGTGTCCATGTTGTGTTTTGGGGCATTTCCTGTTGCGGGCGCTAGGCCTACCCCCACAAATGAGGTACCATTGTTATCGGGAGACTTGGGGGAACACAGAATAATAAAACAGGTATTATTGCCCCTTGTCTTTCTCTCCAGTTTTTCCTTTCAAATGTAAGACAGTGTGTAAAAAAGACGTCTATTTGAGAAATGCCCTGTAATTCACATGCTAGTATGGGCACCCCGGAATTCAGAGATGTGCAAATAACCACTGCTTCTCAACACCTTATCTGGTGGCCATTTTGGAAATACAAAGGTTTTCTTGATACCTATTTTTCACGTTTTATATTTCAGCAAATTAATTGCTGTACACCCGGTATAGAATGAAAACCCATTGCAAGGTGCAGCTCATTTATTGGCTCTGGGTACGTAGGGTTCTTAATGAACCTACAAGCCCTATATATCTCCACAACCAGAAGAGTCCAGCTGACGTAACGGTATATTGCTTTCAAAAATCTGACATCGCAGGAAAAAGTTACAGTGTAAAACGTGGAGAAAAATGGCATTTTTTTCACCTCAATTTCAATATTATTTAATTTCAGCTGTTATTTTCTGTAGGAAACACTTGTAGGATCTACAGAAATGACCCCTTGCTGAATTCGGAATGTTGTCTACTTTTCAGAAATGTTTAGCTTTCTGGGATCCAGCATTGGTTCCTCACCCATTTCGGTCACTAACTGGAAGGAGGCTGAAAGCACAAAAAATAGTAAAAATGGGGTATGTCCCAGTAAAATGTCAAAATTGTGTTGAAAAATTGGGTTTTCTAATTCAAGTCTGCCTGTTCCTGAAAGCTGGGAAGATGGTGATCTTACCACCGCAAACCCTTTGTTGATGCCATTTTCAGGGGGAAAAAACACGAGCCTTCTTCTGCAGCCCTTTTTTCCCATTTTTTTTTTTAAATCGAAATTTTCACTGTATTTTGTCTAATTTCTTAGCCTCCTTCAGGGGAACCCACAAAGTCTGGGTACCTCTAGAATCCCTAGGATGTTGGGAAAAAAAGACGCAAATTAGGCGTGGGTAGCTTATGTGAACAAAAAGTTATGAGGGCCTAAGTGCGAACTGCCTCAAATAGCCAAAAAAGGGCTCGGCACAGGAAGGGAAAAGCCCTGGCAGAGAAGGGTTGAAGGTACCCTTTTGTGCAAGCATAGACAAAAAGAATACTCTACAGATGGCAGAGCTGTTGCTGTATAATGAAAAATGTTGAAGCTTACGCGTCAAGAATTTTCAATTCTATTAAGGACACGGAGGCGAGGATTATGCTTCTCTTTCTATGCTTTAATCAACAAAGCAGCCAATCAGAGAAGATGTAATTCAACGAAAACATATCCCAGAGTTCAAGGTATAAACAACAACCATAGAGAACACATAGTATATATAAACCCCAGAGGCAATAGAACTTCCTCTTTCTTTGCAAGTCTCAGTCAGTAAAGTCCATGAAGACAATCAAAATTGAACCCAGACACGTAACCATCCAAAGTCCAAGGAGGAAACAGCGACTCAGAAACCGGAAAGACCACGAAATCCATGGAATTAAGAATTTTAACTCTGATCGAAACCTGTGACAGAGGGGAAATGAGAACTAATCATAGTATATGTCATAAAAATAACTGACATCAATAGGTGCATACACTGATACAACCAATGGGTGGGAAAAAACAATGAGGTATGATAGCAAAACAGAATACTTAACTCATAAGCAGATGCCTTATTGTTAAGTAGGGGGGATAATCCTCGCCTCCGTGTCCTTAATAGAATTGAAAATTCTTGACACGTAAGCTTGAAAATTTTTCATTCTATGTCAGGACCGGAGGCTCAGATTATGCTAGTTCAAAGCTGATCAACCACAATCGATGCAATGTCTAAAATGGGTTTATAATAGAAGGTCTTAAATGCAGATTCTGAAGACCAGTCTGTTGCCTTCATAATGTCTTCTAATCTCATGCCTAAATTAAAGGATTTTGAAGCCATAGCTCCACGAACTGAATGAGCCCCAAACATGAAGACGTTAATTCCTGCTTCAGAAAGAAGCCATCTGATCCATCTGGCTAAGGCAGCCGATGAGACCGGACTGAAAGGTTTCTGAAGAGCAATCAACAATTGACCTCTAGGGTCCGTACGAAATTCCTCCGTGGCCGCTTCAAAGGCCTTTAAACATTGCACTACACACAATTTGAGGTTATGAGGAAAAGAAGGATAAGACACTGATTTGGTGCCTGTTTTAGTGTGTTTGGAAATCGAAAAGGAAACTCCTGTAGGAGAAAAAATCCTACCTGCAAGGTCAAGGGAGCGAACATCAGATACTCTTTTGCAAGAAATGAGGCATAATAAAAGGGATAGTTTGGCCGAGAGTTGTTTGCGTGACAGGAATCTATTGTCTGGCCAAGAGGAAATGAATGAAAGAACCACGTTCACGTCCCAAAGGGAAGAATACCTAGGGTGAGGAGGATTCGAAAAACGAATGCCCCTCATTAATTTGCAGACGATAAGGTGTTCACCAATAGGTTTACCCAAAACTGGCAGGTGACCCGCTGAGATGGAGGATCTATAATTATTGATCGATCTGTAAGCCAGGCCTGCAGCGGTCAGGGAAGCCAGAAAATTGACTACTAAACTTACATCAGCCTTAAAGGGATCGGAACCCCGTTCCTCACACCAATGAGCCCATCGCTTCCAAGCGAAGGTATATCGTTTGTGTGTACAGGAAGACCAGGCTTGTTGAATGAAGCTGGAAGCCTGTTCAGAAAGGCCTGGCGAGAGCCATTGATGCCGGAAATTCTCCAGGCCACCAGGTGTAATTTTCCCTCCACAATCAAGGGATGTGGAGTCCCTAGAGGATCCAGCAATAGGTTGTGTAGAGGTGGGATCAGAAGGGGAAAATCGCACAGCAACTCCAGTGCCAAGGGGAACCAGGCTTGAGCTCTCCAAAGGGGGGTTATCAACACAATTTCCGTTCTCAGGCGGCGGACCTGGGACATGACCCGAGGAATGATGCTGAACGGGGGAAACACATAACCCCAATGGGGTGACCAGTCCTGGAGAAAAGCATCGGTGGCAATTGCCTCCGGATCCGGTCTCCAGCTGAAGAGGAGAGGGAGCTGGCGATTCAATCTCGAGGCAAACAGGTCTATCGAGAAAGGGCCCCATTTCTGATTCAGAGTAGCAAACACTTCTGGGAGGAGCATCCAATCGTTGCCATCCCGAAGGAATCTGGAATTCCAATCCGCTACTGCATTGAGAGTCCCCGGAAGGTACTCCGCAATCACCGAAATGCGATGTTGGAGGCAATATTGCCAAAAATCCATGGCAATTCGAGCCAAGGTCTGAGAGCTTGTGCCCCCCAACTTGTTCACATATCTGACCGCGGTAATGTTGTCCATTCTCAAGAGAATGCAACAATCTGATTTCAGAGGTGAGACACTCCGGATTGCGAACGATCCGGCTAGAAGCTCCAGGCAGTTGATTTGGAGGTGGAGTTCCTCCTCCGACCAACGGCCTCCCGTGGTCAGATCCTCGCAACGGGCTCCCCAGCCCCATCTGCTGGCATCCGATTCCAGGATCACATCTGGAGAAGTGCCGAAAATCGCCCGTCCGTTCCAGGCCTCCATGTGCTCTAGCCACCAGGCTATCTCTGAGCGGGCCTCTAGAGACAGAGGTACCATGTCTGTGTATGACAGACCCTTCTGTAGATGGGATATCTTGAGATGTTGGAGGGCTCTGTAGTGTAGGGGGCCCGGAAATATAGCCTGGATCGAAGATGATAAAAGACCCGCCATCCTGGGTAAGCTCCTCAAGGACACCCTCTGTCTGGATAAGAGCAGGCGCAATTCCTTCTTTATATTGCGCACTTTCAGCGGTGGAAGGATCAATTGAGCTTTCACAGAGTCTATCCGGAAACCCAGAAACTTGATCTGTTGAGATGGTCGGAGACCAGACTTGGGTTGATTGATTATGAACCCCAGATTCTGAAGGAGTTGAATCGTCCAAGCCAAGTGGACCTGAAGGAGAAGAGGGTCCTGAGCCATAAGGATCTGATCGTCGAGGTAAACGATCAGGCGCACGCCCCGGGCGCGAAGAGATTTCACCAGAGGCCTCATTACCTTGGTGAGACACCAAGGAGCGGAGGAAAGCCCGAAAGGTAGTACCTGAAACTCGAAACATTGGTCTCGCCAAAGAAACTGAAGGAAACGCCGATGCAGAGGGATGATAGGGATGCTTAGATAAGCGTCCTTTAGGTCTAGGCGTACCAACCAATCTGCTTCTTGAAGTATATCCCAGAGGAGGTGGATTCCCTCCATCTTGAAATGCAGATAGACTAGCCAGGCATTGAATTCTTTGAGATTTAGGACCAAACGCGACCCACTGCCCTTCTTGTCTACCAGAAAGACAGGGCCTCGGAAGCCCAAGGGATGAGGAAAAGCCTGACAAATAGCCCCTTTCTTGAGAAGGGCCTGAACCTCCAGGTCTATGATGTCTTGATCGTGACGGGAAAAATGGGGAATTGGAGGGGGGACTGCTGGAAAGGGATCTGGAAAAATTCCAATCTGAACCCTTGAACAGTTTGTAACACCCAGGGGTCCCTGGTTAATTTTTGCCATTCTGTCAAACAAGTCTGAACCCTGCCCCCAAGGGTCACCTCCAAGGGGTGAATGAGTCTTGGGAGGCTCCTTGTTGTCCTTTATAAGAATTATTGCGGTAACGTCCCCTGCCTCCTCGGGGTCATGATGGATAGAAGGTGGCGTTTGCCTATTGATCTCTGTAGTAGCCACGGCCCCGGGTAAGGGCATCTCGTCTGGGGCCTTGATAATAAGAGCGGCCGGACGAGCGACCCCGCAGATGTCCGGCTCTCCAAGAAAGAGTCTCCCTGAAGACTTTTTTAAGTGACAATTGGGCTTTGTCCATAGTATTGAAAGTCACAGCAAATTTGGCTAAGTCCTTAATGAAGGGGGCTCCAAAAAGGAGGCCTTGGGCTACCGGACCTGCCTCAGAGGAGGCGAGTTCAGTGAGCTGGGGGTCTATTCTCATTAAAATAG
Source organism: Pleurodeles waltl (assembly GCF_031143425.1). NCBI lineage: Eukaryota > Metazoa > Chordata > Amphibia > Caudata > Salamandridae > Pleurodeles > Pleurodeles waltl. Next base: position 99,751,901 of record NC_090446.1, read on the forward strand.
AGCGCCTTCTTTCGGTAGATAAGGGTACGTTGGCATTGCCAAGGTGACAAATGGTTCGCTGGGCCCAACCTACCAGAATGTCAGGGTCGATAGGGGAATTTGATTCTTTAGCCACAAAAGCCATCTCTAAGATTTTAGCCAACGGACCGGAGAGGTTAAGAAGTTTGTCTTGGCATGAGCGCCAGGCCCGGTCAAGACCCTTCTTGGGGTCTTTAGCCCACTTCTTTAGAAAAGTGACCATAGTCGGGTCAATATCTGGGGTGTCAGTGACTCTACCCTCTAAATCTGGATGAGGACACTCAGCGCGAAGCCTGGCCCGCATGTCCTTGTTGAAACTAGCTCTGATGTGGTTCTGGAGGTAATCTGCAACCTCCGGAGGAGGAGTCCAGCTTGAGGAGCGAGAATGAATGATCTCCTCTGGGTTGAAGGTCAAGACCCGTGGAGCTTTGGAAAGTGGGACTCAGCTTCCAGCGCGATCAGAAGAGAAATGCAAAGCATTTCTCTTCCGGTCACGTGGAGGAGGCCGGAGAGGCTTCAAAGGGAAGGAAATGAATTTCCTTCCCTTTGAAGTCTCTCTCAGCGTTTTAGCAGCCAGATTGCAAGCAATCCGGCTGCTAAAACGCCCACTAGACACAAGGGATTAAAATTTTGTTAAGTAATTGGCAAGGGTCGCACCCAGGGGTGGCATTTTTTAAGGCCTTTTCTGCCACCCCCCGGAGGCAGATCGGCCTATTATTAGGTCGATCTGCCCCCAGGGGGGGCAGAAACCTCTAGGCACCAGGGATCTTTTTTTTTTGAGGTGGGGAGCGACCCCTTAGGCCAGGGTCGCTCCCCTAGGGGGCAAATTATATTTAGGCCATTTCTGTCCCCCTTGGGGGCAGATTGTCCTATTTTTATGAGGCCAATCTGCCCCCAAGGGGGACAGAAACCACTAGACACCAGGGAGTTTTTTTTTTTTTTCCGGGAATTTCACGCAAGGGGAGCGACTCCTTAGGCAAGGGTCGTTCCCCTGGGAGGCAAATTTATTTTAGGCCATTTCTGCCCCCCTGGGGGGCAGATGAGCCTATTTTAATTAGGCCGATCTGCCCCCAAGGGAGGCAGAAACCACTAGGCACTGGGGATTTTTTGTTGTTGTTGTTGTTTTACAGATGGGGAGCGACCCCTTAGGCAAGGATCGCTCCCCTGGAGGGGCAAATTGTATTTAGGCCATTTCTGCCCCCTTTGGGGGAAGATCAGATGATTTTAGGTCAATCTGCCCCCAAGGGGGGCAGAAACCACTAGGTACCAGGAATCTTTTTTTACACACCAACGTTACGCAAGGGGAGCGACCCCGTAGGCAAGGGCCGCTCCCCAGGGGGGCAAATTTATTTTAGGCCATTTCTGCCCCCCATGGGGGCAGATCGGCCTATTTTTATTAGGCCGATCTGCCCCCAGGGGGGGCAGAATCCTCTAGGCGCCAGAGCAAAAAACAATGTGTGTTTTTTTTTTTGTTTGTTTTTTTAGAGATGGGGAGCGACCCATTAGGCAAGGGTCGCTCCCGTGGGGGGCAAATTGTATGTAGACCATTTCTGCCCCCCTTGGGGAAAATCGGCCAATTTTAGGTCAATCTTCCCCCAAGGCGGGCAGAAACAACTAGGCACCGGGGATCTTTTTTTTTTTTGCGCCAATGTCACGCAGGGGGAGCGACCCCGTAGGCAAGGGTCGCTCCCCAGGGGGTTTGGGGGGGCACATTTATTTTAGGCCATTTCTGCCCCCCCTGTGGCCGGCTGAGCTAGAGGCCAAAATCCACAGGTAGGCACTTTGCATTTTTACATTTGTGGCTCCTCTCAGATTCCAGAACTTTCTGTCACCGAAATGAGAGGAAAAAGTGTTTTTTGGGCCAAATTTTGAGGTTTGCAAAGGATTCTGGGTAACAGAACCTGGTCAGAGCCCCACAATTCACCCCATCTTGGATTCCCCTAGGTGTCTAGTTTTCAAAAATGTGCTGGTTTGCTAGGTTTCCCCAGGTGCCGGCTGAGCTAGAGGCCAAAATCCACAGGTAGGCACTTTGTAAAAAACACCTCTGTTTTCTGTGACAAAATGTGATGTGTCCACGTTGTGTTTTGGCCCATTTCCTTTTGTGGGCGCTAGGCCTACCCTCACCAGTGAGGTACCATTTTTTATCAGGAGACTTGGGGGAAGGCTGGGGGGAAGGAAATTTGTGGCTCCTCTCAGATTCCAGAACTTTCTGTCACCGAAATGAGAGGAAAAAGTGTTTTTTTGGTCAAATTTTGAGGTCTGCAAAGGATTCTGGGTAACAGAACCTGGTCAGAGCCCCACAAGTCACCCCATCTTGGATTCCCCTAGGTGTCTAGTTTTCAAAAATGCGCTGGTTTGCTAGGTTTCTCCAGGTGCCAGCTGAGCTAGAGGCCAAAATCCACAAGTAGGCACTTTGTAAAAAACACCTCTTTTTTCTGTGAAAAAATGTGATGTGTCCACGTTGTGTTTTGAGCCATTTCCTTTTGTGGGAGCTAGGCCTACCCACACCAGTGAGGTACCATTTTTATCGGGAGACTTGGGGGAACGCTGGGGGGAAGGAAATTTGTGGCTCCTCTTAGATTCCAGAACTTTCTGTCACCAATATGAGAGGAAAAAGTGTTCTTTTGGTCAGATTTTGAGGTTTGCAAAGGATTCTGGCTAACAGAACCTGGTCAGAGCCCCACAAGTCACCCCATCTTGGATTCCCCTAGGTGTCTAGTTTTATAAAATACGCTGGTTTGCTAGGTTTCCCCAGGTGCCGGCTGAGCTAGAGGCCAAAATCCACAAGTAGGCACTTTGTAAAAAACACCTCTGTTTTCTGTGAAAAAATGTAATGTGTCCACGTTGTGTTTTGAGCCATTTCCTTTCGTGGGCGCTAGGCCTACCCACACAAGTGAGGTACCATTTTTATCGGGAGACTTGGGGGAAGGCTGGGGGTAAGGAAATTTGTGGCTCCTCTCAGATTCCAGAACTTTCTGTCACCGAAATGAGAGGAAAAAGTGTTTTTTGGGCCAAATTTTTAGGTTTGCAAAGGATTCTGGGTAACAGAACCTGGTCAGAGCCCCACAAGTCACCCCATCTTGGATTCCCCTAGGTGTCTAGTTTTAAAAAATGCGCTGGTTTGCTAGGTTTCTCCAGATGCCAGCTGAGCTAGAGGCCAAAATCCACAAGTAGGCACTTTGTAAAAAACACCTCTGTTTTCTGTGAAAAAATGTGATGTGTCCACGTTGTGTTTTGAGCCATTTCCTTTTGTGGGAGCTAGGCCTACCCACACCAGTGAGGTACCATTGTTATCGGGAGACTTGGGGGAACGCTGGGGGGGAAGGAAATTTGTGGCTCCTCTTAGATTCCAGAACTTTCTGTCACCAATATGAGAGGAAAAGTGTTTTTTTGGTCAAATTTTGAGGTTTGCAAAGGATTCTGGGTAACAGAACCTGGTCAGAGCCCCACAAGTCACCCCATCTTGGATTCCCCTAGGTGTCTAGTTTTATAAAATGCGCTGGTTTACTAGGTTTCCCCAGGTGCCGGCTGAGCTAGAGGCCAAAATCCACAAGTAGGCACTTTGTAAAAAAACACCTCTGTTTTCTGTGAAAAAATGTGATGTGTCCATGTTGTGTTTTGAGCCATTTCCTTTCGTGGGCGCTAGGCCTACCCACACAAGTGAGGTACCATTTTTATCGGGAGACTTGGGGGAAGGCTGGGGGGAAGGAAATTTGTGGCTCCTCTCAGATTCCAGAACTTTCTGTCACCGAAATGAGAGGAAAAGGTGTTTTTTGAGCCAAATTTTGAGGTTTGCAAAGGATTCTGAGTAACAGAACCTGGTCAGAGCCCCACAAGTCACCCCATCTTGGATTCCCCTAGGTGTCTAGTTTTCAAAAATGCGCTGGTTTGCTAGGTTTCCCCAGGTGCCAGCTGAGCTAGAGGCCAAAATCCACAAGTAGGCACTTTGTAAAAAACACCTCTGTTTTCTGTGAAAAAATGTGATGTGTCCACGTTGTGTCTTGAGCCAATTCCTTTTGTGGGAGCTAGGCCTACCCACACCAGTGAGGTACCATTTTTATCGGGAGACTTGGGGGAACGCTGGGGGGAAGGAAATTTGTGGCTCCTCTTAGATTCCAGAACTTTCTGTCACCGAAATGAGAGGAAAAAGTGTTTTTTTGGTCAAATTTTGAGGTCTGCAAAGGATTCTGGGTAACAGAACCTGGTCAGAGCCCCACAAGTCACCCCATCTTGGATTCCCCTAGGTGTCTAGTTTTCAAAAATGCGCTGGTTTGCTAGGTTTCTCCAGATGCCAGCTGAGCTAGAGGCCAAAATCCACAAGTAGGCACTTTGTAAAAAACACCTCTGTTTTCTGTGAAAAAATGTGATGTGTCCACGTTGTGTTTTGAGCCATTTCCTTTTGTGGGAGCTAGGCCTACCCACACCAGTGAGGTACCATTGTTATCGGGAGACTTGGGGGAACGCTGGGGGGAAGGAAATTTGTGGCTCCTCTTAGATTCCAGAACTTTCTGTCACCAATATGAGAGGAAAAGTGTTTTTTTGGTCAAATTTTGAGGTTTGCAAAGGATTCTGGGTAACAGAACCTGGTCAGAGCCCCACAAGTCACCCCATCTTGGATTCCCCTAGGTGTCTAGTTTTATAAAATGCGCTGGTTTACTAGGTTTCCCCAGGTGCCGGCTGAGCTAGAGGCCAAAATCCACAAGTAGGCACTTTGTAAAAAACACCTCTGTTTTCTGTGAAAAAATGTGATGTGTCCATGTTGTGTTTTGAGCCATTTCCTTTCGTGGGCGCTAGGCCTACCCACACAAGTGAGGTACCATTTTTATCGGGAGACTTGGGGGAAGGCTGGGGGGAAGGAAATTTGTGGCTCCTCTCAGATTCCAGAACTTTCTGTCACCGAAATGAGAGGAAAAAGTGTTTTTTGGGCCAAATTTTGAGGTTTGCAAAGGATTCTGAGTAACAGAACCTGGTCAGAGCCCCACAAGTCACCCCATCTTGGATTCCCCTAGGTGTCTAGTTTTCAAAAATGCGCTGGTTTGCTAGGTTTCCCCAGGTGCCAGCTGAGCTAGAGGCCAAAATCCACAAGTAGGCACTTTGTAAAAAACACCTCTGTTTTCTGTGAAAAAATGTGATGTGTCCACGTTGTGTCTTGAGCCAATTCCTTTTGTGGGAGCTAGGCCTACCCACACCAGTGAGGTACCATTTTTATCGGGAGACTTGGGGGAACGCGGGGGGGAAGGAAATTTGTGGCTCCTCTTAGATTCCAGAACTTTCTGTCACCGAAATGAGAGGAAAAAGTGTTTTTTTGGTCAAATTTTGAGGTTTGCAAAGGATTCTGGGTAACAGAACCTGGTCAGAGCCCCACAAGTCACCCCATCTTGGATTCCCCTAGGTGTCTAGTTTTATAAAATGCGCTGGTTTGCTAGGTTTCCCCAGGTGCCGGCTGAGCTAGAGGCCAAAATCCACAAGTAGGCACTTTGTAAAAAACACCTCTGTTTTCTGTGAAAAAATGTGATGTGTCCACATTGTGTTTTGAGCCATTTCCTTTCGTGGGCGCTAGGCCTACCCACACAAGTGAGGTACCATTTTTATCGGGAGACTTGGGGGAGCACAGAATAGCAAAAGTGTTATTGCCCCTTGTCTTTCTCTACATTTTTTCCTCCAAAATGTAAGGCAGTGTGTAAAAAAGATGTCTATTTGAGAAATGCCCTGTAATTCACATGCTAGTACGGGCACCCCAGAATTCAGAGATGTGTAAATAACCACTGCTCCTTAAAACCTTATCTTGTGGCCATTTTGGAAATACAAAGGTTTTCCTGATACCTATTTTCACTTTTTATATTTCAGCAAATGAATTGCTGTATACCCGGTATAGAATAAAAACCCATTGCAAGGTGCAGCTCATTTATTGGCTCTGGGTACCTAGAGTTCTTGATGAACCTACAAGCCCTATATATCCCCGCAACCAGAAGAGTCCAGCTGACGTTCAAAAATCTGACATCGTAGGAAAAAGTTACAGAGTAAAACGTGGAGAAAAATGGCTGTTTTTTTCACCTCAATTTCAATATTTGTTTATTTCAGCTGTTATTTTCTGTAGGAAACACTTGTAGGATGTACACAAATGACCCCTTGCTGAATTCAGAATTTTGTCTACGTTTCAGAAATGTTTAGCTTTCTGGGATTCAGCATTGGTTTCCCACCCATTTTGGTCACTAACTGGAAGGAGGCTGAAAGCACAAAAAATAGTTAAAATGGGGTATGTCCCAGTAAAATGTCAAAATTTTATTGAAAAATTTAGTTTTACAATTCAAGTCTGCCTGTTCCTGAAGGCTGGGAAGATGGTGATCTTACCACAGCAAACCCTTTGTTGATGCTATTTTCAGGGGGAAAAACACAAGCCTTCTTCTGCAGCCCTTTTTTCCCATTTTTTTGAAAAAATCTAAATTTGCACTGTATTTTGGCTAATTTCTTGGTCTCCTTCAGGAGAACCCACAAAGTCTGGGTACTTCTAGAATCCCTAGGATGTTGGGAAAAAAGGACGCAAATTTGGCACGGGTAGCTTATGTGAACAAAATGATATGAGGGCCTATGCGCAAACTGCCCTAAATAGCCAAAATAAAGGCTCGGCACAGGAGGGGAAAAGCCCTGGCAGAGAAGGGGTTAAAGGTACCCTTTTGTGCAAGCATAGACAAAAAGAATACTCTACAGATGGCAGAGCTGTTGCTGTATAATTGTGCAGTTGCACACCAAGAATGTAGCAAATGAAATGCTTTTCTCCTAAACACGCTCTCAGCTCTACCCCAATCCCAGTCACCACCTTTAAATTTGGTGAGGACCTCCACTTAATTCTATCCGTTTAAAGAACTGCTTATAGCATGGTAAACTGTTACCTGACAGGGATTCAAATGCCACACCCTTTCAATTTGTGCAATGATCTGCTTTTCATCGTCCGTCTTTTGTTTCTGTATTTCGCTCCATAGTGCGGGATCATGAGTGTCCGTTTTTAGTGTTCATGACCCTTCCTTATGACACAGCATACAAAGCGACTCAGACTAACGTGCTGACTTGCTCCGTGATCCGGTTAACTGAAGGACGGGTCAGTCAGCCAACCAGCTAGGAGAACTAGGGATTGCCTCTTCACTGCACTCCAATGGGAGCTCGGAGCGGGCGGGCAGTAAGGGATGCCGTGACACGGACGGAAGACCTATACTTCAACGAGGAGGAAGTGAAGCCGAGTTAGGGGCATCACCATCAGATTTACAGGTACGGTAGTATTTATTTTTTATATTAGCCGTTAGCGTCCGTCGTAACCACGTGGCAGCCTGAGCCACGTCCTCGTTCAGTGACCATTGCGCTCGTGTGTGCGCCCATGCTGCCCTGAAGGTGTAGCGTGACAGCGCAAATCCTTTGCCTTGTTCACATAATAATCATACTCCAGCCTGCCTTGTTTCCTTTTTTGATGTAGGCGCCTCTTGCGCCTTTAGACTCTTACTTATGTTTGTCTCCAAACACCCAGCCTACAAAAGGTTACCTAAAAAGCCCGCACTGCTTAAAAAAGCGACACGTTTAACTATTGTGTCTGCGTGCACATGCCAGGACAACCACTCCGTCCACTGTAACCCTGCGATCCAACGTGCCATTGTCTCGCTACACCTCGTTCATGACCTTGAAGACCACTGAGAGAACGTACTGCTTTATGAACGCCTCAAAAGTTCTGCCCCTCTCTAAGATTTGTGCACAGTACGGTAGAGCAGTGGCACCCTGTCCTGTGAACGTACTGTTTTGTTTACCCATGCACCTGACCCGTTAATGCAGTACCAGTCACCTCATTTTTGAACACGAGTACATGTAAGCAGCCATTAAGGTATGGTCTTGTCAGCACTACGCCACTAACCCACTCCATGTCCATACCTTGAAGTTTTAATGCAGGTCGGAGTCACAATCCAGTTTGTCTTTCTCTAGCTGGACAATCACGCACCTGGTCATAAACACCTTACCTGTTGGCTGTAATTGACTGGCTTTAGTTATAGAAAAGGAGTAATCTCATCTGCGTTAGTTATGAGACCTTCCGGTCATGAGTCGCAAGTGTGTAATGCGATAGTCTTACACTAAGGATGTATTTTTGACAGAGTGAGCTGCGGCCAATCCCAATGTGTTCTGGAGAATTGCAGAGCTGCACAGAACTTAGGATAATGTCCTCTTTGTAATTTGGCAACAAGTTTTAACAGTTGAATTGTAGATGATTCTCAATGATTTCTCATCAATTCACACATTAAACCCTGCTACACTCGCCCTCAGCCCTGCGTAGTCCACACCACTGTTTCTTGATCGTAAAACAGTTTAAAGATGCATTTGCATGTCGTGCGATGTGAGTCGCATTCACAAAGTTGTCTTTAGCCCTTAAATGCCCAAAAGGCTACATACTGTTGGCTACAATAAAGTAAGTAGTGGCTGATGGTATTGCATGCGATATTGGCTATACTTTTGAAGGCCTTAAGCAGTAGTACAATTCTTCGTCGTTATGTAATGGACAGGCAGCAGCCACGAGTTTCAGTTCCTTTAAGTGGAACAAGTGTGCTATACATGCCCTTATTGGTGCAGGAATTCAGGGGACAGGGGTGTGGGACAGAGACCGAATCCTTAATATTCAGTGTATGAAGATCGTTGTTATGAACATTACATGGCGTCTATAATTGGAATGATGTTATTAGATTTTCATAGTGGGATATAGATATGTCAGTTATATGGTATATAATTTGTGGCTCAACAGTAGATGTCATGTGAAACTAGCAACCAATATGTTACAAGGGGGATTTATGAACTAACATGATAACTTTGATAATGGTTCAACTTATAATGCTTGGACGTAAACACTGAAGTAAAACGTATTTAGCTTTAGGATTATTGATGTAGTTAATTAATATAATTATATCTGTAATTGAGAGATCGAATCAGTACAATGAACTATAGCAACCAGGACTTATACTCTACGATGCATTTTCTTGGAGACATTACAAGTTTGAATGTGCGTGGCCATTATGTGCTAACAATAGAAGCAATGTTTTTTCTATGATAGTACAAGTCATTTTTACATGTACCTGTTGTAATTATATTTTCAAGTAACTTATGTAGATACAAGATACTGACTAACATTTGACTGTAGACTCCTTTACCTAGTTGATGCACCCAAAGTGTACCCACACCCATTGCTGAGGGTGGCAGTTGCACCTCATACCGGACTATGTGATGTACGGTGGTTGATATCTGATTGGTAATACTGAGTGATGATCTTCTTAATTAAAACAAAGTCCTTACTGGGACTTGGAACTCTAAGCCAGTAATGTTAAAGATAAAAGCACTGTATGATTGGGGAAGCTGAATGGGCCTTCCTTAGCTACAAAACTATTGACACCTCGACCTCCGTGCCAATGACTTATCAGAGGAACAAAGACCTTGAGCTAATGGTTATAAACATGGTGAAAAATATAGACCACTGTTTAGAGAAAGACGAGCACACAGTTCAAGTCCTCTATCTAAAAGATAAAGGAGAACGGTTGTTAAGACAAAAACTTGGAAAACATACATTAATATGGAGCATTATAGCGTAGTTATTTTGGGAACGCCTGAATGTTGGCATACATTATGGAACAGCTAGAGTTCTGCAACAAGAATTTATTCGAAATATAGTAGGACCAAATATTTAAAGCAAACATGATTTTATTGAAAAATATGAACACTGAGTAATGATTATAAGACAGAGGAGGAGACTGTTAAGGACCTGGACTAAGATTAGGGCACTGATCCATGGAACATAAAAGAAGACTAAAATACAACAGTGAGGCACAGGAATACATGTTTGTGCCATGCAACAGGTGTAAAATCAAATGCAGCGTTCAAAGGGAGTTAGAGCAGAAGATTGGGGTCGATGCTAAAAGAGAGACACTTAGTGCTGCTGTAGAAATACCCTAGAAAGACTAGCAGCATTCTTAGTGGGTCATCGGCATACTTAAGACCTTCCAACTCAGACAGTGCTGCCTGTGTAGCACGATATCAGCTCCCTTCACACAGTCATCAGGTGAGGAGCCAGGGATGACGAGCCAGAAACCACTGCGAAGAGTGGATTTCCAGCTTTTCTTTCAAGGTTTTGAACAGTCCACGATCATCAGGGAATGTCAAAACAAAGAGGAAATCTGAACCAGCCGCGGTCATCTGGAGGAGGGGGTTTGGTGGCGGTAAGGAGCAAATGTGCCTCTTAGGTATTTCTTGATCTAAGGTTCCACCTCCCTCCAAGGCAACCCCTCCTTGCACAGTGATTTTTTTTTTTCTTAAGTTGGCAAGTCTAATGTTTGGAAGAACACGAAACTGAGCTATGCAGATTAAATCTAAAAGCATGACCAGGAAGGACTTTTAACTTCATACTAGATATATTTCAAATAACTTTTAGGGCATTAAGCCTTGTGTTAGATAATATGATGAAAAACGAATTTACTAAGCCTACGGGCATAATGTACGAAAAACTAGTGTACAGTTTGACACGTGATTTGAATATAGGAATGATTGACACTAACATTGGGCCTAGTAAATTATAATGCTGGTTCAAGTGCCATTAAAATAAACTAACATGTTGCCATGGGGCAAGCTGGTGTAAATAAGCAAAACAAATATTCTGATCTACTGGATGATACTAGGACACCGATATAACTTTGATGATGCAACTCTGAGTTTTCAAGCTAAGTCTAAAACTAAGGATCAACCAAAGTATTATTGAAAATTAGCAAGCAATAGGTCATACGAACACAACAAATACAGACTGTAAAGAAATGGCTCCCTGTTGCAGTTACCCCCCACTTTTTGCCTGATACTGATGCTGACTTGACTGAGAAGTGTGCTGGGACCCTGCTAAACAGGCCCCAGCACCAGTGTTCTTTCACCTAAAATGTACCATTGTTTCCACAATTGGCACAACCCTGGCACCTAGGTAAGTCCCTTGTAACTGGTACCCCTGGCACCAAGGGCCCTGATGCCAGGGAAGGTCTCTAAGGGCTGCAGCATGTCTTATGCCACCCTAGGGACCCCTCACTCAGCACAGACACACTGCTTGCCAGCTTGTGTGTGCTGGTGGGGAGAAAATGACTAAGTCGACATGGCACTCCCCTCAGGGTGCCATGCCAACCTCCCACTGCCTGTGGCATAGGTAAGTCACCCCTCTAGTAGGCCTTACAGCCCTAAGGCAGGGTGCACTATACCACAGGTGAGGGCATATGTGCATGAGCACTATGCCCCTACAGTGTCTAAGCAAAACCTTAGACATTGTAAGTGCAGGGTAGCCATAAGAGTATATGGGCTGGGAGTCTGTCAAAAACGAACTCCACAGCTCCATAATGGCTACACTGAATACTGGGAAGTTTAGTATCAAACTTCTCAGAATAATAAACCCACACTGATGCCAGTGTTGGATTTATTAAAAAATGCACACAGAGGGCATCTTAGAGATACCCCCTGTATTTTACCCAATTGTTCAGTGCAGGACTGACTGGTCTGTGCCAGCCTGCTGCTGAGAGACGAGTGTCTGACCTCATGCGGTGATAGCCTTTGTGCTCTCTGAGGACAGAAACAAAGCCTGCTCTGGGTGGAGGTGCTTCACACCTCCCCCCTGCAGGAACTGTAACACCTAGCAGTGAGCTTCAAAGGCTCAAGCTTCGTGTTACAATGCCCCAGGGCACTCCAGCTAGTGGAGATGCCCGCCCCCTGGACACAGCCCCCACTTTTGGCGGCAAGTCCAGGAGAAATAATGAGAATAACAAGGAGGAGTCACTGGCCAGTCAGGACAGCCCCTAAGGTGTCCTGAGCTGAGGTGACTCTGACTTTTAGAAATCCTCCATCTTGTGGAAGGAGGATTCCCCCAATAGGATTAGGGATGTGACCCCCTCCCCTTGGGAGGAGGCACAAAGAGGGTGTACTCACCCTCAGGGCTAGTAGCCATTGGCTACTAACCCCCCAGACCTAAACACGCCCTTAAACTTAGTATTTAAGGGCTCCCCTGAACCTAAGAATTTAGATTCCTGCAACTTACTGAAGAAGAAGACTGCTGAGCTGAAAACCCCTGCAGAAGAAGAAAGAAGACACCAACTGCTTTGGCCCCAGTCCTACCGGCCTGTCTCCTGCCTTCTAAAGAACCCTGCTCCAGCGACGCTTTCTCCAGGACCAGCGACCTCTGAATCCTCAGAGGACTGCCCTGCTTCCAAGAGACCAAGAAACTCCAGAGGACAGCGGTACTGCTCCAAAAAGACTGCAACTTTGTTTCGAAGGAGCAGATTTAAAGACCCCTGCAACTCCCTGCAAGAAGCGTGAGACTTGCAACACTGCACCCGGCGACCCCGACTCGACTGGTGGAGAAACAACGCTTCAGGAAGGACCCTCCGGCAACTCTACGACTGTGAGTAACCAAAGTTGTCCCCCCTGAGCCCCCACAGCGACGCCTGCAGAGGGAATCCCCAGGCTCCCCCTGACCGCGACTGTCTGAAACTCCATTTCCCGACGGCTGGAAAAGACCCTGCACCCGCAGCCCCCAGCACCTAAAGGAACGGAACTCCTGTGCAGGAGCGACCCCCAGGAGGCCCTCTCCCTTGCCCAGGTGGTGGCTACCCCGAGGAGCCCCCCCCCTTGCCTGCCTGCGACGCTGAAGAGATCCCTTGATCTCTCATTGAACCTCATTGAAAACCCGACGCGTGTTTGCACACTGCACCCGGCCGCCCCCGCGCTGCTGAGGGTGTACTTTTTGTGCTGACTTGTGTCCCCCCCGGTGCCCTACAAAACCCCCCTGGTCTGCCCTCCGAAGACGCGGGTACTTACCTGCTGGCAGACTGGAACCGGGGCACCCCCTTCTCTCCATTGAAGCCTATGTGTTTTGGGCACCTCTTTGGCCTTTGCATCTGACCGGCCCTGAGCTGCTGGTGTGATAACTTTGGGGTTGCTCTGAACCCCCAACGGTGGGCTACCTTGGACCCAAACCTGAGACTTGTAAGTGATTTACTTACCTGACAAAACTAACAAAAACTTACCTCCCCCAGGAACTGTGAAAATTGCAGTGTCCACTTTTAAAACAGCTTATTGTGTTTTATGTAAAAAGTATACATGCTAATGTAATGATTCAAAGTTCCTAATGTACTTACCTGCAATACCTTTCAAATGAGATATTACATGTAGAATTTGAACCTGTGGTTCTTAAAATAAACTAAGAAAATATATTTTTCTATAACAAAACCTATTGGCTTGGATTTGTCTCTGAGTGTGGGTTCCTCATTTATTGCCTGGGTGTATGTACAACAAATGCTTAACACTACTCCTTTGATAAGCCTACTGCTCGACCACACTACCACAAAATAGAGCATTAGTGTTATCTCTTTTTGCCACTATCTTACCTCTAAGGGGAACCCTTGGACTCTGTGCATACTATTCCTTACTTTGAAATAGTGCATACAGAGCCAACTTCCTACACAGACGTCCTAAGTCCTTTGGCCAGATAAGTCGATGTGACAACAGCAATGGTCAACAGGACATAGAGAATTAGGAGTGTCTAGGACAGAGGAAACATGTTATGTCCTGATATTTTTGTAATGATTCTTTACACCACACCTAGACTCTTTCAAAGTGATGTTGGGTAATGGAAGAAAGGCGCTCTAAATAAGAAGGATGCACATGAGTGAGGAAGTTAGGGTTCGTGTTGTCATAGTTTTTAGGGTCAAGGCTGCGAGTGCATGCACCAGCACATGCAAGACTCTGTTGTGAACAGTAACGGGCTTGGAGCATGCCTGTCGCATAGCATTTGTTGGCCTGCATGACACTTTGCTTTACAGCTTTGTAATTCGTTGCTGCAGGCCTGGCATCATTTCCATTCCTCTGTCTTGAAAAGGGACCAGGCATTGATTGATTCAACTTAATCAGTGCCTGTCTGCTGCTCCTGACGTGATTCAAGTACTATTTTGTTCCTTTTATCTTCTAGTGCCCTGCAAACAGGTACACCACCTGTTAAAAAAGGGGCCCAGCAGTACAAAACAAAATTGCAAAGTTTTTTTTTTTTTTTTTTTTTTAATAGCTAACTTTCTTTTATTTTGCCAAGTCATCTTTTCTCCCTTTGCACTCATGAGTTCTTTTGTTTTTGCTGGTGGGCGCTGTTTTCAAAAGATGACAATTGTCTTGTTCTAAATATTGCAAACCAACATTGTTTCTTACTATATGTAATTTCTGAAATGATGCTTTAACACATAAGCGTGCAGGACACCACAATCCACCCCACTGTATTCCGCCCCACACCAATCCACCCCAACCCACCCCACTTCAATCCTCCCAACCCAATCTAATATGCCCCATTCCAGTTCGCCCCACACCAATCCAAAATAGTCTTCACCACTCAATCTGCCTCACTACAATCAAAAACTGTCTGCCCCACTGAAATCCAAAACAATGTGTCCCACTCCCGGCAACCCCACTCCAATCTTTCCAACCAAAAACAATATGCCCCACTCCTATTTAAGACAATGTGCCCCACTCTAATCCGCCTCACTCCAATATCCCCACTTTAATCCAAAGCAACCTGCTTCACTTCAATCCAAAACAGTCTGCCACACTCAAATCCGCCCCACTCCCATTCAGAACAATCTGCCCCACTCAAATCCAAAACAGTATGCCCCACTCGAATCCAGTCTACCTCAGCACAATCCAGTCCACCCCACCCAACACCAACCCAGTCCAATCTACCCCACTCCATTCCAACACACCCTAAAACAATCTGCCCCACTCCAATCCAAAACAACATGCCCCACTCTAGACTGCCCTACTCCAATCCAAAACAATATGTCCCACTCCAAACCGTCCCACTTCAATCTGCCCAACCTCAGTCCATTTCAGTCTGCCCCACTCCAATCCAAAACAATCTACCCCACTCCAATTCGATCCAGTCCACCTCACTCCATCCCAGTGCACTCCACTCCACCTCACTCCATCCCAGTCTAATCTCTCATTCCAGTCCACCTCGCCCCAATCCAGTACCCCCACCCCAATCCTCTCCAGTCCGATCTACCACACTCCAGTCAGATTCACCCCTCTCAAACCCACCCCACTCCAACCCACCCGACTCCAGTACAACCCACACCAGTGCAGTCCAGCCAGCCCACCCCACTCAAGTCCACTGCTACCCAGTCCAGTTCGCCCACACCACCCCAATCCATCCTGCTCCAATACAATCCACCCCAGACCAATCCAGTCCACATGAATCAACCTTACTCCTGTCCAATCTACTCCATTCCAAACTGCCTTAATCTACCCCATCCCATCCCACTCCAATCCAGTACACCCCTATCCAATTAATCCACACACCCCAATCCAACTGACTCCAATCCTCATTGCAATCCACCCCGCTCCACCACACTGCAGTCCACTCCATCCCACTTCAGCTCACCCCACCCCATTTCAGTCCACCCCACTCACCGAACCCCAGTCCACCCCACTCACCTAACCACTGTCCACCCCACTCACTCAATCCACCAGACACTACTCCAGTCCACTCACTCTATCTCAATCCAATCCACCCCCACCCCATCCTAGTTCATTCCATCCTTATCCAATCTACCCCTCCACTCTCATCTACCCCTCTCCAGTCCAGTTCACCCCACCCTACCACTCCAAACCAACCACCCCACCCACTCTACCTCAATCGACCCCACCACCTCAATCCACTCCAACCCACTGCACTCTATGAAACTCTCTGCCACTAAACCACTGATTTTTACTCCCCTCTTTTCAACTCTGTGACACTCTCCTCCCCCCACTCCACTGTGCGCCACTCCAACAAATCAACTCTACGACATTCTACTCCCCCACTTCCTCTGACACTCTATGCCACTAACGTTTAGCCATTCTGGGCAGAAGTCACACTGGTGTACAACATGGCAAAACACATTGCCAAAGTCAACAGCTCTTGTATGTATTTGCGAGACCAATTGGCTTTGTCAGTGCTTGTTAGGAAGTTTGCGGTATGGAGGGAGGGAACCAGAAAAGGGGGCACAGGTAAAGAATAATTGCAAAGTAGCACATGTAATAGGATAAAGACCTGTGTTAAGCTTTGCTGTAAAGCTCCATGGCGCGGATCAAGAGAGTGGATAGGCAAACACAATGGTTAAAGAGAGGGACGGATGGAAAACGGAAGAGAATAATGCCTTGGAGGAAAAAGGAAGGAGGAGCCATGTTAGGCCTTGTTTTTTAGGGTCAAGCCTGCGAGTGCATGCGTATTGCTTGAAAGACGCTGTTGTAGTTAGAAAGGGACTTCAAGCCTGTCTGTCACTCACCATTTGTTGGCCTGCGTGGCACTCTTCATCGCAGCCTTGTAATTCATTCACTTCAGGCCTGACATCATTTCCTGTTAGTCCGTGGAGCAGGGACGAAGCACTGATTGATTTAACTTAATTAGTTCCCCTTCGCTGCTCCCGTCTTGATTGAGATACTATTTCTTTCACCCTTCCTCTTCACCCTCATTAGCGTTGAAGGAGCAGCTCACCCAAGCACACACAAATACATGCATGCATGCATGCACACATGCACAACACATACGCGGATGGCATGCATAACGCATACACAAAAGCGCGTTTACTCACATGCATACGTGTATGATCGCATGTTAGACAGTGGAGCGCAAACAGAAACAAGCAAAAACACAACAGATGCATGCACCACACACGTACACACGTACACACAGACACACACACAGACACACACACAGACACACACACAGACACACACACAGACACACACACAGACACACACACAGACACACACACAGACACACACACAGACACACACACAGACACACACACAGACACACACACAGACACACACACAGACACACACACAGACACACACACAGACACACACACAGACACACACACAGACACACACACACACAGACACATCCATCCAATGCACACTTTCTGCCTGAATCACACTGCACAGCCCTGGGAGGGAGGGAGAGCATCGGGTTTACCAGCAGCTTTGACCTTTACCCCAGATTCTTGTAAAGGAGCTCTGCGTGGAGGCTCGTTGGAAAATTACACATGTTTCAAGATGAAATGAGTGATCACTTTGTGACTGGAGACGCTAGGTGTGAGAACGTCTTGCATTTTCCTGACTACTTTGCTGCATTCTAAGTCATTTGTGTATATTAGCAACCCAGAGATGAGGAGGGCTGATGTGAAACTCTCTAAATTCTGAGCGACAAATTGTCAAAGATTTATCACTTGTCTGTTTTAGGGGGAATTCCATATGCCTCATGCGTGTGATGTAAAATCAAAGCTTTACATCAGGATACCGTCAATGTGAGACTGAATGTACCCATCCCTTGACGCTCTCAGCACTGCACGGCTCCTCTAGATCAGGGATGGACTAGTAATCAAAAGCAACCCTGGTGAAAGTGCTCAAACCACCCCTACTACGTCCCATCCCTCAGTCTCTCTATTTATCTTTACAGCATTCTCTGTTTCTGCCCCCCCTCTTGAAGCCTCCTGTGCCTGTTTTGATTTCCAGTCCAGCCTTGTTACCTTAGAATGTTAAGGCACTTGCTGTAGATAGTGATATGTACCTAGCAAGTCTTGCGAAATAGTAACGGAAGTACAGCTCTGGCGGCTAACAAACCTGCTTTATAGATATGTGTGTAGTTTCTGGTCACAGGTTTCAATATCGTAAAATAGCCTGAAGGGTTAACATGCCTGGTGCAGTGCATTCCATATAACCTAGAGGTCACGTTTGTATCCATGAAAGATGGCTCAGTGTGTTTGTTACTGAGACTGTTATGCAACCTTTGGGTCACATGTTCCAGTCACATACATATATCTCAGTGGGTTAGGCATCCACAGTACAGATCTGCACCTCACCAGCTTAGCTTGCATTTGAAGTCTCGCCTGCTTTAAATGAAGGTTCAGTTCATGTATATCTAAGTTTGATATAGTTAGGACCGCTGAAATAGGCAGTGCTTGATACCTACTACTAAGCCCCAAAAATACTCACTTTCTATCTTGCAAGTATACACATCGATTTCTAATGTAATTAAACTCACAGATCAGAGAACCTTACTTCATACATACTGAGCAAAAGAAAGTAAAACACTTAATACCTATGTGAAATGACACACAGTGTATCTGTTTCCAATACTAGGCCGTAGGGTCAGGAAGCTTTGACTTGTAGCGCCTACTACCAGCCACACCACAACTGGGACAAAAGGAAGTGATGATTTCCTCCGTATGAGACACGAGAATGGGGCATGGCTAATAGAATCTTCAGTACTGCAGACCTGTGCAGGCTGCTTCTCCACTGAGCAGGGCACTCACCAAGTCTGCTGTTGGTACAATGCAGCGGCACATCTTAGGAATGACTGACAAGATAAGCACAGAGCCTGTTAGCAGCTACCAGAGTCTGGTGGGTCCCAAGGTAGTTGTGCTCATTAGAACATTGCATATCCAAGTACAGTATATGGGTGAGATGATTGCTACTGCATATTTCACTGTCTGTAGCTTGTAGACCGGTTCCCAGAAAAAGGAACTCATTTTTTTTATTATCTGGGTCAACTAAAGGAATACTATTATGTCATATAAATATATGTAACTATAAAACACCACTTAGTTTGTAGTATGTGCCATGTACATGGTCAAATACAATGCCTCTATACTGTACACTTGCCAATGCATGGCAGTGGACTGTATCCCCTGTTTGCAGGTTGTCCAAAGAACATCTGAAACATTGAATCCAATGACTATTTTAGGCAGAGCTTGAAGACATTGTTATTCTAAAACGGACATGTGACCTGGCCTAAATCTGCAATACTGCATGGAATATCAGAATGTCAACTTCACTTTTAAAAATACAGGGGCCATGTTAACTTCTTTTGAATTTATCTGCTAATGTCATTGCTGTACTTATGAGTAAAGCCTCTGCTTCAAGTTTATTCGTATAATATTATTAATGAAAAGGATATGTTTTAGGCTATCAACGTGTATGCCATTTTTAGGTCTTCCCTGCACAGTACATGTGTCATGAGACGTATTGTTTACTACTCAGTGAGCTTACAGCCTGCCCACTGCATGTCATTAGTTGTTTTCGTTGCCACTCCCACTTGCAATCTTTCTGTTGCATAGCTCCCCTAGGCTTACCCTCCTTTCTTGTGTTAGTTCTTCCATGCAGCAAGTGCATATGTTCTTGCTCAACTTCGCTCTTCCTCGTCTTTTTGCAATGCACTATTTTCTTATCAAAATGAAGGGGAGGTGTCCCGTCTCACAATGCAAGAAATAAGCCCTTCTCGTGGATACGGATAATAGTGCTGACCAAACTAAGTGCTGTTTCATTCAAGTAGAAAAGACAAATTGACAAATATTCTCAGAAATACATTTCAGAATGTTTACCACTTAGTAGCTTTATAAAAGTATAACTTATAGCATTTCAAGATGGGAGACTCATAAGAACAGAAAGGAATACATATCATAGGATAACCAGGATTTGCCGGGATGGTCCCAGATTTTCACCATCTGTCCCGCAAGATTTAAACAATTTTGGGTCAGGTCCTGGTTTTCAGTGACGGTTGAATGCAAACAGTGAAGGCACATTCTTATGTGTTACATAGAGTACTAGTGAGCAGTTCTTATTAGAAATCTATTTAAATAACATGTATGATCCTAGGGTTAAAAACATACTTTTTATTTATTCTCTTAGTGCCTTGTTTGTGTTTCTGTACTTATGAGCACTGTCATTCTGTGCCCCTTGGATGATGTTGAATTGAGTCCTTCTTCTATTTTTGAAGAATGTCCCAGTTTGTGGCTTTCAGGATCTGGTCCACATAACGCATCAGCACAATAAGGTTAAGGCATGATAGTTTGAATAATGCCTCCTACGTGGATCCCCAAAGGTGTCTTTGCATATACAACTCCAATAAGCCCCAGAAGGGCTAACCTGCCTGGATATGGCCGAAAAACAAGAAATGTCCCTACAAGCCACCATATTCTCTTGGAAATGCTGGGTTTTAGTAAATCATCCTTCGAGTGGTACTAATGTTATTAGTGTTGTAATAGTGACTGTATCAGACAAGATTATATTAGTGGTCATCATGTGCCAGGTTACTACCAGCACTGATCACAACAGTGCATCAGGCATGTTTGCCAGCAATCATTTAATAAAGGATTTGTCAATATGGAGTGACTCAATGTGTAATACATAACAGCCATAGCTGCAATGCCTCTGGTACCAAGATAACAACATCTGTAAAAAAATAATAATAATAATAAAGTCTCTCCAGTGCCACATGATTTATCACTCATATATCAGCTTTACATATATATTGGCAATGCTCTACAACATAGCTCAAATACATTGGCAAAACCAACAGCTCTGGCTAAACACGCCCTTTGTGCTCTTCTGTCTCTTGTTCATTCACCACTTCCTAAACAAACTACCTATTCCTCTCTGTCTTCCTTTCTATCTATTCTCTGCAGCTCTCACCCCTAACTGTTCACCATACCACATAATATCACTATAAAAATAGACTCCCACCACACAATTCCACTCCACACAATTCCACAACTAATACATCCACTACACTCCAAACCAAAACCCATAGATAAGACATTGTCATTTACAACGCCAGTAGCTCTAACTCCCGCAAATGTGAGACCTATTGCATTGCAAATGCTTGTTTCAAGTTGTTGCTGGGTAACTGAAGAAGTGGGGAAGCAAAGGGAAAAGGTGAACTAGAGAAAGGGAATACATTTGTGGATGTAGGGGGGAACCAGAAAGAAAGTGCTGGTAATGCTATTTTAGGCTCATTATAAAGGTCTAGTGGCAATAGTATAATGAACTGTTATGCATTGCTGAATAACTGAAAAATGAAAATGCCAAGGCCAGGCAATGGCACTCTGGACCCCAACCTCAGAGAACATTTTTTTGTTGACTTCGTAATATTTCTAAAATCAAATTGCCTTTGTTTTCCCTGATACGGTGCAGATTTATTAAAATAAACGTTAGTGTTGTTTCTGACTTACTTGTTTTCTCTCTGCAGACTATTTTTCCACAATGTCATCAGGAGCATTGTTTCCGAGCCTGGTGCCAGGCTCACGTGGATCTTCCAGCAAGTATCTTGTAGAGTTCCGAGCTGGAAAGATGACCATGAAGGGTGCCACTGTCACCCCGGACAAACGGAAGGGAATGGTGTACATTCAGCAGACTGATGACTCCCTCATTCACTTTTGCTGGAAGGACCGGACTTCGGGCAACGTGGAGGATGTAAGTATGAGGCCATGTCTGCTTTACAACAAGATTTCTCAGTTTTTGTTACAAGAAATCTTAATTCTTGTTGTTTTTAACAGTATTTTATTGTGACCTTTTTCTCTTCGTCACAAGAAGTTGTAAGCCATTTACTCCTCAGCATTTTAATACATTCTTGTATAGCTGGAGATTACCGTAGCATGTTCATTTATTATTTACTTATAAAGAGATCATGTTTACTCCTGAGAGTTTCATGGCTCTAAAGGCACACCTCTTATCAATAATAAAACTGACGTTTCACAGGGGTATGCTGTGAAGCCCCTACCTGGCACCACATTTGATGTTGTTATGTAGTTTCTGTGTGACTGAGCTAGTGTCTTGAATGTTAAGAGTAAATGATGTAATATAATTTTTTATGTGTGTAGTAGAAGCTAGGAGATCGAAACAATAGGAAAGAGGAGTGAGCTCTGACTTGATCTACATGCTGTTGATCTATCCTTGGGGCCTAACATGAAATAAAGAACGTACCTCCTATCTGAATGGCTCCTGCCACTTTATGTGAAGACACTTCTCTCCAACTACAACTTTATTACGATAAGTTGTTATGGACCTGAGTGAAAATGCAACAAAGCTCTGGCGGCAGTAGGGAGCCTCTTCCGAAAGAGAAAGAGGACTGTTGTGAGAAGATGGCCCAGTGACCATAGAGGACTAGTCTGTGGCCGCCCCCACCCACCATCCATTCCCCCAGCAAGTTATATCACCTCAGGCTGGTGGACAGGAGGAGCTCAGCAAGTAGAGTGAGCAAGATCGGCAGACACGGAGTCAGCAGAAGAGAATTCTAAATTGAGGTGGTGTGTTCCAGTGTGTGTCCTAAACATTTACACTATGCTGTGGAGCATGTGGGAAGAGGCAGGTTTTTTTTCTTACCCTGAGCATAACTCTGAAATGCCCCATGGAGCATCAGACAGTAATACATTCAATAGCAACAGTGTCCTAAAAAGACACATTGGTGAGTGCACTGTGTGATTTATCAATTAAGTTGACTGGTACAAGCAATTCCATGCCTTTGGAGGGTCCTGTATGCATTCCACATATTTTAAATCACCCAGCATGGAGTGACCAGAAGAGATGATGCGGCTCCTGCTAGTGCTGTGGTTCAGCTGTTGGACAAAGATCCTGTGACAGTGAGCTGGACCTGGTAAAGATGGGCTTTCCTCCCCGTCGCAAGTCAATAATTGCTCAAAGAAGAGGGTATAGCACCACAACTTGCTTGTGAGGAAACCTCACCAGAGTCACTAATATTGGATATGTTATCATAATGCTGCTATTCTCCTTTTAGCACAAACATATTGTTTAGATTTTGTAATAGTCCTTATGTATTTTTTTTATGTTCATTGCCATAACTTCACTTTTTAGGTCGAGCCTAGCAGCACATGCTGCAATCTATTCTGTGGGCTTTAACCACGCCCATCTCACGCCCGTTCACTTTCATTCGTTCCTTGGCTTGCCTTTCAAAATTCCCTTGATTTCATAGATAAATGCTTTACGTTTGTCCCGCCTTGAGGCTGGACAAGGCAGTAGCCTTGGAGACTGACCCTGTTACATGGATTATTGCACAATTGGCCATATACCTTAGTGTGGCACACTATTTCTTTTTCTTTTGCCTCTCCACGGCCATATGTTGTTTCTTCCTCTTCCTTGTTTTTCGGCATGCCACTGTTTCTTTGTGGTGTCTACGCCCAAAGGCTGCTAACTGGAGGTGGGTTGTGTTTTATTTATTTAGTTAGTTATTTATTTTAAAGTTTCACATAGCGCTAACTTGCTCAGTGGAGGGATTTACATGAGTGCCACCTACATACAAGTTTAGCAGTTGAAAAATATACAAACTGGTGCATTTTAAACAGAAGAAACACAGAAATCCTCAATGCAGCTCTCCTGGCACAGCGGGAGAGCCGATACTACAATATTCACTGTGGTGTCCGCTAGGGGCTGTTCTGAGCATTACAGTCAGGATACTACAAGATTCGCTGCAATCGGAAATTCGACCCATTATGTTTTGAGGGCATTCCTTTTACAAACATTTTTGGCCTGAACTCACCATGTGGTGATCCTAAGACAGTGGGACCACCATAAAAATGACGTGCTCTTTCTGTCGAGGTCATCTCTGGGTCCCCACGCTAGGTTGGGGGGACCCCAAAATAATAACCCCTCCCACCATTCAGTGTCTTGTAAAGCTCTCTCATGGCTGGAACTTTTGTTTTACAGCTGGGAATAGTTTGTGTTTTAAGGACCTCGTTTGTAATGTTATTCTAACAGCCTGAAAATGTGTAGTGCACTTAGCCCTCTAGGAGCTAAATATATGGTTACGCTGCATTCCATTTTGCCATTCTGTTTTCATTTCATTTCCATTCTGTGCTTATGCTCTATAGGGGCTGACTATATGGTTACATGACCATGTTTCTTCAAAATGCTGTTTTTATTGTGGTAACCTGTAGGGGCTGTTCTGAGCATTACAGTCTAATGCCAAGTGTATGAAGGACTGCACACATAATGTTATTTCTGGTAAAGGTTTTCATTGGGTTTACATGATGTTGCTAAGCAGAACTTACTAATTGCAGGTGAAACTGTACTGTATCTGCCACAAGAACTGCTATGATCCCAGGGGGGTCTGCACATATTTGGGTGGGGGTTGTCTCGATGTACAGAGCGACAAGATCCCTAATGCTCAACTGCTTTGACAAAACCAAGGACCTGAAACAAAGACCAACATTAGCTGGTTCTTGGAGGAACAAGTTGTATAGCTCCACGTTGGTGAGCCTGCCCTTCTTCAATCAACCCAGTACTATTCAGATAACCCAGTACTATTTCGTGGCCTCTGGACGAGGAGACCATCTGGATTTACACTTGTAGCATGGGATTTTAATCTTTTGGCTCTGGGGGTGACCCAGACTCAAAAACCACTTAAACCACCTATCTTGGGTCCAAAAACATATCATTGTTTATGGTGTTGGCCGAGCCCTAATCATAAAGGCCAGTGTCAAGTGGGACCTTCTAAGGCATTTGGGGTTCAGTGGGTGCCCCCAGAACTGAAAATTGTTTTCGAGATAGGACTTTCTAAATTTAGGACTCACCAGGTTACCTTCTATTCAGTACTCACTAATTGTAACATGGATTTCCATTGGAAAAATGTTGAATCTTTGGTAGAGAGTGTCCTGACTATATAAAAAACAACTGTGCCTCTTGTAGCTGAAAGTCTGCACTGGATACATGGTGTAGGAAGTTGGCTCTGTATGTGCTATTTCAAAGTAAGGAATAGCATGCACAGAGTCCAAGGGTTCCCCTTAGAGGTAAGATAGTGGCAAAAAGAGATAATACTAATGCTCTATTTTGTGGTAGTGTGGTCGAGCAGTAGGCTTATCAAAGGAGTAGTGTTAAGCATTTGTTGTACATACACACAGGCAATAAATGAGGAACACACACTCGGAGACAAATCCAACCAATAGGTTTTGTTATAGAAAAATATATTTTCTTAGTTTATTTTGAGAACCACAGGTTCAAATTCTACATGTAATATCTCATTTGAAAGGTATTGCAGGTAAGTACTTTAGGAACTTTGAATCATTTCATTAGCATGTATACTTTTTACATAAAACACAATAAGCTGTTTTAAAAGTGGACACAGTGCAATTTTCACAGTTCCTGGGGGAGGTAAGTTTTTGTTAGTTCTGTCAGGTAAGTAAATCACTTACAAGTCTCAGGTTTGGGTCCAAGGTAGCCCACCGTTGGGGGTTCAGAGCAACCCCAAAGTTATCACACCAGCAGCTCAGGGCCGGTCAGGTGCAAAGGTCAAAGAGGTGCCCAAAACACATAGGCTTCAATGGAGAGAAGGGGGTGCCCCGGTTCCAGTCTGCCAGCAGGTAAGTACCCGCGTCTTCGGAGGGCAGACCAGGGGGGTTTTGTAGGGCACCGGGGGGACACAAGTCAGCACAAAAAGTACACCCTCAGCAGCGCGGGGGCGGCCGGGTGCAGTGTGCAAACACGCGTCGGGTTTTCAATGTAAATCAATGAGAGACCAAGGGATCTCTTCAGCGTTGCAGGCAGGAAAGGGGGGGGCTCCTCGGGGTAGCCACCACCTGGGCAAGGGAGAGGGCCTCCTGGGGGTCACTCCTGCACAGAAGTTCCGATCCTTCAGGTGCTGGGGGCTGCGGGTGCAGGGTCTTTTCCAGCCGTCGGGAAATGGAGTTCGGACAGTCGCGGTCAGGGGGAGCCTGGGGATTCCCTCTGCAGGCGTCGCTGTGGGGGCTCAGGGGGGACAACTTTGGTTACTCACAGTCGTAGAGTCGCCGGAGGGTCCTCCCTGAAGCGTTGTTTCTCCACCAGTCGAGTCGGGGTCGCCGGGTGCAGTGTTGCAAGTCTCACGCTTCTTGCGGGGAGTTGCAGGGGTCTTTAAATCTGCTACTTGAAACAAAGTTGCAGTTCTTTTGGAGCAGGGCCGCTGTCCTCGGGAGTTTCTTGTCTTTCTCGAAGTCGGGCAGTCCTCAGAGGATTCAGAGGTCGCTTGTCCCTTGGAAAGCATCGCTGGAGCAGGTTTCTTTGGAAGGCAGGAGACAGGCCGGTAGGACTGGGGCCAAAGCAGTTGGTGTCTTCTGTTCTTCCTCTGCAGGGGTTTTTCAGCTCAGCAGTCTTCTTCTTCAGGTAAGTTGCAGGAATCTAAATTCTTAGGTTCAGGGAAGCCCTTAAATACTAAATTTAAGGGCGTGTTTAGGTCTGGGGGGTTAGTAGCCAGTGGCTACTAGCCCTGAGGGTGGGTACACCCTCTTTGTGCCTCCTCCCAAGGGGAGGGGGGTCACATCCCTAATCCTATTGGGGAATCCTCCTTCTACAAGATGTAGGATTTCTAAAAGTCCGAGTCACCTCAGCTCAGGACACCTTAGGGGCTGTCCTGACTGGCCAGTGACTCCTCCTTGTTTTTCTCATTATTTTCTCTGGCCTTGCCGCCAAAAGTGGGGGCCGTGGCCGGAGGGGGCGGGCAACTCCACTAGCTGGAGTGTCCTGCGGTGCTGGAACAAAGGGGTGAGCCTTTGTGGCTCACCGCCAGGTGTTACAGCTCCTGCCTGGTGGAGGTGTTAGCATCTCCACCCAGTGCAGGCTTTGTTACTGGCCTCAGAGTGACAAAGGCACTCTCCCCATGGGGCCAGCAACATGTCTCGGTTGTGGCAGGCTGCTGGAACCAGTCAGCCTACACTGAACAATTGGGTAAAATACAGGGGGCATCTCTAAGATGCTCTCTGTGTGCATTTTTTAATAAATCCAACACTGGCATCAGTGTGGGTTTATTATTCTGAGAAGTTTGATACTAAACTTCCCAGTATTCAGTGTAGCCATTATGGAGCTGTGGAGTTCGTTTTTGACAGACTCCCAGCCCATATACTCTTATGGCTACCCTGCACTTACAATGTCTAAGGTTTTGCTTAGACACTGTAGGGGCATAGTGCTCATGCACATAGGCCCTCACCTGTGGTATAGTGCACCCTGCCTTAGGGCTGTAAGGCCTACTAGAGGGGTGACTTACCTATGCCACAGGCAGTGGGAGGTTGGCATGGCACCCTGAGGGGAGTGCCAGCTCGACTTAGTCATTTTCCCCCCACCAGCACACACAAGCTGGCAAGCAGTGTGTCTGTGCTGAGTGAGGGGTCCCTAGGGTGGCATAAGACATGCTGCAGCCCTTAGAGACCTTCCCTGGCATCAGGGCCCTTGGTACCAGGGGTACCAGTTACAAGGGACTTACCTAGGTGCCAGGGTTGTGCCAATTGTGGAAACAATGGTACATTTTAGGTGAAAGAACACTGGTGCTGGGGCCTGGTTAGCAGGGTCCCAGCACACTTCTCAGTCAAGTCAGCATCAGTATCAGGCAAAAAGTGGGGGGTAACTGCAACAGGGAGCCATTTCTTTACACAAGCCCCCCCCCAGCCCACAGGCCAGGAGACTCAGCCAAAGCTGGGAGAGTCTTCCTAGTCTGTCAGGCGAGGAAGAGTAGAGGAAATAGGCTGGTTTGTTGCAGGGCCTACTCTGCCTTACATCCTCCTGTTCAGGTCATTCCCTCTGGGGAACTGACCCACTTCCACAGTGATAGGACCTAGTCTGAATTGCCTCTTGTCTGTACTTTTTATGTCTCCACCCATTCTCTCTATTTTGGGGTTAGAGGTATCCACCTCTGCTAATCTTATCTTAGCCAGGGTCACCCCTAGCTTACCCAAAGAGGTTACCCAGAGCTGGAGTAACCCCACCATGACCAACAGGGTCAGGGGGCCTAACTTGTTATTTGGCATGGGGTCAGACCACCATGCCAAGGATAGTGCAGCCATAAAGGCTAACACCCAGCAGAGGCCACTGACAGCTGTCAGTGCCCAGAACCACACCTTTAGCTCTTCACCTACAAGGGAAGGGGCTAAGTTACAGGCTTCTTTGGGTTCAGGGTGCCTGTCTGCTGTATTAGAGTGGGGGGTTACCACATCTTGTAGTAAACACCCTTCTTCCACTCTTTCTTCTGTGAGCTGAGGGGCCACCCACTCAGACTTAACAGTTGCCCGACTAGCCAGGACTTCTTGTGGGTCAGGTTGGACTTTATCAGAGCCACTTTTGGAGTTCTCCCCTACTGGAGCAGAATCTCCTTGGCGTGCTGGAACCTTGGCTAAAGGTTGTCCACCTTTCCTACTCTGTTTCCTTTTCTTTTTCTTCTGGGGCCTACTTGCATTTACTGCAGAGGCAGGAACTCCAGAATCCTTGGGAGAGGACTGGCACTGGACCAGTTCCTCTCTTGGGCTCTGACTAACCTCTGGGTAGTCATTTCCAAGGAGACAATCAAGGGGGAGGTCTGTACTGACTGCCACCCTTCTCCAGCTAAAAGTCCCACCCACTTCTATGGGCACAAAAGCCAACGGCCTATCAGTGACCCTGTCTGGGCTAACTCTTACTCTGGCCATCTCACCTGGGATGTACTGGTTTGAGAACACCAGCCTGTCATGCACAATAGTGTGACTGGCACAAGTGTCTCTCAGGGCAGTGGCTGGGATTCCATTCACCAGTAGGTGGTGGAAGTGTCTACTTCCCTCTGGAATCTCCAACTCACCTGTTGGGCCCTTTTTCCAGTTGAAGGCTATGAAGACCTCCTCATCTGAGGAGTCATCCCCAATGGCTACACTGGTCACCCCTGGGATTTTGCTAGGGGGTTTGTTTTTGGGACAAGAAGTGTCCTTGGTGTGGTGCCCTGTCTGTCTACAGTTATGGCACCATGCCTTAGTGGCATCCCAGTTCTTACCCTGGTACCCACCTTTGTTTTGGGTTGTGTCTCGGGGCCCACCCACCTGGTCTTGTTTTTGGGGGCCTACAGAGGACTCTTTTTCTTTGTTTGTAGTGTCACCCACTTTCTCCTGAGGAGGTTTTGTAACCCCTTTCTTTTGGTCACCCCCAGTGGAAGTTTTGGTTACCCTAGTCTTGACCCAGTGGTCTGCCTTCTTTCCCAATTCTTGGGGAGAAATTGGACCTAGGTCTACCAGATACTGATGCAACTTTTCATTGAAGCAGTTACCTAAAATGTGTTCTTTCATAAACAAATTATAAAGCCCAACATGGTCATGCACTTCATTTCCAGTTACCCAACCATCCAGTGTTTTCACTGAGTAGTCTACAAAATCAACCCAGGTCTGGCTCGAGGATTTTTGAGCCCCCCTGAATCTAATTCTATACTCCTCAGTGGAGAATCCAAAGCCCTCAATCAGGGTACCCTTCATGAGGTCATAAGATTCTGCATCTTTTCCAGAGAGTGTGAGGAGTCTATCCCTACACTTTCCAGTGAACATTTCCCAAAGGAGAGCACCCCAGTGAGATTTGCTTACTTTTCTGGTTACACAAGCCCTCTCAAAAGCTGTGAACCATTTGGTGATGTCATCACCATCTTCATATTTAGTTACAATCCCTTTAGGGATTTTCAACATGTCAGGAGAATCTCTGACCCTATTTATGTTGCTGCCACCATTGATGGGTCCTAGGCCCATCTCTTGTCTTTCCCTTTCTATGGCTAGGATCTGTCTTTCCAAAGCCAATCTTTTGGCCATCCTGGCTAACTGGATGTCCTCTTCACTGGAGTTATCCTCAGTGATTTCAGAGAGGTTGGTCCCTCCTGTGAGGGAGCCAGCATCTCTGACTATTATGCTTGGAGTCAGGGCTTGAGAGGCCCTGTATTCCCTAGATAGGACTGGTAGGGGGGAATCACCCTCCAAGTCACTATCATCATCCTCTGAGTTGCCATCCTCAGAGGGGTTGGCCTTTTCAAACTCTGCCAAAAGCTCCTGGAGCTGTAGTTTGGAAGGTCTGGGGCCCATTACTATTGTCTTTAGTGTACAGAGTGACCTTAGCTCCCTCATCATAAGATGGAGGTAAGGTGTGGTGTCGAGTTCCACCACATTCATCTCTGCACTAGACATTATGCTTCTAAAAGTTGGAATACTTTTTAAGAATCTAAAACTAGTTCTAGGTTCTAATTCAAACTTTTACCAAACTTTTAAACTCTAAAAGGAAATGCTAACAGGGACTAACACAAGGCCCTAGCAGGACTTTTAAGAATTTAGAACAATTTCAAATTGCAAAAAATCAAGTTCTAATGACAATTTTTGGAATTTGTCGTGTGATCAGGTATTGGCTGAATAGTCCAGCAAATGCAAAGTCTTGTACCCCACCGCTGATCCACCAATGTAGGAAGTTGGCTCTGTATGTGCTATTTCAAAGTAAGGAATAGCATGCACAGAGTCCAAGGGTTCCCCTTAGAGGTAAGATAGTGGCAAAAAGAGATAATACTAATGCTCTATTTTGTGGTAGTGTGGTCGAGCAGTAGGCTTATCAAAGGAGTAGTGTTAAGCATTTGTTGTACATACACACAGGCAATAAATGAGGAACACACACTCAGAGACAAATCCAACCAATAGGTTTTGTTCTAGAAAAATATATTTTCTTAGTTTATTTTAAGAACCACAGGTTCAAATTCTACATGTAATATCTCATTTGAAAGGTATTGCAGGTAAGTACTTTAGGAACTTTGAATCATTTCATTAGCATGTATACTTTTTACATAAAACACAATAAGCTGTTTTAAAAGTGGACACAGTGCAATTTTCACAGTTCCTGGGGGAGGTAAGTTTTTGTTAGTTTTGTCAGGTAAGTAAATCACTTACAAGTCTCAGGTTTGGGTCCAAGGTAGCCCACCGTTGGGGGTTCAGAGCAACCCCAAAGTTATCACACCAGCAGCTCAGGGCCGCTCAGGTGCAAAGGTCAAAGAGGTGCCCAAAACACATAGGCATCAATGGAGAGAAGGGGGTGCCCCGGTTCCAGTCTGCCAGCAGGTAAGTACCTGCGTCTTCGGAGGGCAGACCAGGGGGGTTTTGTAGGGCACCGGGGGGGACACAAGTCAGCACAAAAAGTACACCCTCAGCAGCGCGGGGGCGGCCGGGTGCAGTGTGCAAACACGCGTCAGGTTTTCAATGTAAATCAATGAGAGACCAAGGGATCTCTTCAGCGTTGCAGGCACCTCGGGGTAGCCACCACCTGGGCAAGGGAGAGGGCCTCCTGGGGGTCACTCCTGCACAGAAGTTCCGATCCTTCAGGTGCTGGGGGCTGCGGGTGCAGGGTCTTTTCCAGCCGTCGGGAAATGGAGTTCAGACAGTCGCGGTCAGGGGGAGCCTGGGGATTCCCTCTGCAGGCGTCGCTGTGGGGGCTCGGGGGGGGACAACTTTGGTTACTCACAGTCGTAGAGTCGCCGGAGGGTCCTCCCTGAAGCGTTGTTTCTCCACCAGTCGAGTCGGGGTCGCCGGGTGCAGTGTTGCAAGTCTCACGCTTCTTGCGGGGAGTTGCAGGGGTCTTTAAATCTGCTACTTGAAACAAAGTTGCAGTTCTTTTGGAGCAGGGCCGCTGTCCTCGGGAGTTTCTTGTCTTTCTCGAAGTCGGGCAGTCCTCAGAGGATTCAGAGGTCGCTGGTCCCTTGGAAAGCATCGCTGGAGCAGGTTTCTTTGGAAGGCAGGAGACAGGCCGGTAGGACTGGGGCCAAAGCAGTTGGTGTCTTCTGTTCTTCCTCTGCAGGGGTTTTTCAGCTCAGCAGTCTTCTTCTTCAGGTAAGTTGCAGGAATCTAAATTCTTAGGTTCAGGGAAGCCCTTAAATACTAAATTTAAGGGCGTGTTTAGGTCTGGGGGGTTCGTAGCCAATGGCTACTAGCCCTGAGGGCGGGTACACCCTCTTTGTGCCTCCTCCCAAGGGGAGGGGGTCACATCCCTAATCCTATTGGGGAATCCTCCTTCTACAAGATGGAGGATTTCTAAAAGTCAGAGTCACCTCAGCTCAGGACACCTTAGGGGCTGTCCTGACTGGCCAGTGACTCCTCCTTGTTTTTCTCATTATTTTCTCCGGCCTGGCCGCCAAAAGTGGGGACCGTGGCCGGAGGGGGCGGGCAACTCCACTAGCTGGAGTGTCCTGCGGTGCTGGAACAAAGGGGTGAGCCTTTGAGGCTCACCGCCAGGTGTTACAGCTCCTGCCTGGGGGAGGTGTTAGCATCTCCACCCAGTGCAGGCTTTGTTACTGGCCTCAGAGTGACAAAGGCACTCTCCCCATGGGGCCAGCAACATGTCTCGGTTGTGGCAGGCTGCTGGAACCAGTCAGCCTACACTGAACAATTGGGTAAAATACAGGGGGCATCTCTAAGATGCTCTCTGTGTGCATTTTTTTATAAATCCAACACTGGCATCAGTGTGGGTTTATTATTCTGAGAAGTTTGATACTAAACTTCCCAGTATTCAGTGTAGCCATTATGGAGCTGTGGAGTTCGTTTTTGACAGACTCCCAGCCCATATACTCTTATGGCTACCCTGCACTTACAATGTCTAAGGTTTTGCTTAGACACTGTAGGGGCATAGTGCTCATGCACATAGGCCCTCACCTGTGGTATAGTGCACCCTGCCTTAGGGCTGTAAGGCCTACTAGAGGGGTGACTTACCTATGCCACAGGCAGTGGGAGGTTGGCATAGCACCCTGAGGGGAGTGCCAGGTCGACTTAGTCATTTTCCCCCCACCAGCACACACAAGCTGGCAAGCAGTGTGTCTGTGCTGAGTGAGGGGTCCCTAGGGTGGCATAAGACATGCTGCAGCCCTTAGAGACCTTCCCTGGCATCAGGGCCCTTGGTACCAGGGGTACCAGTTACAAGGGACTTACCTAGGTGCCAGGGTTGTGCCAATTGTGGAAACAATGGTACATTTTAGGTGAAAGAACACTGGTGCTGGGGCCTGGTTAGCAGGGTCCCAGCACACTTCTCAGTCAAGTCAGCATCAGTATCAGGCAAAAAGTGGGGGGTAACTGCAACAGGGAGCCATTTCTTTACACATGGCCATCACGATTTTAATCTCTGTAAGTTAGACAGAGTGCTACCAGGTAGAGTAACATTTGTACTAGGGCAGATGCTATAAAAAAGCCTTTCTACCAGAGCTAACAAACTGTGAATACTTTGGAGTGGTTTCTCGGTCCCAGAAAGCACCTAGTACTTTTTTGTTTTTGGGAATTTCTTCTTCACTACTAATTTTACTTTCCTGTAAATAGTTTACGTTTTTCTTTAAATTAATTGCCCTGCCTGGACATTGATGACAATGAATATTATTTCCATTGTCCTACTTTATTTGAGCAGCTAACACCTGCCACCTTGACAGTAAGTCTTTCCTGCTCACCCTCTGTACCCAGTGAGAGTCAAGTGCCCCCACAGAACCAAATTGGCTTTCTGTTTGAAGTTTCTTTGTTGCTGAAACAACACCCAGACAGGATGCTGCCTAGTAATCCCGATTGACCCAGGAGTCCAAGAAATGCTACACTGTGATCGGACCTGTACAGTGCAGTGCCCTGATTGTAGGTATGAGGTTTGAGAAACCTTTAAACCTTGATTCAGTCAAACTTAACTTGTGGTCTTGTATTTTGTGGAAACTTTGTTTTTGGAGTAGAGTGATGACAGGGCTCAAATTGTGTCAACCTGACCCTTATATCACTGAATGTCTTGTGCTTAACCTTACTGTTGAATCCAAAACTGAGAAGCAAGTACACCCCTTTGGTTCTTATCCCTAAGAGCAGTGGAAGACCTACTTGTGAGATGGTGTGGACGTAGAAACTCAGAACTCAGTAAACCAACTAATGCTAGTCAATAACTCAATGTCCAGCTAGTGCAAAGTCTTTGAAAAATTAAAAAGGACTTTATTTAAGCACATTCAACGTAATTCTGTACATGTTTCAGAAGCGAAAGACTAAATTGGGCGTTACTACTTCAGTGGTGAGTGGGGCTTGTAGGCATGTTCACATGGGCACCTCCAGACCACAAAATATTCCAATCACCTGAGGAGTCCCCCAGAGGTCCATCCTGCCCCCTGTCATTTTAAAGCTTTACATGGAGCCACTGGTGCTCTACTGAAAGATAGCAGCATCAGGATTCACCAGTATTCTGATGATACACAACTCTGCTTGAAAGTCTGTTCTGCTTCAGACATCCAAGGCCTTAAACTCTGCCTGTACATCATCCAGACCTGGATGTCCAGTGTCGACCTGAAGCTCAATGCAACTAAACAGTATTCTTGTTTTTGCAGAGAAACAACAAACAAATAACAGTACACACCTGTCTCATTGACTGGAACCTTGATGGTTTCGAACCCCAACTTTCATGTAACGCTTAAACACTTGTAATCACTCTGAGCACCAAACTTTCCTTTCGGGAAGACATTGTCAAAAAGCAAAGACAGTCTTGTACCAGTACTCTCTTCTAAAGAAAGTGACTTTAGAACTGCTGTTCAAGCACTCATATTTGCTCATTTGGGTAGTGATAATGTCTTGTTCCATGGCCTACCAGACTCCATACTGGCTCCCCATAAGAGCATCCTGTAGGAAGTTGGCTCTGTATGTGCTATTTCAAAGTAAGGAATAGCATGCACAGGGTCCAAGGGTTCCCCTTAGAGGTAAAATAGTGGTAAAAATAGATAATACTAATGCTCTATTTCGTGGTAGTGTGGTCGAGCAGTAGGCTTATCCAAGGAGTAGTGTTAAGCATTTGTTGCACATACACATAGACAATAAATGAGGTACACACACTCAGAGACAAATCCAGCCAATAGGTTTTGTATAGAAAAATATATTTTCTTAGTTTATTTTAAGAACCACAGGTTCAAATTCTACATGTAATATCTCATTCGAAAGGTATTGCAGGTAAGTACGTTAGGAACTTTAAATCATAAAAATTGCATGTATACTTTTCAAGTTATTGACAAATAGCTGTTTTAAAAGTGGACACTTAGTGCAATTTTCACAGTTCCTAGGGGAGGTAAGTTTTTGTTAGGTTTACCAGGTAAGTAAGACACTTACAGGGTTCAGTTCTTGGTCCAAGGTAGCCCACCGTTGGGGGTTCAGAGCAACCCCAAAGTCACCACACCAGCAGCTCAGGGCCGGTCAGGTGCAGAGTTCAAAGTGGTGCCCAAAACACATAGGCTAGAATGGAGAGAAGGGGGTGCCCCGGTTCCGGTCTGCTTGCAGGTAAGTACCCGCGTCTTCGGAGGGCAGACCAGAGGGGTTTTGTAGGGCACCGGGGGGGACACAAGCCCACACAGAAATTTCACCCTCAGCAGCGCGGGGGCGGCCGGGTGCAGTGTAGAAACAGGCGTCGGGTTCGCAATGTTAGTCTATGAGAGATCTCGGGATCTCTTCAGCGCTGCAGGCAGGCAAGGGGGGGGTTCCTCGGGGAAACCTCCACTTGGGCAAGGGAGAGGGACTCCTGGGGGTCACTTCTCCAGAGAAAGTCCGGTCCTTCAGGTCCTGGGGGCTGCGGGTGCAGGGTCTCTCCCAGGCGTCGGGACTTTGGATTCAAAGAGTCGCGGTCAGGGGAAGCCTCGGGATTCCCTCTGCAGGTGGCGCTGTGGGGGTTCAGGGGGGACAGGTTTTGGTACTCACAGTATCAGAGTAGTCCTGGGGTCCCTCCTGAGGTGTTGGATCTCCACCAGCCGAGTCGGGGTCGCCGGGTGCAGTGTTGCAAGTCTCACGCTTCTTGCGGGGAGCTTGCAGGGTTCTTTCAAAGCTGCTGGAAACAAAGTTGCAGCCTTTCTTGGAGCAGGTCCGCTGTCCTCGGGAGTTTCTTGTCTTTTCGAAGCAGGGGCAGTCCTCAGAGGATGTCGAGGTCGCTGGTCCCTTTGGAAGGCGTCGCTGGAGCAGGATCTTTGGAAGGCAGGAGACAGGCCGGTGAGTTTCTGGAGCCAAGGCAGTAGTCGTCTTCTGGTCTTCCTCTGCAGGGGTTTTCAGCTAGGCAGTCCTTCTTCTTGTAGTTGCAGGAATCTAATTTTCTAGGGTTCAGGGTAGCCCTTAAATACTAAATTTAAGGGCGTGTTTAGGTCTGGGGGGTTAGTAGCCAATGGCTACTAGCCCTGAGGGTGGGTACACCCTCTTTGTGCCTCCTCCCAAGGGGAGGGGGTCACAATCCTAACCCTATTGGGGGAATCCTCCATCTGCAAGATGGAGGATTTCTAGAAGTTAGAGTCACTTCAGCTCAGGACACCTTAGGGGCTGTCCTGACTGGCCAGTGACTCCTCCTTGTTGCTTTCTTTGTTCCCTCCAGCCTTGCCGCCAAAAGTGGGGGCCGTGGCCGGAGGGGGCGGGCAACTCCACTAAGCTGGAGTGCCCTGCTGGGCTGTGACAAAGGGGTGAGCCTTTGAGGCTCACCGCCAGGTGTCACAGCTCCTGCCTGGGGGAGGTGTTAGCATCTCCACCCAGTGCAGGCTTTGTTACTGGCCTCAGAGTGACAAAGGCACTCTCCCCATGGGGCCAGCAACATGTCTCTAGTGTGGCAGGCTGCTGGAACTAGTCAGCCTACACAGACAGTCGGTTAAGTTTCAGGGGGCACCTCTAAGGTGCCCTCTGTGGTGTATTTTACAATAAAATGTACACTGGCATCAGTGTGCATTTATTGTGCTGAGAAGTTTGATACCAAACTTCCCAGTTTTCAGTGTAGCCATTATGGTGCTGTGGAGTTCGTGTTTGACAAACTCCCAGACCATATACTCTTATGGCTACCCTGCACTTACAATGTCTAAGGTTTTGTTTAGACACTGTAGGGGTACCATGCTCATGCACTGGTACCCTCACCTATGGTATAGTGCACCCTGCCTTAGGGCTGTAAGGCCTGCTAGAGGGGTGTCTTACCTATACTGCATAGGCAGTGAGAGGCTGGCATGGCACCCTGAGGGGAGTGCCATGTCGACTTACTCGTTTTGTCCTCACTAGCACACACAAGCTGGCAAGCAGTGTGTCTGTGCTGAGTGAGAGGTCTCCAGGGTGGCATAAGACATGCTGCAGCCCTTAGAGACCTTCCTTGGCATCAGGACCCTTGGTACTAGAAGTACCAGTTACAAGGGACTTATCTGGATGCCAGGGTCTGTCAATTGTGGATACAAAAGTACAGGTTAGGGAAAGAACACTGGTGCTGGGGCCTGGTTAGCAGGCCTCAGCACACTTTCAATTGTAAACATAGCATCAGCAAAGGCAAAAAGTCAGGGGGCAACCATGCCAAGGAGGCATTTCCTTACACAACCCCCCCCCAAACGAAAGAGGATGAGACTAACCTTTCCCAAGAGAGTCTTCATTTTCTAAGTGGAAGAACCTGGAAAGGCCATCTGCATTGGCATGGGCAGTCCCAGGTCTGTGTTCCACTATAAAGTCCATTCCCTGTAGGGAGATGGACCACCTCAACAGTTTAGGATTTTCACCTTTCATTTGCATCAGCCATTTGAGAGGTCTGTGGTCAGTTTGAACTAGGAAGTGAGTCCCAAAGAGGTATGGTCTCAGCTTCTTCAGGGACCAAACCACAGCAAAGGCCTCCCTCTCAATGGCACTCCAACGCTGCTCCCTGGGGAGTAACCTCCTGCTAATGAAAGCAACAGGCTGGTCAAGGCCATCATCATTTGTTTGGGACAAAACTGCCCCTATCCCATGTTCAGAGGCATCAGTCTGCACAATGAACTGCTTAGAATAATCTGGAGCTTTGAGAACTGGTGCTGAGCACATTGCTTGTTTCAGGGTGTCAAAGGCCTGTTGGCATTCCACAGTCCAGTTCACTTTCTTGGGCATTTTCTTGGAGGTGAGTTCAGTGAGGGCTGTCACAATGGATCCATATCCCTTCACAAACCTCCTGTAATACCCAGTCAAGCCAAGGAATGCCCTGACTTGAGTCTGGGTTTTTGGAGCTACCCAGTCCAGAATAGTCTGGATCTTGGGTTGGAGTGGCTGAACTTGGCCTCCACCTACAAGGTGGCCCAAGTAAACCACAGTTCCCTGCCCTATCTGGCATTTGGATGCCTTGATAGAGAGGCCTGCAGATTGCAGAGCCTTCAAAACCTTCTTCAGGTGGACCAGGTGATCCTGCCAGGTGGAGCTAAAGACAGCAATATCATCAAGATAAGCTGTGCTAAAGGACTCCAAGCCAGCAAGGACTTGATTCACCAACCTTTGGAAGGTGGCAGGGGCATTCTTTAAACCAAAGGGCATAACAGTAAACTGATAATGCCCATCAGGTGTGGAGAATGCTGTTTTCTCTTTTGCTCCAGGTGCCATTTTTATTTGCCAGTACCCTGCTGTCAAGTCAAAGGTACTTAAGAATTTGGCAGCACCTAATTTGTCTATGAGCTCATCAGCTCTTGGAATTGGATGAGCATCTGTCTTGGTGACAGAATTGAGCCCTCTGTAGTCCACACAAAACCTCATCTCTTTCTTTCCATCTTTGGTGTGAGGTTTGGGGACTAAGACCACTGGGCTAGCCCAGGGGCTGTCAGAGCGCTCAATTACTCCCAACTCCAGCATCTTGTGGACTTCCACCTTGATGCTTTCCTTAACATGGTCAGATTGTCTAAAGATTTTGTTCTTGACAGGCATGCTGTCTCCTGTGTCCACATCATGGGTACACAGGTGTGTCTGACCAGGGGTTAAGGAGAAGAGTTCAGGAAACTGTTGTAGGACTCTCCTACAATCAGCTTGCTGTTGGCCAGAGAGGGTGTCTGAGTAGATCACTCCATCTACTGTGCCATCTTTTGGGTCTGATGACAGAAGATCAGGGAGAGGTTCACTCTCTGCCTCCTGATCCTCATCTGTTACCATCAACAGATTCACATCAGCCCTGTCATGGAAGAGCTTAAGGCGGTTCACATGGATCACCCTCTTGGGGCTCCTGCTTGTGCCCAGGTCCACCAGGTAGGTGACCTGACTCTTCCTTTCTAGTACTGGGTAAGGGCCACTCCATTTGTCCTGGAGTGCCCTGGGAGCCACAGGCTCCAGAACCCAGACTTTCTGCCCTGGTTGGAACTCAACCAGTGCAGCCTTTTGGTCATACCAAAACTTCTGGAGCTGTTGGCTGGCCTCAAGGTTTTTGGTTGCCTTTTCCATGTACTCTGCCATTCTAGAGCGAAGGCCAAGTACATAGTCCACTATGTCCTGTTTAGGCTCATGGAGAGGTCTCTCCCAGCCTTCTTTAACAAGGGCAAGTGGTCCCCTTACAGGATGACCAAACAGAAGTTCAAAGGGTGAGAACCCTACTCCCTTCTGTGGTACCTCCCTGTAAGCGAAAAGCAGACATGGCAGGAGGACATCCCATCTCCTTTTGAGTTTTTCTGGGAGCCCCATGATCATGCCCTTTAATGTCTTGTTGAATCTCTCAACTAAGCCATTAGTTTGTGGATGGTATGGTGTAGTGAATTTGTAAGTCACTCCACACTCATTCCACATGTGTTTTAGGTATGCTGACATGAAGTTGGTACCTCTGTCAGACACCACCTCCTTAGGGAAACCCACTCTGGTAAAGATACCAATGAGGGCCTTGGCTACTGCCGGGGCAGTAGTCGACCTAAGGGGAATAGCTTCAGGATACCTAGTAGCATGATCCACTACTACTAGGATGTACATATTTCCTGAGGCTGTGGGAGGTTCCAGTGGACCAACTATGTCCACACCCACTCTTTCAAAGGGGAGCCCCACCACTGGAAGTGGAATGAGGGGGGCCTTTGGGTGCCCACCTGTCTTACCACTGGCTTGACAGGTGGGGCAGGAGAGGCAAAACTCCTTAACCATGTTGGACATATTGGGCCAGTAGAAGTGGTTGACTAACCTCTCCCACGTCTTGGTTTGTCCCAAATGTCCAGCAAGGGGAATGTCATGGGCCAATGTTAGGATGAACCCTCTGAACAGCTGAGGCACTACCACTCTCCTAGTGGCACCAGGTTTGGGGTCTCTGGCCTCAGTGTACAGGAGTCCATCTTCCCAATAGACCCTATGTGTTCCATTTTTCTTGCCCTTGGACTCTTCAGCAGCTTGCTGCCTAAGGCCTTCAAGAGAGGGACAGGTTTCTTGTCCCTTACACAGCTCCTCCCTTGAGGGTCCCCCTGGGCCTAAGAGCTCAACCTGATAAGGTTCAAGCCCCAAAGGCTCAGTTCCCTCAGAGGGCAGAACTTCTTCCTGAGAAGAGAGGTTCCCTTTCTTTTGCTGTGTTGCAGTTGGTTTCCCAACTGACTTTCATGTTCTCTTGGTAGGCTGGGCCATTCTTCCAGACTCCAGCTCTACTTGTTCACCCTGTGCCTTGCACTGTGCTCTTGTTTTCACACACACCAGTTCAGGGATACCCAGCATTGCTGCATGGGTTTTTAGTTCTACCTCAGCCCATGCTGAGGACTCCAGGTCATTTCCAAGCAGACAGTCCACTGGGATATTTGAGGAGACCACCACCTGTTTCAGGCCATTGACCCCTCCCCATTCTAAAGTAACCATTGCCATGGGATGTACTTTTCTCTGATTGTCAGCGTTGGTGACTGTGTAAGTTTTTCCAGTCAGGTATTGGCCAGGGGAAACCAGTTTCTCTGTCACCATGGTGACACTGGCACCTGTATCCCTCAGGCCCTCTATTCTAGTCCCATTAATTAAGAGTTGCTGTCTGTATTTTTGCATGTTAGGCGGCCAGACAGCTAGTGTGGCTAAATCCACCCCACCCTCAGAAACTAGAGTCGCTTCAGTGTGGACCCTGATTTGCTCTGGGCACACTGTTGATCCCACTTGGAGACTAGCCATACCAGTGTTACCTGGATGGGAGTTTGGAGTGGAACCTTTCTTGGGACAGGCCTTGTCTCCAGTTTGGTGTCCATGCTGTTTACAGCTATGACACCAGGCCTTTTTGGGATCAAAGTTTTTACCCTTGTACCCATTGTTTTGTGAAGAGGCTCTGGGCCCACCCTCCTGTGCAGGTTTTTGGGGGCCTGTAGAAGACTCTTTACTATTTTTAGTTTTGGTTGTCTCATCACCCTTCCCCTGGGGAGTCTTTGTGACCCCTTTCTTTTGGTCACCCCCTGTTGAAGTCTTGGACACCCTTGTCTTGACCCAATGGTCCGCCTTCTTTCCCAATTCTTGGGGAGAAATTGGTCCTAGGTCTACCAGATGCTGATGCAGTTTATCATTGAAACAATTACTCAATAGGTGTTCTTTCACAAATAAATTGTACAGCCCATCATAATTACTTACACCACTGCCTTGAATCCAACCATCTAGTGTTTTCACTGAGTAGTCTACAAAGTCAACCCAGGTCTGGCTCGAGGATTTTTGAGCCCCCCTGAATCTAATCCTATACTCCTCAGTGGAGAATCCAAAGCCCTCAATCAGGGTACCCTTCATGAGGTCATAAGATTCTGCATCTTGTCCAGAGAGTGTGAGGAGTCTATCCCTACACTTTCCTGTGAACATTTCCCAAAGGAGAGCACCCCAGTGAGATCTGTTCACTTTTCTGGTTACACAAGCCCTCTCAAAAGCTGTGAACCATTTGGTGATGTCATCACCATCTTCATATTTAGTTACAATCCCTTTAGGGATTTTCAACATGTCAGGAGAATCTCTGACCCTATTTATGTTGCTGCCACCATTGATGGGTCCTAGGCCCATCTCTTGTCTTTCCCTCTCTATGGCTAGGATCTGTCTTTCCAAAGCCAATCTTTTGGCCATCCTGGCTAACTGGATGTCCTCTTCACTGGGGTTATCCTCAGTGATTTCAGAGGTGTTGGTCTCTCCTGTGAGGGAACCAGCATCTCTGACTATTATTTTTGGAGTCAGGGTTTGAGGGACCCTGTTCTCCCTAGATAGGACTGGTAGGGGGGAATTTTCCTCCAAGTCACTATCTTCTTCCTCTGAGTTGCCACCCTCAGAGGGGTTGGCCTTTTCAAACTCTGCCAAAAGCTCCTGGAGCTGTATTTTGGTAGGTTTGGGGCCCATTGTTATTTTCTTTATTTTACAGAGTGACCTTAGCTCCCTCATCTTAAGATGGAGGTAAGGTGTGGTGTCGAGTTCCACCACAGTCACATCTGTGCTAGACATTTTGCTTCTAAAAGTTGGAATACTTTTTAAGAATCTACAACTGGTTCTAGAATCTAATTCAAACTTTTACAAACTTTTAAACTCTAAAAGAAATGCTAATCAGGATCTAACACAAGGCCCTAGCAGGTCTTTTAAGAATTTAGAAAACTTTTCAAATTGCAAAAATCAATTTCTAATGACAATTTTGGAATTTGTCGT
Source organism: Pleurodeles waltl (assembly GCF_031143425.1). Classification (NCBI taxonomy): domain Eukaryota; kingdom Metazoa; phylum Chordata; class Amphibia; order Caudata; family Salamandridae; genus Pleurodeles; species Pleurodeles waltl. Next base: position 99,793,855 of record NC_090446.1, read on the forward strand.
GTGATCAGGTATTGGCTGAGGAGTCCAGCAAATGCAAAGTCTTGTACCCCACCGCTGATCCACCAATGTAGGAAGTTGGCTCTGTATGTGCTATTTCAAAGTAAGGAATAGCATGCACAGGGTCCAAGGGTTCCCCTTAGAGGTAAAATAGTGGTAAAAATAGATAATACTAATGCTCTATTTCGTGGTAGTGTGGTCGAGCAGTAGGCTTATCCAAGGAGTAGTGTTAAGCATTTGTTGCACATACACATAGACAATAAATGAGGTACACACACTCAGAGACAAATCCAGCCAATAGGTTTTGTATAGAAAAATATATTTTCTTAGTTTATTTTAAGAACCACAGGTTCAAATTCTACATGTAATATCTCATTCGAAAGGTATTGCAGGTAAGTACGTTAGGAACTTTAAATCATAAAAATTGAATGTATACTTTTCAAGTTATTGACAAATAGCTGTTTTAAAAGTGGACACTTAGTGCAATTTTCACAGTTCCTAGGGGAGGTAAGTTTTTGTTAGGTTTACCAGGTAAGTAAGACACTTACAGGGTTCAGTTCTTGGTCCAAGGTAGCCCACCGTTGGGGGTTCAGAGCAACCCCAAAGTCACCACACCAGCAGCTCAGGGCCGGTCAGGTGCAGAGTTCAAAGTGGTGCCCAAAACACATAGGCTAGAATGGAGAGAAGGGGGTGCCCCGGTTCCGGTCTGCTTGCAGGTAAGTACCCGCGTCTTCGGAGGGCAGACCAGAGGGGTTTTGTAGGGCACCGGGGGGGGGACACAAGCCCACACAGAAATTTCACCCTCAGCAGCGCGGGGGCGGCCGGGTGCAGTGTAGAAACAGGCGTCGGGTTCGCAATGTTAGTCTGAGAGATCTCGGGATCTCTTCAGCGCTGCAGGCAGGCAAGGGGGGGGTTCCTCGGGGAAACCTCCACTTGGGCAAGGGAGAGGGACTCCTGGGGGTCACTTCTCCAGAGAAAGTCCGGTCCTTCAGGTCCTGGGGGCTGCGGGTGCAGGGTCTCTCCCAGGCGTCGGGACTTTGGATTCAAAGAGTCGCGGTCAGGGGAAGCCTCGGGATTCCCTCTGCAGGCGGCGCTGTGGGGGCTCAGGGGGGACAGGTTTTGGTACTCACAGTATCAGAGTAGTCCTGGGGTCCCTCCTGAGGTGTTGGATCTCCACCAGCCGAGTCGGGGTCGCCAGGTGCAGTGTTGCAAGTCTCACGCTTCTTGCGGGGAGCTTGCAGGGTTCTTTCAAAGCTGCTGGAAACAAAGTTGCAGCCTTTCTTGGAGCAGGTCCGCTGTCCTCGGGAGTTTCTTGTCTTTTCGAAGCAGGGGCAGTCCTCAGAGGATGTCGAGGTCGCTGGTCCCTTTGGAAGGCGTCGCTGGAGCAGGATCTTTGGAAGGCAGGAGACAGGCCGGTGAGTTTCTGGAGCCAAGGCAGTAGTCGTCTTCTGGTCTTCCTCTGCAGGGGTTTTCAGCTAGGCAGTCCTTCTTCTTGTAGTTGCAGGAATCTAATTTTCTAGGGTTCAGGGTAGCCCTTAAATACTAAATTTAAGGGCGTGTTTAGGTCTGGGGGGTTAGTAGCCAATGGCTACTAGCCCTGAGGGTGGGTACACCCTCTTTGTGCCTCCTCCCAAGGGGAGGGGGGTCACAATCCTAACCCTATTGGGGGAATCCTCCATCTGCAAGATGGAGGATTTCTAGAAGTTAGTCACTTCAGCTCAGGACACCTTAGGGGCTGTCCTGACTGGCCAGTGACTCCTCCTTGTTGCTTTCTTTGTTCCCTCCAGCCTTGCCGCCAAAAGTGGGGGCCGTGGCCGGAGGGGGCGGGCAACTCCACTAAGCTGGAGTGCCCTGCTGGGCTGTGACAAAGGGGTGAGCCTTTGAGGCTCACCGCCAGGTGTCACAGCTCCTGCCTGGGGGAGGTGTTAGCATCTCCACCCAGTGCAGGCTTTGTTACTGGCCTCAGAGTGACAAAGGCACTCTCCCCATGGGGCCAGCAACATGTCTCTAGTGTGGCAGGCTGCTGGAACTAGTCAGCCTACACAGACAGTCGGTTAAGTTTCAGGGGGCACCTCTAAGGTGCCCTCTGTGGTGTATTTTACAATAAAATGTACACTGGCATCAGTGTGCATTTATTGTGCTGAGAAGTTTGATACCAAACTTCCCAGTTTTCAGTGTAGCCATTATGGTGCTGTGGAGTTCGTGTTTGACAAACTCCCAGACCATATACTCTTATGGCTACCCTGCACTTACAATGTCTAAGGTTTTGTTTAGACACTGTAGGGGTACCATGCTCATGCACTGGTACCCTCACCTATGGTATAGTGCACCCTGCCTTAGGGCTGTAAGGCCTGCTAGAGGGGTGTCTTACCTATACTGCATAGGCAGTGAGAGGCTGGCATGGCACCCTGAGGGGAGTGCCATGTCGACTTACTCGTTTTGTCCTCACTAGCACACACAAGCTGGCAAGCAGTGTGTCTGTGCTGAGTGAGAGGTCTCCAGGGTGGCATAAGACATGCTGCAGCCCTTAGAGACCTTCCTTGGCATCAGGGCCCTTGGTACTAGAAGTACCAGTTACAAGGGACTTATCTGGATGCCAGGGTCTGTCAATTGTGGATACAAAAGTACAGGTTAGGGAAAGAACACTGGTGCTGGGGCCTGGTTAGCAGGCCTCAGCACACTTTCAATTGTAAACATAGCATCAGCAAAGGCAAAAAGTCAGGGGGCAACCATGCCAAGGAGGCATTTCCTTACACATCCTACATGCAGTTTCACATCTCGTCCAGTGCCTGTAGAAATATGAGTTTGAGGCATGTGTGGCTGTAGATACACATGCCCTGCAAACTCCTGCTATCATGTGCTGGGTCCAGATGTGTGCAAGTTGTTTGTCTTCAGAGAAAGTATTTTAAGTTGCATGGTAGAGTGACTCCTCCTTCTCGGTGATACTGCACATGGGCATTGACTTATTGTTAGGTTGTTTTCTCTCTGCCATCTGGGTTGGACATGTGCACATATACTCTTGAGTTGAGACTGTTCCCCCTTTCGGTTATATATCTGTCAACTGCCGGTATTGTTATCAATTGTGTTTCTCCTCTCTGTGTGTTGAGGTAGAACCAAACGTAGAGTTGACGCATCTCTGTCGTGGCCGACAGAGGGTCTTGTGCTTTTGAGCCTTCAGACTCAGTCTCCAATTAATTCTCCATACAATACCCTCCTGGTAATGGAATGGATGCCATTCCGTTTCTGACTGCGTTGTCATGCCAAATACCCACAGACCGACTCATCAGATCTGTAACCTTTGCTTCTTTCCAGATCACAGGAAGTCGGATTGTGAGGTCTGTCGAGCATTCCACTCAAAGAAAATGCTCTGTGACGGTCAAGCATGCCGGCTTGAAATGCAGCAAAAGGCCACCAATGACACTCCTGACCTCTTTAAACATCAAGATGTTGGGGAGGAACAGCATCCAGAGGCTTCAGTTGATGCCTGCTTGGAATCCGACACAGGAGTTTGAGTTAGAAATCACCAATGTAACACTGGAGTCTCACACAGTGAATACGGTACGCCCTGCCCCTCAGTCTCGAATCGAGCATCCAAAAAGACTGACCCCTCCAGATAAAGAGGCCTTCAGACCACCACAGGCTCTGGCCATGGTTGGCACGGAGAATTCAGTTCAGAGGCCCCCCCTCCGTCTCGGCGCCAAAACACCAACCGGTATTATTACTCCCATGGTCGACAAAAAATATAAACCCTATCCTTGAGGCCTTGTCTACATCGGAGGGCAAGTCCCCCAGGATTCCTTGGTAGTCCCTAGTGATAGTAAAAGGGTCAACTCCCAAGCTTTTGGCGATACCCCGCTGCCCGACAAAGAAAGTAAAAGAATTGATGCAGCGGGGAAAAGGGTTGCAGCTCAGTCTGCAAACCAATGGCTCATCGCCAGTTCTATGGGTCTCTTAGCTAGATATGACCATGCTCAATGGGATGAGATGGAGTAGCTCCTCCCAGATTAGCACAGGAAGAGAGGTCAAGAACAAGTTGCAGAGGGCAAACTCCTATCCAATACATCAATACGGCGTGCCCTTGACTGCTGGCACTGCAGCCAGGAGTATTAATACTAGCGTCCCCCTTAAATTACTTGTTTGGCTGCATATTTCAGGTTTCAATCCTGATGTCCAATTTTATATTATGAATCAAACATTACTCAAACTGAGGTCCAGGTTCTCTTTCTCAAAGGAGCAATAGAACCCATCCTTCACCAACACCAAGGTCGAGGAGTATACTCTATAATCCCACATACCCAAATGGGATGGTTCTCTGCGGCCGATTCTAGATCTAAGGCCACTGAACGAATATATTCTTTCAGGGCATTTTCACATGGTCACTCTGCAAGGTGTGATTCCCCTACTTCAGCAGGGTGACTGACTACTTTAGATTTCAAAGATGAATATTTTCACATACCAATACAACCTGCCCATCGCAAGTATCTGAGGTTTATGGTGGACGAAAAGCACTACCAGTTCAAAGTTCTTCCAGTCAGGGTCAGAACTCACCAAATACCTGGCAGTAGTAGCGGCCCATCTCCGCGGCCAAAAAAAAATACAAGTTTTTCTACCTGGATGCAAGGCAAAGCCATAACCCGTCAACAGTATACTCGGGTAACAATAAACCTGCTTCACAGCCTGGGATTCAAAATATTTGTTTCCAAATCCCATTTACAACCTCTACAGATACTACCATGTTAAGGAGCAATTCTGAACACAGAAATCAGGTTAGCCTATCCCAGTTCTGCAAGAGTTCACAATTTTTAATTTCAGCCAAATTGCCAGATAACAGTGAAGACAGGTATGCGTCTTCTAAGGATGATGGCCCCCTATAGTACTCCATGCCCGCCCACACATGCGTCTGTTGCAGCAATGTCTAGTTTGTCAGTGGTCTCAATCACAGGGTCGTTTACAGGATCTAGTGTTGGCCGACCGCCAAACTAATCTCTCTCCCTACAATGGTGGAATCCCCACAACATGTCAAAGGGGATGGCCTCTTCTGAACCCTCTTCCCCACATAATTCTCACAATAGATGCCCCACTCATGGGAGGGTGTGCACATCTGAAAGATCTGATGATACAGGGTATATGGGATGCCAAGCACTAGGGTCACCATATCAACTTCCTCGAGCTTCAAGCTGCTCACCTAGCCTTGGAAGCTTTGCTTTGCACTTCATTCACAAGATTGTCCTAGTCTGGACGGACAATTTGACAGCCATATATTATCTAGAAAAATGGGTGGGGGGAGGGGAGTATTGGAGGGGAGCACAGTCTCTACAACTTTAACAACTATCCCAGAACATCTGGAAATGGGCTCTGCATCCCAACAATCACCTGATAGCGTATCTCAGAAGCGGACAGCAACTTTGCAGACCTGCTAAGCAGGATGCAGGAACAAGTCCACAAATGGGAACTCCACCTGACAAGTCCTACATCCCCAGATTGGGGGTCTCTCAAATAGACCTTTTCACAACCACATAAAATGCCAAAACTTTGCCTCCAGGTTCCCACACCCACTATCCTAAGCCAGCTCCTTGTGGATGAGTTGATCAGGCATATTTGTGTACACTTTTTCTTCTCTGTCTCTCTCTCTCTCTTTCCATTTCTAGTTGGGAAGCTCAGGCAAACGTTTCGCAATTATCCTAGTAGCTCCCATCTGGGCTTGTCAACCCTTGTTCACAACACTACTGGGCCTGTCTGTAGTTCCCCATAAGGAGCTCCCCACTCACTCAGAACCATGGAGAAATCGGGCACCCGGATCCCAAAACTTTCAACCTAGCAATTTGGCTCCTGAGGTCATAGAGTTTGGTTACCTTAATTTGCCACAAGAATGTATAGACATTCTTAAAGAAGCCCGTAGACCTACCACTAGAGCTTGCTATACAGCAAAGTGAAAACATTTTGTCTGCTACTGTCACTGAAAACAAATCAACCCTCTCTAAAACACAGTACAAGAAATGGTCTGCTACCTGCTTCATTTACAAAAGGTTGGGTTAGCATTCACATCTATAGGATTACATCTCGCGGCAATGGCCTTTCTTTGTTCAAGGTCCCAGTTATCAGTGCCTTCATGGAGGGCTCAAAGGAGTTATTCCACCACTGGTTCTACCCATACCTTCATGGAACCTCAATGTCGTTCTCACAGGACTCCTCGGCCCCCCCTTTGAACTACCACATGCTTGCCCCCTTCAATTCCTTTCTTGAAAGGTGGCATTTTTAGTCGCCATCACATCACTCAGACGTGTTAGTGAGCTCCAGGTTTTAACCTTGGAATAGCCTTTCTTCCAACTGCACAGAGACGGATTTGTTCTCTGCACCACGCCTAAAGTTCTCTCTAAAATGGTTTCTCAATTTCACCTCAATCGATTGAGTTGACAGTCCCCCCCCCCCCCCCCCCCCCCCCCCGGCCCCCCCAACAACCAGATTCTGTTGCAGAAAGGGCTCTTCAAACATTAGATGTTAACCCCTAGGGTGCCCCGGACAAACTGGTCTCGACAAGACCAGCTCGTCCTGCTATGGGCCCCCGGAGGGAGCACTAGCGCTCCCCCAGATGGTCGAGCACCCCCTCCCTTGGGCAGAGATGGAAGGGGAATCGCTTCCCCTTCAGCCCCCCCCAATCCTCCCCATGGCGTCTGATTTTATTTTATTTTTTTTGCCAAATTTTGAGGCTTGTAAAGGAACCTGGTGAGAGCCCCACCTTGGATTCCCCTAGGTCTCTAGTTCCAAAATCCACAGGTAGGCACTTTGCAAAACATACCTCTGTTTTCTTTGAGAAAATGTGATGTGTCCACTTTGTGTTTTGGGGCATTTCCTGTCGCGGGCACTAGGCCTACCCACACAAGTGAGGTACCATTTTTATCGGGAGACTTGGGGGAACATAGAATAGCAAAACAAGTGTCATTGCCCCTTGTCTTTCTCTACATTTTTTCCTTCCAAATATAAGATAGTGTGTAAAAAAGACGTCTATTTGAGAAATGCCCTGCAATTCACATGCTAGTATGGGCCCCCCAGAATTCAGAGATGTGCAAATAACCACTGCTCCTCAACACGTTGTCTTGTGCCCATTTTGGAACTACAAAGGTTTTCTTGATACCTATTTTTCACTCTTTATATTTCTGCAAATTAATTGCTGTATACCCGGTATAGAATGAAAACCCACTGCAAGGTGCAGCTCATTTATTGGCTCTGGGTACCTAGGGTTCTTGATGAACCTACAAGCCCTATATATCCCCGCAACCAGAAGAGTCCTGCAGACATAACAGTATATTGCTTTAAAAAATCTGACATTGCAGGAAAAAGTTACAGAGTAAATCGTAGAGAGAAAGTGCTGTTTTTTTTTTTTTTGTTGTTTTTTTTTTTTTTACCCCAATTTCAATATTTTTTTATTTCAGTTCCTATTTTCTGTAGGAAACCCTTGTAGGATCTACACAAAGTACCCATTGCTGTAGAATTTTGTCTACTTTTCAGAAATATTTTGGTTTCTGGGATCCAGCATTGGTTTCACACCCATTTCTGCCACTGATTGGAAGGAGGCTGAAAGCACAAAAAATCGTAAAAATGGGGTATGTCCCAGTAAAATGCCAAAATTTTGTTGAAAAATTGGGTTTTCTGATTCAAGTCGGCCTGTTCCCGAAAGCTGGGAAGCTGGTGATTTTAGCACTGCAAACCCTTTGTTGATGCCAATTTTAGGGGAAAAACCACAAGCCTTCTTCTGCAGCCCTTTTTACCCATTGTTTTGTAAACAAAATTTTCACTGTATTTTGGCTAATTTCATTGTCTCCTTCAGGGGAACCCACAAAGTCTTGGTACCTCTAGAATCCCTAGGATGTTGGGGGAAAAAAAGGACACAAATTTGGCATGGGTAGCTTATGTGGGCAAAAGGTTATGAGGGCCTAAGCGCGCCCTGCCCCAAGTAGCCAAAAAAGGCCTGACACCTGAGGGAGAAAAGGCCTGGCAGCGAAGGGGTTAAAAGAGCCATTATGTTTTTTATTGACCAAACTAAAACTCCCAGAAAAACAAAACAACGTTTTATTGCATTTTCATCTCCACATAAAGGCAGCTCTGTATCCAAACCAGAAATAGCCAGGTGAATAGTAAAGTGCATTTAAACTTGTTTTGCTAAATCCAAAAGACTTTTACCTATTCCTCCCAGAGCACACTCTAATCGAAAAGGGAACTTCCATGGGTTTTCTAGAAAACATTCCCACAGTTGACATATGTAAAGCAGCTACATGGTTCACACCACACACCTTTACCGAACATTAGTGTGTGGATGTCAGGCAGTGCAATATACTCTTTTCAAACAACTGCAACACCCACAGATTAGCCAGAACTTCTCAGGGAGACTGCTTTACAGTCTATGCAGAGCATGTGTATCTAGAGGCATACATGCCTTGTGTTACTTACCCTGTAAGCATCTGTTTGTGGGATTGTAATGCTGTAGATTCACATGCACCCGCCTTCCTCCCCGGGCACCTTTGGCAGTTGCAGTTTATTTTACTCTTGGACATCTCATAACTTACTGTACGCTCCTTTCTCACCCTCCTGTGGGAAAACAGTCTAACAATGGAGTGGATGCCCATGCGCAGTATCACCGAGAAGAAGGCGTTACTCTACCTCATGACTCAAATGACTTTCTTTGAAGAAAAACTACCTGTACGCTTCCAGACGCAATACTAGATGGCAGGAAAATGCAGAACCTGTGAATCTTCAGCACTACATGCCACAAACAGGTGCTTACAGGGTAAGTAACATTTCCTTACATCACCTCCACCCTGATGGAATTCCATTGGCTTCTAGTGATGGACCGCACCATCTTAAAATCTAACTGCATGTTTTAGAAAGCCATCCTGGCAGGCACCCCTGCTTATCGTGCAGACAGATTCTCCATCACTGGTGGTTCTCTGCATTCCTGCAGCCAGGGCATCATCAGACTGCAGACTTAAAATTGTAAAAAAGGAGAAAAAAATAGCAGGCCTTTTCAATCTCTGCACCCAGTATCCCAGTATCCAAAAGAATCACCACAACTCTGCTTCAATTTAGGAAAAAAGGAAAACCTCACCTCTTTAAAGAAAAGTGCTTCACAGTGCATTAACTCTCAGCAATCTAGCTATCTCTCTTCACTTATTGACTTTATACTTGTTTTTGACCCAGTACAGAGCTCTGCTGGCTTTTTGCTATGTTTGTGCAATAGAAATACTGTATACATATGTACATATATACACATTATATACATAGGCTGCTCTCTTTAGACAACCCTGTTAGATACTCCTAATGCCACAACTCCATTTTGAAAAGTGACCAGCTGGGTTGTAGGTCAGTTCTGGCCATTCTTTCTTACCCATTAGTGTGGACTCCTTCCTGCCCCTCCCCTTCAGATCCTCTTGACCTGCAAGGTACCTTTTTTGTTACTGCAGTTGAATAGGGCACACAGACACTATATGCTTCAGGCATTTTGGTGATTTTGCCCTGTTCTACACGATGTGGTCCTCACAGTTCATAGAGCACTGGGGGCCTGGACCTCTTCTCATCCTTCCCTAAGGGTGTGCAAGCATTATCTACGGACCAGCACATTGTTTGAAGTGAGCAGTGGCCCCTCCACCACCAGCTGTGGAGGCTGCAGTTGAGTTAGTGTTGAGGCTTGGACTCTTCCACGGGCCCACGCGTAAAACTCAACATTCAAATAAGCTAGGTGCCCACCCTTGGTGAGCACTTGGATCCTGACACTTGCTTTTCTGTTTCATTCTCCTCCGTTACTCCTAGTATGATACAGCCTTTGGCCAGGTTTCTTTTTGGGACTTGTGGCACTCAGATGGACATTGGAACTCTATCAGTTATTAATACCTTCCGTTCTCAGGGGCATACAGTCTGCTCACACTGTGGAGACACTTAAGAAACCTGCACATTACCCTTGCAGAGTGGTGGAGTTTCTGCACTGGGGCTGCAGCAGAAGTTTTTATCTTGTTTCACTTCACGGCCCCTGTTCTTCTGAGCCGCATCTTCCTTGTGCAATGGCACCTCCAATGCTCATTCTGAGAAGTAATCCAGGTCTGGTTTAAAAAAAACAACAAAAAAAACTAGGTTTTGGATTCCTGAACCCGTCAAGATAGTTGCCACTAATTACTTCAACCCTTAAGAATTGAGTTCCTCATCTGGTGTGAAGACCCCGGTTCAGATTAGAGAAATGTTTGCACCGTGGCTGAATGTTTGTCCCATCTTTACACCAAAGTTGTACACAGCATCTCTGTATTCCAGCAATCAGTTCTGAGATTGGTTATTTACATTTCCTACATTTTGCTTATTCCACTCAGACTGGTCCAGCCCAGATGTTTGCCAGGTGTTAGGAGGAAGGTGGTGTGTAGCTGGAAACCTTTGGAGACCCAAAACAAGGCTAAAAAGAAGACCATATTGTCCCAGTCAATAGCCTGTTAACCTGTCTAGCGGGGCATCCCATCCAGTAAAAAAATTGGGCAGGAAACGGAAGGGGAAATTCTCTGAACTTCAGATGGGTCCTCGTTCTCCTCTCTTCCACACCAAAAAGTCTGACCACTGTGAAGGATCTCCAGAGTTCCTTAGAGGAGCCTTGCAATTTGCATTGTTGCCTGGGTCTCTCACCCTCTACCTTAGGTACAGCTGAAATGTAGAAATATAAAATCGATTCCATTGTGACTATAGCCATATGTCTGACACATGCGCCATACCCATCCAACTCACACAGAAGCAATGTATGCACTAGCAAGATGCATGCCCCACATATATGGCCAAAGGAACATATATCCGAAAGAGCCGGTAAGGGGCTATCTCTGGCAGAAACTGGTGAAAAGGTCAGTCTTGCCACTTCAGTCATTGCTGCAATTACAGTCAGCCTGGCAAGCGTACAGTAGCACAGTCGATAAGGAGTGTGCACATGATAAGCCCCTCTTGACCACACAGTCCCTGCTCTTGGTCCCTGTCAGTGTTTTATTGAAGACTTTAGGAGACATGCATGACTGTAGTTTGTGCTGAGGCTGGGTTCAAAAATCTACAGAGCTTGTGTAGGAAGTTGGCTCTGTATGTGCTATTTCAAAGTAAGGAATAGCATGCACAGAGTCCAAGGGTTCCCCTTAGAGGTAAAATAGTGGTAAAAATAGATAATACTAATGCTCTATTTTGTGGTAGTGTGGTCGAGCAGTAGGCTTATCCAAGGAGTAGTGTTAAGCATTTGTTGTACATACACATAGACAATAAATGAGGTACACACACTCCGAGACAAATCCAGCCAATAGGTTTTTGTATAGAAAAATATCTTTTCTTAGTTTATTTTAAGAACCACAGGTTCAAATTCTACATGTAATATCTCATTCGAAAGGTATTGCAGGTAAGTACTTTAGGAACTTTAAATCATAAAAATTGCATGTATACTTTTCAAGTTATTGACAAATAGCTGTTTTAAAAGTGGACACTTAGTGCAATTTTCACAGTTCCTAGGGGAGGTAAGTTTTTGTTAGTTTTACCAGGTAAGTAAGACACTTACAGGGTTCAGTTCTTGGTCCAAGGTAGCCCACCGTTGGGGGTTCAGAGCAACCCCAAAGTTACCACACCAGCAGCTCAGGGCCGGTCAGGTGCAGAGTTCAAAGTGGTGCCCAAAACACATAGGCTAGAATGGAGAGAAGGGGGTGCCCCGGTTCCGGTCTGCTTGCAGGTAAGTACCCACGTCTTCGGAGGGCAGACCAGGGGGGTTTTGTAGGGCACCGGGGGGGACACAAGCCCACACAGAAATTTCACCCTCAGCAGCGCGGGGGCGGCCGGGTGCGGCCGGGTGCAGTGTAGAAACAGGCGTCGGGTTCGCAATGTTAGTCTATGAGAGATCTCGGGATCTCTTCAGCGCTGCAGGCAGGCAAGGGGGGGATTCCTCGGGGAAACCTCCACTTGGGCAAGGGAGAGGGACTCCTGGGGGTCACTTCTCCAGTGAAAGTCCGGTCCTTCAGGTCCTGGGGGCTGCGGGTGCAGGGTCTCTCCCAGGCGTCGGGACTTTGGATTCAAAGAGTCGCGGTCAGGGGAAGCCTCGGGATTCCCTCTGCAGGCGGCGCTGTGGGGGCTCAGGGGGGACAGGTTTTGGTACTCACAGTATCAGAGTAGTCCTGGGGTCCCTCCTGAGGTGTTGGATCTCCACCAGCCGAGTCGGGGTCGCCGGGTGCAGTGTTGCAAGTCTCACGCTTCTTGCGGGGAGCTTGCAGGGTTCTTTCAAGGCTGCTGGAAACAAAGTTGCAGCCTTTCTTGGAGCAGGTCCGCTGTCCTCGGGAGTTTCTTGTCTTTTCGAAGCAGGGGCAGTCCTCAGAGGATGTCGAGGTCGCTGGTCCCTTTGGAAGGCGTCGCTGGAGCAGGATCTTTGGAAGGCAGGAGACAGGCCGGTGAGTTTCTGGAGCCAAGGCAGTTGTCGTCTTCTGGTCTTCCTCTGCAGGGGTTTTCAGCTAGGCAGTCCTTCTTCTTGTAGTTTGCAGGAATCTAATTTTCTAGGGTTCAGGGTAGCCCTTAAATACTAAATTTAAGGGCGTGTTTAGGTCTGGGGGGTTAGTAGCCAATGGCTACTAGCCCTGAGGGTGGGTACACCCTCTTTGTGCCTCCTCCCAAGGGGAGGGGGTCACAATCCTAACCCTATTGGGGGAATCCTCCATCTGCAAGATGGAGGATTTCTAAAAGTTAGTCACCTCAGCTCAGGACACCTTAGGGGCTGTCCTGACTGGCCAGTGACTCCTCCTTGTTGCTTTCTTTGTTCCCTCCAGCCTTGCCGCCAAAAGTGGGGGCCGTGGCCGGAGGGGGCGGGCAACTCCACTAAGCTGGAGTGCCCTGCTGGGCTGTGACAAAGGGGGGAGCCTTTGAGGCTCACCGCCAGGTGTCACAGTTCCTGCCTGGGGGAGGTGTTAGCATCTCCACCCAGTGCAGGCTTTGTTACTGGCCTCAGGGTGACAAAGGCACTCTCCCCATGGGGCCAGCAACATGTCTCTAGTGTGGCAGGCTGCTGGAACCAGTCAGCCTACACAGATAGTTGGTTAAGTTTCAGGGGGCACCTCTAAGGTGCCCTCTGTGGTGTATTTTACAATAAAATGTACACTGGCATCAGTGTGCATTTATTGTGCTGAGAAGTTTGATACCAAACTTCCCAGTTTTCAGTGTAGCCATTATGGTGCTGTGGAGTTCGTGTTTGACAGACTCCCAGACCATATACTCTTATGGCTACCCTGCACTTACAATGTCTAAGGTTTTGTTTAGACACTGTAGGGGTACCATGCTCATGCACTGGTACCCTCACCTATGGTATAGTGCACCCTGCCTTAGGGCTGTAAGGCCTGCTAGAGGGGTGTCTTACCTATACTGCATAGGCAGTGAGAGGCTGGCATGGCACCCTGAGGGGAGTGCCATGTCGACTTACTCATTTTGTTCTCACTAGCACACACAGGCTTGTAAGCAGTGTGTCTGTGCTGAGTGAGGGGTCTCTAGGGTGGCATAAGACATGCTGCAGCCCTTAGAGACCTTCCTTGGCATCAGGGCCCTTGGTACTAGAAGTACCAGTTACAAGGGACTTATCTGAATGCCAGGGTGTGCCAATTGTGGATACAATGGTACATTTTAGGTGAAGGAACACTGGTGCTGGGGCCTGGTTAGCAGGGTCCCAGCACTCTTCTCAGTCAAGTCAGCATCAGTATCAGGCAAAAAGTGGGGGGTAACTGCAACAGGGAGCCATTTCTTTACACAAGCCCCCCCCAGCCCACAGGCCAGGAGACTCAGCCCAAGCTGGGAGAGTCTTCCTAGTCTGTCAGGCGAGGAAGAGTAGGAGAAATAGGCTGGTTAGTTGCAGGGCCTACTCTGCCTTACATCCTTCTGTTCAGGTCATTCCCTTTGGGGAACTGACCTACTTCCACAGTGATAGGACCTAGTCTGAATTGCCTCTTGTCTGCCTCTTCAATGTCTCCACCCATTCTTTCTATTTTGGTCTTAGAGGTATCCACCTCTGCTAACCTTATCTTGGCCAGGGTTACCCCTAGCTTACCCAGAGAGGTTACCCAGAGCTGGAGTAACCCCACCATGACCAATAGGGTCAGGGGGCCTAACTTGCTATTTGGCATGGGGTCAGACCACCATGCTAAGGATAGTGCAGCCATAAAGGCTAACACCCAGCAGAGGCCACTGACAGCTGTCAGTGCCCAGAACCACACCTTTAGCTCTTCACCTAAAAGGGAAGGGGCTAAGTTACAGGCCTCTTTGGGTTCAGGTTGCCTGTCTGCTGTATTAGAGTGGGGGGTTACCACATCTTGTAGTAAACACCCTTCTTCCACTCTTTCTTCTGTTAGCTGAGGAGCCACCCACTCAGGTTTAACAGTTGCCTGACTAGCCAGGACTTCTTGTGGGTCAAGTTGGACTTTATCAGGGCCATTTTTGGAGTTCTCCCCTACTGGAGCAGAATCTCCTTGGCTTGCTGTAACCTTGGCTAAAGGTTGTCCACCCTTCCTACTCTGTTTTCTTTTCTTCTTCTTCTGGGGCCTGCTTGCATTTACTGCAGAGGCAGGACTTCCAGAATCCTTGGGAGAGGACTGGCACTGGACCAGTTCCTCTCTTGGGCTCTGACTAACCTCTGGGTAGTCATTTCCAAGGAGACAATCAAGGGGGAGGTCTGTACTGACTACTACCCTTCTCCAGCTAAGAGTGCCACCCACTTCTATGGGTACTAAAGCCACAGGCCTCTTAGTGACCCTGTCTAGGCTAACTCTTACCCTGGCAGTCTCACCTGGGATGTACTGGTTTGAGAGCACCAGCCTGTCATGCACAATAGTGTGACTGGCACAAGTGTCTCTCAGGGCAGTGGTTGGGATTCCATTCACCAGTAGGTGGTGGAAGTGTCTACTTCCCTCTGGAATCTCCAACTCACCTGTTGGGCCCTGTTTCCAGTTGAAGGCTATGAAGACCTCCTCATCTGAGGAGTCATCTCCCATGGCTACACTGGTTACCCCTGGAATTTTGTTCTGGGGTTTGTTTTTGGGACAAGAAGTGTCCTTGGTGTGGTGCCCAGACTGTTTACAGTTGTGGCACCATGCCTTAGTGGCATCCCAGTTCTTACCCTGGTACCCACCTTTGTTTTGGGTTGTGTCTTGGGGCCCACCCACCTGTTCTGGTTTTTGGGGGCCTACAGAGGACTCTTTTTCTTTGTTTCTAGTGTCACCCACTTTCTCCTGGGGAGTTTTTGTAACCCCTTTCTTTTGGTCACCCCCAGTGGAAGTTTTGGTTACCCTAGTCTTGACCCAGTGGTCTGCCTTCTTTCCCAATTCTTGGGGAGAAATTGGACCTAGGTCTACCAGATACTGATGCAACTTTTCATTGAAGCAGTTGCTTAAAATGTGTTCTTTCATAAACAAATTATAAAGCCCAACATAGTCACACACTTCATTTCCAGTTAACCAACCATCTAGTGTTTTTACTGAGTAGTCTACAAAATCAACCCAGGTCTGGCTCGAGGATTTTTGAGCCCCCCTGAATCTAATTCTATACTCCTCAGTGGAGAATCCAAAGCCCTCAATCAGGGTACCCTTCATGAGGTCATAAGATTCTGCATCTTTTCCAGAGAGTGTGAGGAGTCTATCCCTACACTTTCCAGTGAACATTTCCCAAAGGAGAGCACCCCAGTGAGATCTGTTTACTTTTCTGGTTACACAAGCCCTCTCAAAAGCTGTGAACCATTTGGTGATGTCATCACCATCTTCATATTTTGTTACAATCCCTTTGGGGATTTTTAGGATGTCAGGAGAATCTCTGACCCTATTTAAGTTGCTGCCACCATCGATGGGACCTAGGCCCATCTCTTTTCTTTCCCTTTCTATGGCTAGGAGCTGCTTTTCCAAAGCCAATCTTTTGACCATCCTGGCTAACAGGGGGTCATCTTCACTGGAGTTATCCTCAGTGATTTCAGAGGTGTTGGTCTCTCCTGTGAGGGAACCAGCATCTCTGACTATTATTTTTGGAGTCAGGGTTTGAGGGACCCTGTTCTCCCTAGATAGGACTGGTAGGGGGGAATTTTCCTCCAAGTCACTATCCTCTTCCTCTGAGTTGCCACCCTCAGAGGGGTTGGCCTTTTCAAACTCTGCCAAAAGCTCCTGGAGCTGTATTTTGGTAGGTTTGGGGCCCATTGTTATTTTCTTTATTTTACAGAGTGACCTTAGCTCCCTCATCTTAAGATGGAGGTAAGGTGTGGTGTCGAGTTCCACCACAGTCACATCTGTGCTAGACATTTTGCTTCTAAAAGTTGGAATACTTTTTAAGAATCTACAACTGGTTCTAGAATCTAATTCAAACTTTTACAAACTTTTAAACTCTAAAAGAAATGCTAAACAGGATCTAACACAAGGCCCTAGCAGGTCTTTTAAGAATTTAGAAAACTTTTCAAATTGCACAAATCAATTTCTAATGACAATTTTGGAATTTGTCGTGTGATCAGGTATTGGCTGAGTAGTCCAGCAAATGCAAAGTCTTGTACCCCACCGCTGATCCACCAATGTAGGAAGTTGGCTCTGTATGTGCTATTTCAAAGTAAGGAATAGCATGCACAGAGTCCAAGGGTTCCCCTTAGAGGTAAAATAGTGGTAAAAATAGATAATACTAATGCTCTATTTTGTGGTAGTGTGGTCGAGCAGTAGGCTTATCCAAGGAGTAGTGTTAAGCATTTGTTGTACATACACATAGACAATAAATGAGGTACACACACTCAGAGACAAATCTAGCCAATAGGTTTTTGTATAGAAAAATATCTTTTCTTAGTTTATTTTAAGAACCACAGGTTCAAATTCTACATGTAATATCTCATTCGAAAGGTATTGCAGGTAAGTACTTTAGGAACTTTAAATCATAAAAATTGCATGTATACTTTTCAAGTTATTGACAAATAGCTGTTTTAAAAGTGGACACAGTGCAATTTTCACAGTTCCTAGGGGAGGTACGTTTTTGTTAGTTTTACCAGGTAAGTAAGACACTTACAGGGTTCAGTTCTTGGTCCAAGGTAGCCCACCGTTGGGGGTTCAGAGCAACCCCAAAGTTACCACACCAGCAGCTCAGGGCCGGTCAGGTGCAGAGTTCAAAGTGGTGCCCAAAACACATAGGCTAGAATGGAGAGAAGGGGGTGCCCCGGTTCCGGTCTGCTTGCAGGTAAGTACCCACGTCTTCGGAGGGCAGACCAGGGGGGTTTTGTAGGGCACCGGGGGGGACACAAGCCCACACAGAAATTTCACCCTCAGCAGCGCGGGTGCGGCCGGGTGCAGTGTAGAAACAGGCGTCGGGTTCGCAATGTTAGTCTATGAGAGATCTCGGGATCTCTTCAGCGCTGCAGGCAGGCAAGGGGGGGATTCCTCGGGGAAACCTCCACTTGGGCAAGGGAGAGGGACTCCTGGGGGTCACTTCTCCAGTGAAAGTCCGGTCCTTCAGGTCCTGGGGGCTGCGGGTGCAGGGTCTCTCCCAGGCGTCGGGACTTTGGATTCAAAGAGTCGCGGTCAGGGGAAGCCTCGGGATTCCCTCTGCAGGCGGCGCTGTGGGGGCTCAGGGGGCACAGGTTTTGGTACTCACAGTATTAGAGTAGTCCTGGGGTCCCTCCTGAGGTGTTGGATCTCCACCAGCCGAGTCGGGGTCGCCGGGTGCAGTGTTGCAAGTCTCACGCTTCTTGCGGGGAGCTTGCAGGGTTCTTTCAAGGCTGCTGGAAACAAAGTTGCAGCCTTTCTTGGAGCAGGTCCGCTGTCCTCGGGAGTTTCTTGTCTTTTCGAAGCAGGGGCAGTCCTCAGAGGATGTCGAGGTCGCTGGTCCCTTTGGAAGGCGTCGCTGGAGCAGGATCTTTGGAAGGCAGGAGACAGGCCGGTGAGTTTCTGGAGCCAAGGCAGTTGTCGTCTTCTGGTCTTCCTCTGCAGGGGTTTTCAGCTAGGCAGTCCTTCTTCTTGTAGTTTGCAGGAATCTAATTTTCTAGGGTTCAGGGTAGCCCTTAAATACTAAATTTAAGGGCGTGTTTAGGTCTGGGGGGTTAGTAGCCAATGGCTACTAGCCCTGAGGGTGGGTACACCCTCTTTGTGCCTCCTCCCAAGGGGAGGGGGTCACAATCCTAACCCTATTGGGGGAATCCTCCATCTGCAAGATGGAGGATTTCTAAAAGTTAGAGTCACCTCAGCTCAGGACACCTTAGGGGCTGTCCTGACTGGCCAGTGACTCCTCCTTGTTGCTTTCTTTGTTCCCTCCAGCCTTGCCGACAAAAGTGGGGGCCGTGGCCGGAGGGGGCGGGCAACTCCACTAAGCTGGAGTGCCCTGCTGGGCTGTGACAAAGGGGGGAGCCTTTGAGGCTCACCGCCAGGTGTCACAGTTCCTGCCTGGGGGAGGTGTTAGCATCTCCACCCAGTGCAGGCTTTGTTACTGGATTCAGGGTGACAAAGGCACTCTCCCCATGGGGCCAGCAACATGTCTCTAGTGTGGCAGGCTGCTGGAACCAGTCAGCCTACACAGATAGTTGGTTAAGTTTCAGGGGGGCACCTCTAAGGTGCCCTCTGTGGTGTATTTTACAATAAAATGTACACTGGCATCAGTGTGCATTTATTGTGCTGAGAAGTTTGATACCAAACTTCCCAGTTTTCAGTGTAGCCATTATGGTGCTGTGGAGTTCGTGTTTGACAGACTCCCAGACCATATACTCTTATGGCTACCCTGCACTTACAATGTCTAAGGTTTTGTTTAGACACTGTAGGGGTACCATGCTCATGCACTGGTACCCTCACCTATGGTATAGTGCACCCTGCCTTAGGGCTGTAAGGCCTGCTAGAGGGGTGTCTTACCTATACTGCATAGGCAGTGAGAGGCTGGCATGGCACCCTGAGGGGAGTGCCATGTCGACTTACTCATTTTGTTCTCACTAGCACACACAGGCTTGTAAGCAGTGTGTCTGTGCTGAGTGAGGGGTCTCTAGGGTGGCATAAGACATGCTGCAGCCCTTAGAGACCTTCCTTGGCATCAGGGCCCTTGGTACTAGAAGTACCAGTTACAAGGGACTTATCTGAATGCCAGGGTGTGCCAATTGTGGATACAATGGTACATTTTAGGTGAAGGAACACTGGTGCTGGGGCCTGGTTAGCAGGGTCCCAGCACTCTTCTCAGTCAAGTCAGCATCAGTATCAGGCAAAAAGTGGGGGGTAACTGCAACAGGGAGCCATTTCTTTACAGCTTGCTATGTCGAACTTGGTGCAGGGTCGCATGTTGAACAGACCAAATGTGGGGCTTTCTTCTTTCCAGCATGTTTGCTGCACAAGTTCCAGCAGGCCTGAGTATAGCCTGCAAAACGAGCCCAACTATGCATGTTCAAATGAAGCTTTCTATGTACAGTGCAGCCTAATATTCCCCGGTGCAGTCAAATATAATCAGTAAGTACCTTGTTTACTAGAATTTAGTAACATTTGCTCAGTGCACTTTCAAAGCACTGGGTGATGGCTTATATGTTTAGTGCAGCTTGTGCTTTTCACTTCCCCAACCCTTTCCAGCCCTACGCCTTCCCTCTCTCCCACTTCAGCACTTCCACTTCCTTTAGGGCACCTGCCCGTGCTGGAGGGGACAAGAACTGGGCTTGTGAAGGGCCATTTGTATGCCGGTAGTAGTAAGAGAACTGTATTGTTGGACAGAGAGTATCAGTAACCACACATTACATACAGAACAGGCCAATTAGGGAAAAGGATTATAGTAGCCTATTTTAGATAGAAGGGCCGTAGTGAAGACCTGCACACAGCTGTAAATCACCTACAGTGGATATTTTTAGTTGCTCTGAAAAACAAGGGCTAGTGGTGGTTGCCAGTTTATTCTGTATTGTGAAGCTATTTTATATGTTTGAACTTCTTCATGGAACTGACCTTTATGTTGATTTCACAGGACCTTATTATTTTTCCGGATGACTGTGAGTTTAAGAAGGTGCCTCAGTGCACAACCGGACGTGTGTTCGTCTTGAAGTTTAAAGCTGGATCCAAGCGTCTTTTCTTTTGGATGCAGGTGGGTGCTTGATTTCTATTGCTTCATTCCAGATTCACTCTACTGTTTGTGCACAAACTCCTTGGATTGCCTATGATTCCCGAACTTTCCAGCAAGTACAGTTCTCAAAATGCAACGTATCAAATCAGTTGTACCTGTTATTACTAGGACCCTCCATTCGTGCCATACACTTCTGCTACCTACATTCAGTGGCAAAGGATGAAGGGTTTGCAGAATCTTGACTAAGAGTGGGAACTGAGGCCGAGAGAGATGTAGGTGAATGATATACTTTTACTGAGAAGTTGCAGTATCTAGAGAAGGAAGAAAGAAGAGACTGAATGTTAAGTCCACATTTGGGCTGATGGTGGAAATGTAACCCATTAGTAGACCGCACTGTATTTTTCTGACTGTCAGTGATGGTTCCTCTCGTACCTTGGTAAAGAGGAGCTAGGCAGAGGTGCATGCTTAGATACTGAACAGGAGTTCATGCAGTATTGAGCATTAGAGGTCTTTTCCCAAATTTGCTCTGCCACCACCCTGCCCCTCCCCCTTTACCTTCCACCAAAGGTGGTATCACCTCTGGCTTAATAACCGCTTCCCTTCACACATGGAAGAAACGCTCATTGGTGCTCTTGGTACAGATGTGTGTCTTAAGTGCTTCATTCACTAGGATTGGTACTTAGCTTCTAGTTTGGTTTATTCTTTTATTGTTGCCCAGAAACAAGAGCAGAGACAGCATAAGGACTTTCTTCCAAATAAAACCAATATTGCACAATAGAATAAATATTTTATTAAGTGCAAGATTATACAAATTATAAGCAGACTGAATTTCTATAAATGTAAAGGTAAATCCTCTTTCCCAAGTTGCTGAATTAAATTCTGATCTTTCAATTATTCGTCTGCAGAATTCGCTCAACTGTAGACTAACACTTAAATTTGTATGTTGAATTTAGAATTGGGTACTGAAGAATTATTGTTTTCGGGGGATTTTCAAAGATTTTGGTTTGAATGTTTTGTTGCTGCTCTCTGAAGGTTTTTCTTTTATAGGAGCCCAAGTCCGACAAGGATGAAGAGAATTGTCGTAAAGTGAATGAGTTCCTGAACAACCCACCCATGCCTGGGGCTTTGGGGAGCAGCGGAAGTGGGGGGCATGAGCTCTCTGCACTGGGAGGTATTCCTTCTAATACTTTTTTAGCATCTCAGGTGTTTAGAACATTCCATCATTTCCTCAGTACTATAGATTGTCCATCCTTGTCGATGTGAAAGGCGCTATGAATGGACAGGGCACACAACATCTCTATAGAGAATAGGACTTCAATCTCTAAATCCAATCCGTGAACTTGAAACAAATGAAGGTCACCTAAAATTGGGTCTTTAGGGTGTTTTGGTCATCAAAAATGTGACTGTTTGTTTCCACGATACCAAGTGTTTCTCAGAAAAACCAGGTGCTGCTAAGGGAATGAATGGGTGCAAATATCTTAGCTCATTGGTGAAACGAGTGTTTATGAAGCAGGACCACTCGGCCCAAACTACACTTGGCTCCTCTTAAGGTGTACCTACATGTAACGGCTAGACTGACCATGAACTCTAGAAAGTTTGACCATATGTTCCCACTCTTAATCACTTTGAAATGTCTTTCCTTGAGACATATTTGTCTCTAAGCTAGCTTTTTAAAGGGACTCTGCTTGGGTACCCAAAATATCTTTCCCAGCAACTGACCATCCCTGGGCGTGAGCATCACCTTTGGACAACTAATAACCTGTCTCATGAAGTCATATCTTTCAAGAAGATAATGTAACTAAAACTAGCCTTCCTCCTTTACCACTCGGGTCTGAAAGACCATTCCACCACAAATCGGAACACCCTTTTCTTATAACACCTTTAAAAAGGAACTGAAAAGTCTGTTCTTAGGGCCTCTCATTTTAAAGGGCTCCTGTTATGTTGTGATATAACTTGGTAGAGCGCACGTTCATCAGAGCTTTCTTCATGCTTAGTAGATATCTGAAAGGCAGTACTTGCAGATCAGAAGAGTGAAATTAGAGGAGTGGAATTAGTCAGCTAGAGGTAAGCCTGTCTAAATAGCCATGTTTTCAGATTTTTCTTAAATAAAACATCTTGAAATCTGTTTCATGACGAAGATGTCTGGGGTACAGTCCTGCAAGAATGGAGCCTGTTAGGAAAAACTACACTGGCCCAACCTCGTTCTGCTATATTTTGGAGTGGTCAAAAAGTTGGAATATAATGAACCACAAGTATGTGAAGGTGTATGCTGTTTGATCTTTCAGGCCACAAAACTCCTGTAGAGCTTAGGAGTTCCCCTCTATAGGTAATACAAGCTACCCAGTTAATCTAACTGTTCTCGCTCTTTGTACATTGCTTATTCACCTTCAGTTATATGTGACTCTTCTTTTTAGCCCTGTTTTGATAGTTAATGTTGACCTGTTATACTATCTGTAATCATTTATTCT
Source organism: Pleurodeles waltl (assembly GCF_031143425.1). NCBI lineage: Eukaryota > Metazoa > Chordata > Amphibia > Caudata > Salamandridae > Pleurodeles > Pleurodeles waltl. The sequence goes on from NC_090446.1 coordinate 99,816,360, forward strand.
ATGTAGCAGTCACCTAGATAACCCTAGATCATTTACTTTTCTGTGCAGAATGTATTAGATTTTTGACATGATTTTTTTTTTTTATACAGCGATCGCCCTTGGATTCAGTCATCCTCTGAGCTTGGTCTGTGCTCTATAAAACTAATACTAGGCAGAGCAGCATCCACATTTCCAGCAGCCTGTTGATGCTGCTTGGATGTTAGTTACCAGGTGAGGGCTGGCTCACTGAACCATCAAATAGAGAAAAGACCATAGAACATAACTCACTCTCTCAGTGCCATCTCAGTGCTTAGCTTTTTCTCTGGATATTCAGTTACAACTCTGTACGTATGTACTGCTACCCTAAAACCCATAATCAATGCTTCGTGATCTGTGCAAACACCACTCGATCATGAGTAATTGCTGAAAAAGCAAATTCTTCTTTAACTTCAGGTTCAGTCCTTAAAGTGTTTTTATACAGAAAGCCTTACATTTGAGGCACTATAATGACCCATGAGCTCTCAGATTGGGTTAAGCCAGTGGCCTATGAGCAATCAGGCTATCTACGTAGTGTACCAATGTAAGGGGACACTGTGCAGATTGTCTAAGGCGACCCTTACAGGCTGACAGGGGTTCAAATAGTAACCCTAAAAGCGTTCTTTTGTGTTAGTGTGGGTGAGCAGTTAGGTTTATTAGAGGACAGTGTTAAGTATCTATTGCACACACAGAGCCAGTTTAAGTGAAGCACACACAGTAAATAATCCAATACCATTTTATACATTTAGATACCAAGCTCATCGGAATCAGGTCAGTACTTTTCGAGTTATGAATTTTTGCAGTTTTCAAAGTTGAAAGTGCACTTTTTGGGTGCGGCAATGTTGTTCTGTGGGGAAAAAAGTACTGCATTTGGGCATTTACCAGCGAATTACGGGACTGTTCTCCTGGACTTAAGGAAAGTACGGGGAAAAGGTCAAAGTTCACACCAACCTGTCACCTCAGGAGGCTCAGGGGCATCCGGGTGCATAGGTGTGTTACGGCATTGGGTGTCCCATTCATGTCAGTGTGAAACGGTCCAGTCAGGAAGAGGCTGTAAGCATGGACAAGGGGTCCCGTTCAGGGTAACTCAATGTGGGGGTGGGGGAGGGGAGCCTCAGGTCTCATGATGCTTGGGGACACCTTTGGTCCTCTTCGCCTCAGGAGGGCTGGGTGCAGAGGTGACCTGAAGTGTTGGGTTTCTGTCACCTTAGGCCCTCGCGGTATAGGGGCCCTACACAAAGAGGCTGCATCAGGAAGTTAACTGCTGGGAAACCCAAGGTGGACTTCGGCTCTGGACAGTCTGGGGACCATGCTGGCACCGTTGGTCCACTTCTACTTTGGCTCGGAGGCATGGGTGCAGTGGTGCTGTACGAAGTTGGGTTTTGATGAACCAAAGTCCTCATGAGTCTTTTTTTGGTACCTGCAGGGTGCAGGGAAGCAGCTCCGCTACTCCATGCAAGATCTTGTTTACTTCTCAAAGCAGTGGCAGTCCTCCCCAGCTTTTGGATGCAGAACAGCACAGGACCAGTGATCTGGTGCTGTTGTTGAGGACAGCAGACAGGCTGGGAGGGTTGGGGCCAAATAAGTTGCTGCTCCTCAGTTCTTGCTTTTCGGGTCATCCTTCTGTAGGCCAGCAAATCTGAGGTCCTAATATGTGGGGATCCCCTAAATACTCAATTTGGTGGCGTGAAGGGGAGTAGCCAATGGGCTACTTACCCTTTGGGTCACTACACCCCCCAGAGGACCCCTTCTTGCGGGGAGAGTGCATCACCCTGTCCCATAATTCCTAATTCCACCACACACAAGATGGTGGAATTCCTAACTTCATGCTCACTTGAGGCTTGTCACCCTGGAGGTGTGTCCAGACTGGCAGTGCAACATGCCTCCTGCATAGCTAATTTTCCCGCCTGCCCTAGTGCCAAATGGGCCTCAGGGCAGGAGGTTGCCTCCCTCACGTCTGGGAGAAGCGGGGCTTGCATACCAAAGGTGGCAAGAAGTTTGAAGTCCCTGGCCTTGGTATGCAAATTTATTAGCCATCCTGTTGGCGGAGGTGATAACACCTCCTGCCACAGCTGGCATTGTTTCTGACCTTGGACAGCAGAGGCTCTTACCTCCAGGGGCGTCAAACTCGTCTCTGGGGGCAAGCTGGTCAAAACCAGTCAGCCAGAAGAACAGAGGACTAGAAGGCTTAAGGGGGCACCTTTGATGTGCCCTCTGGTTGAATGTCATAATAAATCCAATACTGGCATCAGTATGGATTTATTAAGACAAGGTGGTTGATACCATAATGTGTTATAATGCAACCTGCCTTAGAGCTCTCAAGGCATGCTGTAGGGGTGACTTACATATAATGCATGCAGTACTTTGGCATGGCACACAATGCATGTGTCCTGTTGTGTTTTCACTCAAGAGTATGCACCCTGTCACGCAGTCTGGGATGGCATCTGAGGTGTGTGTTTGTCCGTCCGTCCGTACCCCTTAGGGTGGCATAAGATATGCTGCAGCCCTTAAAGACCCTCTTTAGTACCCATGCTCTAGGTACCAAGTGCACTATTTACTAGAGGTACTAAATTCCTGTGCCAGTTGTAAACAATTAGGCATATCTTATTTCAAGAAAAGAGCCCTGACACTGAGCTCTAATTAGCAGGCCTCAGTGTACTGTCTGAGTCAAAAATCGGCATCTAGTAGTTCTAAAAGGGAGCAAAAAGTGTGGGGGGGGCATCTGCAAAGAAGCTCTGTTTCCTATACAATCAAACTGCTATTCATTAAATGAACAAGGTATACTGTGACTAAGGAATGTGAGATCCCTCTAACCAATGAGCCTCCCTGTTGAACCTTGCAATTACGCCGAACACACTGAGCGAGCTCACCTCTGTTTATTGCTTCAGCCCTCTTAAGTTAGCATGCAAGGATTGCTAGGAGACGTGATATCCTTTATGAATTCCCAAGGTTCTGTATGGAGTTGAAAGCAAGATCAGCTGCACTATGTACCAGCATACTTCCATCATTTTATAGTCCTGTAAATCCAGCAGGTTGTTTGTGACCTTCTTTGTGGCTGATTTTGTGATTAACCTGTCTGCCTTTGTATAGAAGCTGTCGCCGATTTCATGCTATGTTGTGATTTTTTTTTTGTGATTTAAGAAACACATTTCTTTCTTTCAGGTGAAGGCGGATTACAAAGCCTCCTAGGAAATATGAGTCATAACCAGCTGATGCAGCTCATTGGGCCAACCGGCCTGGGAGGATTGGGTAATTGTGCTTTTTTATTTTAACAGTCAGAATGGTTTCCTTTTCGGACTTGTGAACTAATTGGCATCTTTAAAAGAATACCATTCTGTTTATGTTGCCAATGTTGTATGAAAACAGTGATTACAGGGCACCCAGTCCAGTTATCAAATCATTTACGGTCATTGTGAGTGATCTCCGGCAGTTTTCATTCAGGTATGTATGAATAGTTGTGCCATACCTTTCTCATTTCATTCACCTAGTCTTTCCCACTTCTTTCACCAACACATTGTGTTTTTGGGAGTAGTTGCGACGGATAGGTCGAATGTCAGAGTTTAGTGATAGAGCGTGTGGCTGGACATCCACTGTAGAACACAATTGAAGTCTGAGGATGTCAATATCTTACAGATGGGGGAAGGCACTGAAAGTAAGTATGATACAAAGGTGCAAATTATTACTGAGGGGTAAAGACCTGTCTATGTGAATAAGAGAAAAGGGGGTTGACAACAGCAATAGAATGTATTTAGAAAAGTCATTACGAATTATCCAACATTTATCCACTGAATAATTAGTTATTGAGGCAAAGTGACCGTGCAGACCACTTGACTGGATTGAATGTTGTGTGTTTTTGTTTTAATTGAAGGTGGTCTTGGTGCCCTGACCGGCCCTGGCCTAGCTAGCTTACTTGGAAGCGGGGGGCCACCTGCAAGCAGTTCTTCATCAAGGTAAGAAGCTGTATGAGTTTCCCAATGCCTCATTCATGTAGAAAGTATTCTGATGGCATGACACATGCCTGATGGTCCATTCAAGACATCTCTTTTTGTGCGCTAAGAACTTGGTAGGTGAGCCATGAAATCTCAGTTTGTATCTGTCAGATAAGCCCACCCTACAAATCTCTCCTGTAACTGACTGACTGCTGGAAAGAAGCAACTCTTTTAATCCTTAGTTGTAAAGAGTTTATCGGTTTGTCCCAGATGCTCTGTTCTTTCTTCCCTCTTCTGTTGAACCAAGCTATGTAATGTCTGAAAATTGGTATAATGTGAAGGATTCAGATATAGGCTTCGCAGATCAATCCTCTTTGGATGTTAATAATTGATTTGCTGGTTGTACAGGACATATTTTTCTCGATGTACCAAACAACTGTTCTCGTCGTTCACTGATATTCTTGGATCATTCATTTGCTTGGTTGAGACACTTTTGAAGTGACCCACACGTTTCCTGTGTGGGGGCTTGCTGCTGTTTATATGTGACCCACCCTATTTAAAAACGAATATTTGATCCAATTGCTATAGGGTTAAACATTGTCTATTATATCTTCGCTTGCAGATTAATCATTTATATATCTTGTCATGGGACATGTTAATACATCATTGTCTTTGTTAGTTAACATTTGGTTCCTTGGTTTACATTTCCAGAATCATTTAGTTACCATTCTCTTTGTATATATTTGTTTAATATTTTACAACATTTAGAAAAGCCACATGTATCTGTACACTACTTTGGGCTGGACCGCATGCTGGTCTCCTTCCCTCGTGATATTTCCCACCTTCTCATGACCCATTGTTTTAAAGTGTCCTTGCTTTACAAGTCCTGGTCAGGCCTTTTTTGTGTGATTGAACTAGTTTTATTTTTTAAATGAAGTTTTAATGAACTTAATGTTTATTCGTGACTTCTGACCATCAGATGGACTCCTCACACATGGTATGCATGTTAGCGTCTTCACTCTGTTTGTGTTCTGCTTCTTAGCCAGTGACCAACTGGAAACGTAACCATGAAGTGTCTTTCCTTTAAGGACATCTGTGCTCTGTCTAACAAAGTACATTTGAACTTCATGAATACATAGTAACACTCATTGTGTGTCTTCCATTGGATTACATTTCCTTCTTTGAATTTCATATGCTATACTTGTACACATTTTAGAAATACAGGATTGTACATTTGCATTCTATTTCCACTATTTGTTTGTCTAAGTAAATTACTGCTTTTTCCCATACTACTTCATATATTTGAATGATTAACTCTGGAAGATTAATATTTTGTCCTTCTCTTATTCACACTTTCAAGCTATATGTTTATGACTTTAAAACTACTTGTTGATACATTGATGCATATATGAATGGGTTCTTTAACCTCTTAGGTGCGGGCGTCGGCCACTGGCCGACGCCCACACACCCTCCCTGGTGCGGGTCACGACCAGTGGCCGACACCAGGAAGGGTATTTTTTTTTTAATCTCCCCCCGGGAGACACGGAAGCTTCCGTGTCTCCCCCCGCCCCTTTGTGACGTCAGCGCGCCGCGAGGCGCGCTGACGTTTCAAAGGTGTTTTCCCCATCAAAGCAGGAAGCAGCCTTGCGGCCGCTTCCTGCTTTGATGGGGAAAAAGGCCTTTCCCACGTTCGGGAAGGCCTCGTAAGAAAGGGGAGAGTCTCCCCTTTCTTACGATGCCTTCCTGAAAGTGTTTCCTGGCCCCCGATCGCAGCACAGCGATCCCCAGGGGATTTTTTTTTTTCAAAAAAAAAAAAATACAAATACAATAAAATGACAGGGGGTCGCCCGTGGGCAGGGTGACCCCCTGTGGGGGCAATATTTTTTTTTAGATGTTGTAGGGTTTCCCTGGGGGCCATTTTGGCCCCCAAGGAAACCATACAACAACTAAAAAAAAATAGATGTAGATATAGATCTATATATATCTATGTATATAGATATATCTAGGTACATGGATATATCTATAGATATATCTATGTAGATAGATATATATATATATATATATATATATATAGAGGTAGATCTATATCAATCAAAGAGATTTATAAAGCGCGCTACTCACCCGTGAGGGTCTCAAGGCGCTGGGGGGGGTGACAGGGGGAGGGAAAGGGGCTGGGAGGTTCACTGTTCGAAAAGCCAGGTTTTGAGGCCCTTCCTGAAAAGAAGTAGGTTTTGGGTCTTGCGAAGGTGGGTTGTGAGGGCGTTCCAGGTTTTGGGTGCAAGGTAGGAGAAGGATCTGCCTCCGGTGGTGGTGTGTTTGATGCGGGGGACAGAGGCGAGAGAGAGGTCAGCTGAGCGGACTTTTCGTGTGGGGGTGTGGAAGGTGACTCTCGTTGAGGTAGGCAGGGCCTGTGTTGTGGAGTGATTTGTGTGCGAGGATGAGGATCTTGAAGGTGATCCTTTTGTCAATGGGGAGCCAGTGGAGGGATTTGAGGTGTGGAGAGATGTGTTCGTGTCGGCGGAGGTTGAGGATGAGTCGTGCTGCTGAGTTGTGGATGCGTGTAGTTTGCGCTTGAGTTTTAGAGTGGTGCCGGCGTAGAGGGCGTTTCCGTAATCAAGCCTGCTGCTGATGAGTGCGTGAGTGACAGTTTTTCTGGTCTCTGTGGGGATCCATTTGAATGTTTTTCAGTATACGGAGTGTGTTGAAGCATGAGGAGGTAAGAGCGTTGATTTGTTGGGTCATCGAGAGGGAGGAGTCTAGGATGATGCTGAGGTTGCGTGTGTGGTTGGCGGGGGTGGGTGCAGGGCCTAGCGTGGTGGGCCACCATGAGGGGTCCCAGGTGTTTTTGTGTGGGCCAAAGAGGATTATTTCGGTTTTGCTTGAGTTGAGTTTCAGGTGGTTGGCTGTCATATATATATATATATATATATCACTTTTGTCAATATGTGTGTGGTTTCCCTGGGGGGGAAAAGGCTCTGACTTGTCTAGTGGCAGTTTTAGTGCCATAAAGAAGCGCAGATGGTTTATATGCCTACTGCAAAGAGCAAATCTGTATTTTATGTAAATAGCTGAGTACATTAGTAAAGTCTATGGAGAGATGAAGGGCACTTTTGCTGGGTGGTAATGAGGGAATCCGAGGAGGAGGGAGTGGGAGCACCAATAATGATTGTTGGACTGGGCGCAGGAGGTGCTAAAGACTGTGACGAATGGTATGTGACAAGGTGTTTTTTGAGTGTCTTGAAAGTACGTGCTGATTGAGGGAAGAAGCGCAGGTAAGGTGGCCTCTACTGTTGCACGTATCTCACACACACCATCGATTTTGTGACTGTCTACGTAGGGTAGTGTTTTAGAGCAACAGTTTAGCCAATAGCAGAGATGGCATCTTGATGGATGACTGCTGCCTGCACTCGGGTTATAGAGGACCGCTCTGACATAGGATCAGAGACTGAGACATCAGATACTGAGACAGCATCTGAGGGATAGGACAATGGCGCAGACTCTGGGAGTGATTTTTCAGTCAGAGGAGTCCCATTCGATAACTCCTCTTCCAGTACATTATGAGGGAGGTGATGAGGACAGTCCTGCTGTCCCTTTGCAAGCTGTTCGTGCAACTGGGTAATAGTGGCTTAGCCCAACCCAGAGAGCAGGTGAATGCGGCGGCAAGCAGAGAGGGAGTGCTCTCTTGGGAGCTCCCCAATTTAGTTCAGCCCCAAATTCCACCACCCAAATCATATTGTGGAGACATCAAAATTGTCTATGGCAAAACAAACTGGTTTTGTAAGGCAGGCACCTGTGTTTTTGGTCCTGGATTCGGCGGCCATATAGAGAAACACACTAAACCCAAACATTTCTGGAAACTAGACATTCGGGGGAGTCCACAGAGGTGTGACTTGTGTGGATTCCCCAAAGTTTTCTTACCCAGAATACCCTGCAAAGCTGAAATGTTGAAAAAAACTCAATTTTTCTCGCATTTCTGTCACACAAACTACAGGAATATGCTGGGATCCACAACATTCCTACCACCCAGTGACTCCTCACCTGTCCTGATAAAAACACTACCCCACTTGAGTGCCTACACCTAGTGCCTGTGTCAGGAATGGATCACCCCAGGGTCAACAGCTGCCTCACGTAAGGACCAACATTGACCGTTGTGTGATCTATTCCTGTCGCAGGCACCAGGCCTAACCACACAAGTGAGGTATCATATTTATCGGGAGACTTGGGGGAACGCTGGGTGGAAGGAAATTTGTGGCTCCTCTCAGATTCCAGAACTTTCTGTCACCGAAATGTGAGGAAAACGTGTTATTTTAGCCACATTTTGAGGTTTGCAAAGGATTCTGGGTAACGGAACCTGGTCCGAGCCCCACAAGTCACCTCATCTTGGATTCCCCTGGGTTTCTAGTTTTCAAAAATGTGCTGGTTTGCTAGGTTTCCCCAGGTGCCGGCTGAGCTAGAGGCCAAAATCCACAGGTAGGCACTGTGTTCTATGAAAAAATGTGATGTGTCCACGTTGTGTTTTGGGGCATTTTCTGTCGCGGGCGCTAGGCCTACCCACACAAGTGAGGTATCATTTTTATCAGGAGACGTGGGGGAACGCTGGGTGGAAGGAAATTTGTGGCTCCTCTCAGATTCCAGAACTTTCTGCCACAGAAATGTGAGGAACATGTTTTTTTTAGCCACTTTTTGAGGTTTGCAAAGGATTCTGGGTAACAGAACCTGGTCCGAGCCCCGCAAGTCACCCCTCCTTGGATTCCCCTAGGTCTCTAGTTTTCAGAAATGCACAGGTTTGGTAGGTTTCCCTAGGTGCCGGCTGAGCTAGAGGCCAAAATCTACAGGTAGGCACTTCGCAAAAAACACCTCTGTTTTCTTCCAAAAATTTGGATGTGTCCACGTTGCGCTTTGGGGCGTTTCCTGTCGCAGGCGCTAGGCCTACCCACACAAGTGAGGTATCATTTTTATCGGGAGACTTGGGGGAACGCTGGGTGGAAGGAAATTTGTGGCTCCTCTCAGATTCCAGAACTTTCTGTCACCGAAATGTGAGGAAAACTTGTTTTTTTAGCCACTTTTTGAAGTTTGCAAAGGATTCTGGGTAACAGAACCTGGTCCGAGCCCCGCAAGTCACCCCTCCTTGGATTCCCCTAGGTCTCTAGTTTTCAGAAATGCACAGGTTTGGTAGGTTTCCCTAGGTGCCGGCTGAGCTAGAGGCCAAAATCTACAGGTAGGCACTTCGCAAAAAACACCTTAGTTTCCTTCCAAAAATTTGGATGTGTCCACGTTGCGCTTTGGGGCGTTTCCTGTCGCAGGCGCTAGGCCTACCCACACAAGTGAGGTATCATTTTTATCGGAAGCCTTGGGGGAACATAGAATAGCAAAACAAGTGTTATTGCCCCTTATCTTTCTCTACATTTTTTCCTTCCAAATATAAGAGAGTGTGTAAAAAAGACATCTATTTGAGAAATGCCCTGCAATTCACATGCTAGTATGGGCACCTCGGAATTCAGCGATGTGCAAATAACCACTGCTCCTCAAAACCTTATCTTGATCCCATTTTGGAAATGCAAAGGTTTTCTTGATACCTCTTTTTCACTCTTCATATTTCAGCAAATGAATTGCTGTATACCCAGGATAGAATGAAAACCAACTGCAGGGTGCAGCTCATTTATTGGCTCTGGGTACCTAGGGTTCTTGATGAACCTACAAGCCCTTTATATCCCCGCAACCAGAAGAGTCCAGCAGACAAAACGGTATATTGCTTTCAGAAATCTGACATCGCAGGAAAAAGTTACAGAGTAAAACACAAAGAAAAATGGCTGTTGTTTTCAGCTCAATTTCAATATTTTTTTATTTCAGCTGTTATTTTCTGTAGGAAAACCTTGTAGGATCTACACAAATGACCCCTTGCTGAATTCAGAATTTTGTCTAGTTTTCAGAAATGTTTAGCATTCCGGGATCCAGCATTGGTTTCACACCCATTCCTGTCACTAACTGGAAGGAGGCTGAAAGCACCAAATATAGTAAAAATGGGGTATGTCCCAGTAAAATGCCAAATTTGTGTTGAAAAATGTGGTTTTCTGATTCAAGTCTGCCCGTTCCTGAAAGGTGGGAAGATAGTGATTTCAGCACCAGAAACCCTTTGTTGATGGAATTTTCAGGGAAAAAACCACAAGCCTTCTTCGGCAGCCCTTTTTTCCCATTATTTTGGAAAAAACAAAATTTTCACTGTATTTTGGCTATTTTCTTGGTCTCCTCCAGGGGAAACCACAAACTCTGGGTACCATTAGAATCCCTGGGATGTTGGAAAAAAAGGACGCAAATTTGGCGTGGTTAGCTTATGTGGACAAAACGTTATGAAGCCCTAAGCGCGAACTACCCCAAATAGCCAAAAAAGGGCTCAGCACTGGGGGGGAAAGGCCCAGCAGCTAAGGGGTTATGTATCTGTCGGAGATTACTTAGTGATGCTTTTTTATTTAAACAAATGCAAATTGTAAACCTAAAAAGAAAAAACAGACAATGATTTAGTGAATGAATGTGAGGATAAAAATGTAAGTATGGAAGGGTATTATCTTATATTTCATGTGCCATTCTTGCAGCTCTCGAAGCCAGTCAGCTGCAGTCACACCATCTTCCACTACGTCTTCCACACGGGTGACTTCGACCCCATCGGCTCCTACTCCTGTTCCGGCAGCCGTGACAGCAGTCACCCCAAGTCCAGCTGTGAGTTCTGGGAATGGAGCAAGTACAGCAACAAGCCCTACCGGGCCGATCCAGTTGAGCCCAACTCAGCCTATCCAGTTGAGTGACCTGCAGAATATTTTGGCCACTATGAATGTTCCAGCAACAGGAGAAGGTGGGCAGCAAGGTGAGTGATTTGGCATGCAGCAAGGTGCTTCCGGGTTTTTCACGCTCTGCAAAATTATTTGTGTCTAATCTTTTATTCAGCTTAAAAAGCCAACAGTTTCCATCCTTTCTGGTCCATTTGTGAGTGAAGGAATTTGCAGATTTTGAAGGAGGTGCACGTGACTGTGCTGCTTTGAGGTGTGCAGAGAAGTGTTAGAAATGAATACAAGCATGCCAGGTGATCCATTAGTGGTGGCAGGAGGTACACAGAAAGGATGCTGGAAAAAGGTTATGGAAGTAGTTGTGTGGAGTTGACGGGCATCCTTGGGTATACCAATCCGTCTAAATGTGTGAAGTACACGCTGTTAGGGGAAAGTTTTAAAATGATTGCTCAACCTAATGGACACACATGGGGCTCACTAAGAGTCTTCACAGAGAAACATGAGCAAATGATGACTTCTCTTTTTAAAAAGCATCAATATCTAACGCCTGTAGGGGGTTTCTTTGTCCAGTAGAAAGTGATTCATCTTAAGTTTGTTCCTGTCGATGAATCCAAAGCCCCAATGAGGTGTGGAAATGTATGCAACAGTTGTGTGGAGTGGAGAGAATTGGAATGGGTAGCAGAGGGGTAATTGTATACCACAGGATCATCCGTTGGCCTTAGCATGAAATGTAGAGAAGATACCTCCGTGTTTTTGGGAAGGTGTGGTATGACAGTAGGTAGTTTCTGAGGTGCACAACTATGCCTGTCAGAAATACACTAGGGGCTGGAATGGACTTGTGTTTGTACTGTGCCTTGGCCCCTCTCCTCCTGCCGTGTTGTAATCATTGTGCTCTTTTCCTCAGTGGATTTGGCCTCTGTGTTAACTCCTGAGATTATGGCTCCCATTCTGGCCAGTGCAGATGTCCAGGAGCGGCTGATGCCCTATCTGCCGTCAGGAGAATCACTGCCACAGACTGCAGAAGAAATTCAGAATACGCTGACCTCGCCTCAGTTTCAGCAGGTATGAGCCTCCTTGTCCATCTTAGAGCCGCCATCTTTTACCAGACAGATGCATTACCAGGAAATCGAGAGAGAAAGTGCGTCGCCGACTTTGGCCACAGAGTGCATGTGCAGAAGGATGCTGTATGTCGTCAATTTATGTCATGCATGAATGTTGAAAAGGCAGATTCTCGCAGCTTTTCTACTGCTTTAAATAGTTATTTATACACGCAATCCAAACACTGTACTTTCCCTAGGCTCTGTTGTTCGATTTTGGCTTAATTGGAGTCATTGGCCATTTTAACCATGTCTTCAAGTCCGCCACACACTCGCTGATCCTGCCTCTTAGCACTCAGGATTACCGTTTCCACACTTTTTTGCATTTCAATCTCTGCATGTAAACGAAGATTGAAGCCTCAAAACATGACAAATAAAAAAGATCACGCTTGCAAACCATCTTTGTTTAACAGTACCTTTAGATGTGTTTGCGTACCTTAGAGACAGTGGCGGCAAGTAGAGCGACCCACCAAATCATCAACCCTTACTCTTCATCGGATTGCTCACATTGCATCTTTTTATGAAGATAAATAATCTAATTTTCACCTATCATTTGTTTACATGCTGTGGTATCACCCACTGGCGGTATTGCGCATGCGTCAGGCGAGGCTGTCCAGGCAGTCCTCACAAAGACATAATACATATCTGGTGTGGTTACTTGTTTATATACGTGGGATTCTTTGGAATTTTATTGGCAGAAAAGCAAACAGTCTGGGGTGAAAAAGCTTTCCCTGAATCTGACATAACTCACCCCCACAAACAATTGAGAATAGCAAACACTTCCTCGCTAGCTGAGGCCGCTCATCCTACCCTACACCCAACCCGCTGGGCTCATTGTGACCCAACTATAACAAAAGTCATGTGTGCACAACCCTCGCGGAGCTTCACGTCCCTGCACACCCCCCTCCCCCCCCGGCTCAGTCTACGGGATGTAAATGATAACCCAAATATATAAGATAAAATTGCTGACGTGGAAACAGGAAACGAAATTGTAATAGAGCCGACAAGACGTGTCCGCAGCAGGCTTCTAGGGTGAACTGTCCCTCAAGGAGGGCAGATGAACCAGAATGTTTGGTGACATCCAAGTACACGTAGTCTCTACAGATGGTATGTTCACTTCTCTGTTGAAAAGGGCATTGAGAGACAGAAACTCTTGGCATTGTTTCCAGCTCCCCAGTGGCGTCTCTAGAAAAGTTTTTTTAGTGGGGCGACACTGTGGGTCACAGATAAAACAGGTGGGTCCACCAAACAGGGGTGAATGTGAAGCACAGTTTGTCTCTATATATTTATATTGTGATTTGCACATATCAGATTATATCACAGCACTGAAAGTATTTATTAAAAGGGAGAGTTTTTAAACATGGACTGATAAACATCCCTGCCCCCACCCTAATGATGTTAGTGAATTAAGAGAGAAACCAGGAGCCATGTGTACTCTACATATCAATCAGTGCTTATTATGCTACGAGCAAATTTATAATGTATTAAAATAAACAAAAGACAGGTTTTTGCACAGCACCCACCATGAACTCACGTTTTTGAAGGTGCTCACATATGTGAAAATGGAAGGAAAGCGGGATCAATTTATAAAAATATTTTCCTAGGATCACACAATTTGGTCCAGTAGGGAACTGGGATTGATCCCGGGATTTTTATTTTCACACTGTGCTATTCAGCCTCTAGACTGGTATTTCTTACTCCTGTTTTACGTCATAGGTTGATGTTTTGTCGTTCATTTTTCGTGTATGAGGTTAGAGCTTGGGTGGCAAGTAAAAACCATATGATTTTTTTTTTTTTCCCCCTTGTCTGTTCTGTTGTAAGCTTGAGGGCCGAAGAAGACCTCCAGCTCAGCCAGGCATCTGGCTCAAGCTTACAGTAGCTGACCCACCATCCTCATTTGTAGGTGAATGTATGAGATAACTGGGACATAAAATGCTCTGTTGGGCTCTGCTTTCTTTTTTTTTTTTTTATTCCAAGCCCACGTGAAGACATTTCTCATTCTCTTCTCTGTCTTGCTTAGTCAAAATCAAAGACTTTTTTTTTTCATTCCACCATTTTCTACGTTCATTGGCCAGTATTGCTTGGAGAATCTTGTTTCTCAGCATGTAATTGGGATTCTATGTGCCATTCCTACAATAGAAGCCCACAGCCAAATTCATATGGTGCCTTTGGCCCTTGCTTACTAAAGTGTTGCTTGTCTGCACGTGTAACACAAATTACCATGTCGATTTACTAACTGTTTTTGAGGCCTGCGCATGCAGTGTTAATTTGCCTTGATCAACCGTCCTTGCAACCGTAGTTAAAAAGGAAAAAAAGTCCCTTCTGATTTTCATAGAACTTAATGTTGATGAGATGACTGAGGGTTGGCTGTACTCTTCATGAACAATATGGTCGCAGCTCACTTTCCTAGGATACTGGATGAGGCTGGGTTGGACTTCCAGGCTAACTCCTATCCTCTTCCACCTTGTCTTAGGAATGCGAATGGACATGCATTAGGAGTGTTCTTGCAGAACTGTTGTGGTAATCAATGGTCATTGATATAAAGAAAATTCCTAATTACCGCTAGAATAGAAATGAGCATGAGATTTGGGAGTGGGTGACGTACCTCCCATGGAGTGGTCAGATTGAGAAGTGTGCTGCGATGCTGTGGCTTTCATTGAAACGTTGTATATTGTTCAGTTTCACACTAAGATTTTCGTGCATTAATGAACCTTCTGGAGGACATTATCATGAGATAGTTTCCTGTCACCCAAGCTATGCATCCAAGCAAAGATGCCTAACAGTGGTGAAGGACAGTTAGCTCTCTTATATTGCACTATAAAATGTTAATTAATGTTCTTAAAACGTGAGGCTGTGGTTCACGAAACGTAAGACGAACATTTTGTAATGTACTGCTAAGCAATTTCAGTTGATGAGCATCACAACAAATATCCTTGGATGAGTTAAGAAGCAGCATCAAAAGGATGATAATTGGATTAGCTGGTGTAAGCATATTAAATCACTAGATTCATAGTTGTAAAGAGTCTGCCTTTATCAGCAGTTAGTATAGTCTTCTAAGCTAATTGGCTTCTTATCCCTTGTACTGCCATGCTCCAGGATTGTATCACGTTGTGCTCTGCCACTCCGGTCTCTTCTCCAGTAAGACCCAAACGCACTTATTGATGTCTCCTCTGCTTTATTATGTCTTTTTACTTGCCCTCCATTCTCCAGAAGTGTAACCCGCTGATATCCATGTGTTGTGTCCACAGGCTCTGAGCATGTTCAGCGCAGCTTTGGCCTCTGGACAGCTGGGTCCCTTGATGAGCCAGTTTGGGCTCCCAGCAGAGGCAGTAGAAGCCGCAAACAAAGGAGGTGAGTGTCGGTCTAGAAGTGGGACCATTCGGTTGTGATGGCTTTTATTCACATTTTGTTATGTGTTTAGAGGGGACTTTGTGAGACACATTCATTTAAACAAGTGCTGCAGCAGTTAATGCCAGTTTCGTTTTTCCTTTCCCTTTTGGATCTAGAGTGTTCGTAAAAGAGTTCACACCTATGCCATAAAGTTGCAACTCCTGAACCTCGGTTGCATAAAGACTAATGGGACTCTATTAACACAGGCACAGTAGGCATGGCAGCTGTAGTTCCAGCTTCGTTATGCCTCTTTGGGTAATGGAGTAAGTTTCTAGAGAGGCTTTGATTGTGTTAATGCTGATGTCTAACGTGGAACCTCCGGAGACCGAGTGGCTCCACGCACTCAGATTCTGTAAGGGAGTGGGTGCTTATGAGTCGCAGACGCTTCACGTCCTACTCTGCTGGGCAGAGTACTTTTGATGTGGCTTACCAGATAGCCTACTGTATGAATAGGATGGTCGAAAGCTGCTCGTTCACACATCTTAATCTAGCACAAGGAAAACTCGTGAGAAACTAGCAACATGCATGGTTTGTTCTGCAGGGTACATTGTGCTTCTGAGACATGCAGCAAACACTACTTCACTGCAGGGAAGACTGGGACATACAAACCTCAGGTCCTAATGAGACAGCACATTTACTGGCTTTTTATTAATGTAAAGCGCCTCAGTGTATCCAGTCCACCTCTCATGTAGCTACTCTGGAGGTGTGCTTCTTGTATGCATGTTTCTGTAGGGGACACCGGTCCATCAGGAGACAGTGTCTCAATGCATACAGCTTATGGGGAAGGAGGCATGATGGTGTCTGGCATTGTAATTCTGTTTTCTTGTGGGACAAAGGTATTTTTGGGGCTACGTAGTCACTGATTAAATGGATGATGCTATAAATGTGTCCAGAATATTCCTTGACTGCTTCTGTATGTAATCAGTGTGATCAGAGTGTTATGTAACATAACAGTATATTGGAAACACATTACACTGTGGTATTGACTTCACAAACAACATTGATTCCAGCTTAGATCAGTCCATGTGTTTGTTGTAGCATGAGGAATAGAGCCTTTCTATTGGTGCTGGAGCATGTGATAAGAAAGGCTACTTAAGATTTTGATGCCCATGTCCAATAAATGAAATGAATAAATCTGTGACTAATTGTGGCATTGTGATGTTTTCTTCCTAGACGTGGAAGCATTTGCCAAAGCAATGCAGGGCACTTCCAAATCTGACCCAAAGGAGGGCGACGCCAAAGAGAAAAAGGATGAAGAGGAAGATATGAGTTTAGACTGAATGCTTGCCCACCTGCACCCCTCCAGTTTATTCATTCTCTTTTATTACATATTTAACTTGTTGTCTCCTGCTTCTCAGTCTTGATTCCAATAAAGATTTTTTTTTCTTCCTGAGAGCAGCACCACTTCCTCTTTGTCTCATTAAAGCACATTTGTCTTCTAACAGTAGAGCCTTCAGACTGGGTGGTGAGTATGCTGACCAAACTGGAGAAGTAGTTCTGATGGGTACATCAACCTATGGATTCTTCAGCTTTTGAATATCCCAATGTGCCAGCATTCCATGGAAACGTCTTCATAGCTGTCCCACGTCGACGAGGACGTCACAATGCCACGGCTTCGCACGCAAATCTGAGTGACATCATCAGAGCCATAAGAAGCCCTTGTTGACTTGCTGGCATCAGTTCCCTTTTTTCCACACCTTCAGTACGTAATGGTTTTCTTGTAGCTCTCAGTTACATCTTAGATATTCTTCAATAGTTTTTCCTCCAGGGTTGCAACATTGTTGCTGGAAGAAAAAATGTCTCCTCCAAGGAAGTCTGGATTTAAGCTGTGTAGGCCGGAATGCGAAGGTCAGATGTCAATTACTGACCCTCACTACGATTGCCTTTGCTGTTTAGAGTACTGATCATGATGTAGAGACCTGTTTGACGTGTCAAACAGGAACCCCAGGGCATCAAAAGAGAGGGAGGTGAAGCTGATTATGGCCAAGGCAAAGCAGGAAAAGAGAGGTTGTCGGAAGTCTCGGTCAAAGCCACCAACACCTCTTTCTTCGAGGTAGTCAAAAAGAAAACACAAGAAGAAATGGCGTCCGAGAGCTCAACACCATTCTTCAAGGGATGACTCTCCAAAGTCAGAATCTCCGAAGTGGAGAGAAGATAGATGTGAGGTGTCTCCAATGCCATCTCTGATGCACACTTTGACGTTTCCTTGGAGCCTGGCCCATGGCCTTGGCCCAGACTTCACCTGGGCATCCTGATGTGGATCTGAAGTAGAGCCTGTGCCTCCTTCGGTACCTATTCGTCTGAGACAGGAGGAGGATTATGCAGCATTTCCTGCTCCAGGGACGGATCCCTTGAATTTTCTTAATACTTTGTATGCCATTTTTGCGAGGACATTGACTCCATCTGGTGCACCTGCAGAGCCAATGGGTCCACTATCCTATTCGCTGGGTGAATTACTGCCTCCGTATCAGCAAGGTCCTTTCTTGCCTTTTGTAGCTATGCTTCAGGTGTCCTGGCCTCATCCAGCGCTGAGGCGGTCGACTTTGCCGGTCGAACAAGGAACACCGGCGCCAGTTATGCCTTCTCCGGCGTCAGCTGGATTCGCTGCGATGTCACATCATTCGACTCCAGCACCCTCTGTTCCTTTCGACCCAATGTTTAAATTCGCCAGCGCAGTTGCCTGATTTACCAGTGCGGTTACCAACGTCAGCGACGCAGATTAAGTCAAAGCAGAAGTCCAGAAGTGAGGCTCAGAGTCTTCTGGAAGAGAAGCATTATCCCTTGGAAATAGGTGATCTTGAAGAAGGGGGAATAATTCAACTGGACCATGATTTTGAGGGGCTGGATACAGCAAGTGTGCTGGACACTTCCCCAGAATGGGATCTGTTATCTCCGAAGTGCATTCCTTTCTCCTGAGGTCATGTTGTATCATTCTGTGATAAGTAAGGCAGCTGAGATGTTAGATCTGCCTTTGTCCTCAACTGAGCGCAAGTTGAATTTGTTAACAGAAGTGTTACATTCTTCTTCTACTGAACTTTTGTTACCCTTTAATGACTCATCTTGGTGATCTGGCAGAAGCCCATGACTCCCACTGCAGTGTCTCAGCCAAACGCTAGGAGGTACAAACCAGCTCCATGAGACCGGTTGTTTTTGTCATCACATCTTGCTCCTGAAAGTTTGGTTGTGCAGGCCTTGTGTTCTTCTAAATTGGCTCCTGGGTCATTTCCTACTTCCCCAGCTGATCAGTAGTCAAAAAGAATGGAGCAGTCAGCAAAGAAGGTGTTCTCTTCAAGTAGCATGGCCTTACAATCTATCAATTCAACATGTTAGTTGGGTCGGTACATTCATGCGCTAATGGACTCCGCTAAAGCTCTGGTGTAGGAAGCTGGCCTGGTGTGTGGTGGACACCTGTGGTGTTGGCTTCTTATACCAGGTCCAGGCAACCCCTATTAGTGAATAAAGACAGTGTCTATGAAGCCAGGGCTCTCGAGAGGTAGCTGTGAATGAGCAGCCAAGATGTATCTAGAAGGAGTGCAAAGCACTTGCAATACCACAGCAGTCACACAGCAGGCCAAGGAAGGCTCTGACTTTGGGTCTGAGTAGTAGGGGCAACCCAATCCAAGATTGTCTGGATTTTTCCCTAGAATGGCTGGATCTGACCTCTACCTACCAGGTGGCCCAGATAAACCACTTTACCCTGCCCTATCTGGCATTTTGATGCCTTGATAGTGAGACCTGCCTTTTGCAGAGCCTCTAGTACATTGCCAAGGTGGACGAGGTGATCCTCGGGTGGTGCTAAAGACAGCTATGTTGTCAAGATAAGCTGCACTAAAGCTTTCCAGGCCTTGGAGAACTTTGTTCACCAACCTTTGAAATGTTGCAGGGGCATTCTTCACCCAAAGGGCATCACTGTGAAATTATAATGCCCAGTAGGTGTTGAGAATGCTGTTTTGGGTTTGGCATCCTCTGATAACTTGATCTGTCAGTATCCAGCAGTCAAATCAAAGGTGCTAAGATACTTGGCAGAAGCCAGAGTATCTATCAGCTCATCTTCCCATAGGGATTGAATGAGCATCCGTTTTTGTGCCTGTTTTGAGGCCTCTGTTGTCCACACAGAACTTCATCTCTTTTTCTATCTGAGAGTGGGGTTTTGGTACCAAGACTACAGGACTAGCCCCCAGGGGCTGTCTGAAGGCTCAATACCTCCTAGGTTGAGCATCGTTTGCACTTCTGCTATGATGCATTCTCTGACATGATCAGGCTGCCTGTATATTTTGCTTTTGACAGGTAGGTCATGTGGTTTGACCAGGCTCAAGGAGAGTAGTTCAGAGGAGGTTTTTGCAATCATCTTTCTCTTGTTCAGAGAGGCAGTTGGCAAGAATAACTCCCTCTACTGAACCATTGACTGTTGTGGTAGAAGAGGACAAGGAGAGTGTCACTCTCCTCTTCCTGACCTTCATCAAAGGCCATGAGTAAAGTCATGTCAGCCCTGTCATAGTAGTGCTTGAGATGATTCACATGAAGCACCCTGTGGGGGATTCTGGGAGTGCCCAGGTCAACCAGGTAGGTGACCTCACCTTTTCTCTCCACAATAGTGGGGGCCACTCCACTTATCTTGGGGTGCCCTGGGAGCCACAGGCTCCTGGATCCACACTTTCTGTCCTGGCTGGTAAACAGTCAGTACAGCCTTCTGGTCATTCCACTGCTTCTGCAGTTCTTGGCTGGTCTGAAGATTTTTAGAAGCCCCCTTCATGCATTCAGCCATTCTGGATCTAAGGCCCAGTACATACTCCACTATGTCCTGTTTGGGAGGCTTGAGAGGTTGCTCCCAGCCTTCCTTCACAAGGGCAAGTGGACCCCTGAAAGAAGGTCCAAACAAATGTTCAAAGGGCCTTTAGCCCACTCTCTTTTGAGGAACCTCCATGTAGGCCAAGTGGAGGCAAGGTAATAGGGCATCCCATCTCCTTCTGAGTTTTTCTGAAAGTCCCATGATCATGCCTTTTGTTGTCCATTTGTTTGTGGGTGATATGGGGCAGTGAACTTGTATGTTACACCACACTCCTTCCACGTGGCTTTAAGGTATGGAGATAAGAAGTTTGCACATCTGTCTGATACCCCCTCTTTAGGAAAACCCACCCTGGAAAAGATTCCCAGGGGAGATTTGGCCACTGCAGGGGCTGTAGTGGTCCTAAGAGGAATTGCCTCTGGGTACCTGGTGACATGGTCCACCATCACTAGTATAAACCTGTACCCAGATGCAGTTGGAGGGTCCAGGGGGGCAACAATATCCACCCCTACCCTCTCAAAGGGTACCCTAAACACTAGTAGTGGAATTAAGGGGGCCTTTGGAGTGCCGTCTGTCTTGCCACAGGCTTGACAGGTCACACAGGAGCGACAAAACTCCTTTGTGTCTTGAGACGTGGGGCCAGTGAAAGTGAGGGACAAGTGTGTCCCACGTTTTGCTTTGCCCCAAATGGCCTTCAAGGAGAATGTCATGGGCTAAAGTTAAGAAGAACTCCCTAAACTTCTGAGGGATGACCAAACTCCTAGTGGCACCAGGTTTGGGGTCCCTTGCCTCAGAATAAAGGAGGCTGTTGTCTCAGTAGACCCTATGGGTCCCACAGACATCCCCTGCTTCCTGAGCTGTAGCTTGTTGCCTCAGACTTTCCAGAGTAGGACAGGATTGCTGTTCTAAACTAAGTTCCTCTCTAATGGGTCCTCCTGCACCTAAGAGCTCAGCTGTGTCAACTTAAAGCTCCTCTTGTGTAAGTCTCACCCAAGGAGTGGATTCCTCTCCCTCAGGAGTGGGATCCCCATTAAAAGTGAGCATGGGGGCAACCTTTTGCCCTGTTTGCCTCTCTTTTTAGGAGTTTCCTGGGCCATTGCTTCAGGCTTCAGTGCTCCTTGCTCCCTTTTCTTTTTATCCAGTGCTCTATTTAAAGCAAAGATGTGCACAGGGATGCCCAGCATTGCTGCATGGGCCCGCAAATTCACTTCAGCCCAAGCTAAAGTCTCCAAATCATTACCTAACAGACACTATACAGGTAGGTCACTGGACACTACAACATTCTTTGGGCCAGTAACCCCCGCTCCAGATAAAATAAAAAACTGCAAAGGGGTGGCATTGGGCGTCGTTATGAGCATCAGTCACTTGGTACTTGTGACCAAGTAGGTGTTGTTCAGGTGACACCAGTTTTTCAGTCACCATTGTGACACTGGCACCTGTGTCCCTATAGGCCTCGGCCTCAACACGATTGAATAAAGAATGCTGCCTGTACTTATCCATGTTAAGGGGACAAGCAGCTGTTGGTGGCAAGGGCAATGTCACCCTCAGAGCCCAAAACTGCCTTTGGTCTCCCTGACAAGCCCAGAGCTCACTACAGTCCCCTCCCCAAGGTGAGCCCAGCTACACCTTTGGTCTGACTACTGCTACCACTATTGTTGCTACTGCTAGGGACACTAGGGGAAGTAGTATTAGTGGTAGTAGGCTTGGCGCTCTTTTTAGGACAGGTGCTGTCACCTGCCCTATGGCTTTTATGTTTACAAATGTAGCACTAAGGTTTCTTGTGGAAAGAAGAAGAGGACTTAGACCCAACCCCAGAAGAGTTTTGTGGGCCTGATGACTTTTTTTCTTTGTTTGTCCCCACCCTTGTCTTGATTCTTTGCAGATTCCTTCTTTTTGTGGTCGACCCCAGTGGGAGCTTTCCTACCCACCCTGGTGCAGACCCGTTTGTCTGCCTTCTTTCCCAATTTTAGGGGAGAGGGCAGACCTGAGTCCACCAGGTACTGATGCAGCTGATCTGAAATACAATTATTAAGAATGTGCTCTCACAAGATAAGATTGTACAAGCCCTGGTAATCACTTACTTTGCTTCCATGTAACCAGCCTTCACAGAGCAGTCCACAAAATCTACCCAATCCTGGGAAGGCTCCTTTTTAGTCTCTCTGAACTTGATTCTGTATTGTTCTGTGGTTAGTCCAACATTATCTAAGAGTTCATTCTTTAAGGCCTGATAATCATCTGCTTCTTCCTCCCTGACAGTGAGGAGTTTGTCTCTGCCTTTGTCAGAGAAGGAGAGCCACAAGATTGCTGCCCTCTGTACTTTACAGGCCCTCTCCAAGGCAGTGAACCACTTGTGTGTGTCATCACCCACCTTGTAAGGTGGGACTATTTTACTCTGGTTCCTAGAGTCTTAGGAGTCTTCTCTGACCCTGGTGTCCCTAAAGTTATTGTTGCCACCATGGGGAGCTCGCCCCAAATTCTGTCTTTTCCTTTCCACTTCCAATGCCTCCCTTTCTAGAGCTAACTGTTGCTGCTGCAGCCTCAGTTTGGCCTGGTCTAACTTCAGTCTGTGGAATTACCTATCTAGGGACTCCCTCCTTCCCTCCATCTGAATTAGAGTTGTCTGTCTCATAGGAGGTCCTTGAGACATGGGTGTGGACTGATGAGGAGGACCTTTCCCTCCTCCTGGAGACCCTTTGTACCAACCCTCTAGAAGTAAAAGTGGGCCTACTCGAGTGACTCCCCTTTTTACTACCTCCAGTGCTCCTAACAGGACTATGGTGTTCCCAGTTTCTTCCTGACCTGCCTCAGTGTAGTCTAAGTCTAACCTATCTAAGACTGGAGGGTCAGTCTCAACGTCTTCCTCCCTCTGGCTGCTTGAGTTGTCCTGGTCAGTCTGGAGTAGTAATCCCAGAAGTAGGTTCTTTTTGGGGTTTCTCCCTGTCTTCAGCTTCCTGGAAGCACGCATTTCCCTCAACTCCTCAAAAGTGCAGCTCTCATACTGAGAGTCTGGGACCTGATTTGTGTTTTCCACTAAAGACATTCTCCCTAGAGTAGTGTGGGTGCACCTGCTTACTCTAAGTAACAAGACTACCTACGAGTTTGGAGAAAGGGCTATGCCAGACCCCCAACTTACCCAAAGTAGGATGCTGGTGATCCTAGTTACTAAGTGCAGTGTACCCTAAAGGGTAGTAGTGGGCTATCCTGTGGAAAGAGTGATGAGGCAATTGGAAGTGTCTTGTCCCAGCGCTGCACAACCAATGTAGGAAGCGGGCCTGGTGTGTGGTGGACACCTATGGTGTTGGCACCTTATACCAGGTCCAGGCAAACCCTATTAGTGAAAGAAGACAGTGTCTAGGAAGCCAGGGCTCTCTAGAGGTAGCTGTGGATGAGCAGCCAAGACTTAACTAGGAAGAGTGCAAAGCTCTTGCAATGCCACAGCAGTTTAATACACCTGAAAGGAACCACACAGTGTTGCAAAAATAAAGGTACTTTATCATAGTAACACTGAACTAGATAACTTGTAGGCAGTTCCCCCCCATCTGGAGGGAAGTACACTATAGATATATAGATAGATATATATATATATGTATGTATACACACAATAATGATTAGGAATTAGCATAGGAAACAACAAGCATTGGCAAGAATTGTAGAAAATAACTAGGGCCCAAGGGTAGGGCCAAACCATATACTAAAATAGTGGAATGCGAAGTGAAGACCCCCAACCAAGTTATGGAGTAATTAGAGGCGCGCTAGGAGAACTTGGGACCCCAAGAGGAGAGTATCTTAGTGACCCCCAGCGACCAGGAGAGCAGAGGTAAGTACCTGGTCTTCCTAAGGACTAACAGGACGTAGAAAAGTGATTGTGCAAGAAAGGGACCAGACCAGAGGAACCCAAAGCTGGATTCTGGAAGAGGAGGACAAGCAAAAGAAGGGGACAGAGTCCAGTCTACGATGGAGTGTCTCGTCTGGGCAGGAGCCACTACCCACCCTTCTGTGGATGAAGATCCGGGTCGACGGGGGAAGAAGATGATTAGCTGTGGAGCCCAGGAGCTGCAGAGGAGTCCTTGGAGCAGTCCAGATGATGTCCCAAGTCGGTCGCCGGGTCACAGATGGTCAGTGGTTAGGAGAACCACCAACCATCCTTGGCAAATTCAAGAGGAGGCAAAAGAAGAGTTGCAAGGCTGAAGAGGACCATCAAGGTCCAGGGGACTCGATCCTTGGAGGGGAATCCGGGCTGACCCTTAGCAGTAGGGAGAGCCAGCAGAAGCAGCCGCTGCCCCCACAGGCAACCCATTGGCAGCAGGCACAGTAAGTTGCAGTGAGGCTCAATCAGCACACCTGGAGAGGAGCCCCATGTCGCTGGAGCAGCAGAGGAGAGACTGCCCTTGCAAGGATGAAGTGATGTGGGCCGGGGCTACTCTGAGCCTGAAGATCCCTTGGAGCAGGAGACAACAAGCCTTGGTTGCTGCAAGAGTCGTGGTGCACTGGGGTACTGTCTTGTAAGGAGAGGCAAGGGCTCACCATCTCCTAAGATGGACAGCGGCCAAAGAGGTCCAAGGGGACCACTCCAGAACACCACCTTTGATGCAGGTTCCACGCAGTTCCAGAGGCGAGCAGATCCACGCAGCCGGACGTTGTTGCTGTTGGTGCCTGCAGATGCAGGGGAGTGACTCCTTCACTCCAAGGGAGATTCCTTCTTGGTTCCTAGTGCAGCTGAAGTCTTGCCGACCCCAGAGGATGCACAGCCATGGAAATGTTGCAGTTGCTGGAAGGAGCCGGGGAAACAATGTTGCAAAGAGAGGGCATCTCGGGAGTTGCCATCTTGTCGGTTCTTGAAGTGTCCATGCGTTTTTAACGGCGAGGAGCAGAAGTACACAATGCAGAGGAGGCCTGGTGGTGTCTTTCATGCCAAATCTGGGGACCCACCCACGAGGGAGTCCCTAAATAGCCCTATCAGAGGAATTGGTCACTTTGCACAGTGATCACCTATCGGAGGGGTCACTGATGTCACCTGCCTGACCTGGCCACTCAGATGCTCCTAAGGGCCTCTGCACATCTTGTTTTCAAGATGGCAGAATCGAGTGACCACCTGGAGGAGCTCTGGCACCACCCCTGGGGTGGTGACGGACAGGGGAGTGGTCACTCCCCTTTCCTTTGACCAGTTTCTGGGGGTCACCGGGCTGGTGCAAACCAGTTTATTCAAGGAGGGCACTAAATGTGCCCTTCAAAGCAAACCGGTGTCTTGGGGAGGCTTCCTTTCCCAAGCCTTGTAAGAACTATTTCCAAGGTAGAGGATGTTGCCTCCCTTCTCCCACAGGAAATCCCTTGTTCTGCCTTCCTCTGTCTGAGCTGGTCAAGTAGCAGGAGAGCAGAAACTTGTCTGAGGGGCTGCAGCAGCGTGGGCTGCCCACAAACCCTGGAAAAGTGGTAGGAGCAATAGTAGGGGGTCAATCAATCAATCAATCAATCATAGGATTTATAAAGCGCACTACGTGCCCGTGAGGGTTTCAAGGCGCTGGGGGGAGCTGTTGTTACTGGTTGAAGAGCCAGGTCTTGAGGAGTCTTCTGAAGGTGAGAAGGTCTTGAGTCTGTCGCAGGGCAACGGGGAGGGTGTTCCAGGTTTTGGCGGCGAGGTATGAGAAGGATCTGCCGCCAAAGGTCTTTCTTCGGATGCGGGGGACGGGGGCGAGGGCGAGGTTAGTGGAGCGGAGCTGACGGGTGGGGGTGTAGAAGCTGAGTCTGTTGTTTAGGTAGGCTGGTCCGGTGTCGTGGAGCTCTTTGTGAGCGTGGGTAAGAAGCTTGAAAGTGATCCTTTTGTCCACGGGGAGCCAGTGAAGGTTTCTCAGGTGGTGGGAGATGTGGCTGTGGCGGGGTAGGTTGAGGATCAGCCGGGCGGAGGCATTTTGGATGCGTTGGAGGCGTAGTAGGTCTTTTGCTGCGATGCCTGTGTAGAGTGCGTTGCCGTAGTCCAGCCTGCTGCTGACGAGGGCCTGTGTTACTGTCCTTGTTTCTGTCAGGATCCACTTGTAGATTCTGCGGAGCATGCGGTGTGTTGTAGCAGGAGGAGGAGACTGTGTTGACCTGTTTAGACAAGGTGAGGGAGGAGTCGAGGATGAAGCCCAGGTTGCGAGCGTGGTCGGATGGTGTTGGTGGGGTTCCTAGTGCGGTGTGCCACCAGGAGTCGTCCCAGGCGGAGGGGGTGGGTCTGAGGATGAGGACCTCCGTCTTGTCCGAGTTCAGTTTCAGACGGCTGTTTCTCATCCATTTGGCGAGGGATTTCATTCCCTCGTGGAGGTTGGTTTTGGCGGTGCGCGGGTCTTTGGTGCGTGAGAGGATGAGCTGGGTGTCGTCGGCGTAGGTGAGAATGTTGAGGTTGTGTTGTCGGGCCACTTGTGCGAGGGGGGCCATGTAGATGTTGAACAGCGTCAGGCTGAGGGATGAGCCTTGGGGGACGCCGCAGATGATGTCAGTGGCTTCGGGGCGGAAGGGGGGGAGGCTGACTCTCTGGGTTCTGCCGGAGAGGAATGAGACGATCCAGTCAAGGGCTTTTCCTTCGATTCCGGTTTCATGGAGGCGTGATTTCAGGGTGCGGTGGCAGACTGTGTCGAAGACCGCAGATAGGTCCAGGAGGATGAGGGTTGATGTTTCGCCGTTGTCCATTTGGCGTCTGATGTCGTCTGTGGCGGCGAGAAGGGCGGTTTCGGTGCTGTGGTTTCATCTGAAGCCGGACTGGGAGGGGTCTAGGATGCCATTGTCTTCGAGGTGGCTGGTTAGTTGTGTGTTGACGATTTTTTCAATCACCTTTGCTGGGAAAGGGAGCAGGGAGATGGGTCGGAAGTTCTTGAGGTTGTTGGGGTCTGCCTTGGGCTTCTGGAGGAGGGCGCGGACTTCGGCGTGTTTCCATTTTTCAGGGAATGTCGCTGTTTCGAAGGAGATGTTAATGACCTTCCGTAGTTGGGGGGCGATGGCGGAGTCAGCTTTGTTGTATACGTGGTGGGGGCAGGGGTCTGACTGGGATTCTGAGTGGATGGAGTTCATGATCTTGCGTGTCTGTGTCGTTCACGTTGGTCCAGGAGGTCAGGAGGTTTGCACATGTGGAGTGTTCAGGGGTGGGGTCTGGCGTGGGAGTGGTGTCAAAGCTGTCGTGGATCTTTCGGTGGAAGAAGGTGGACAGTGCGTTGCAGAGTTCCTTGGATGGAGGGATGTCGTTGGCGCTGGGGTTGGAGAGTTCTTTCATGATGCTGAAGAGCTCTTTGCTGTCGTGTGCGTTGTTGTCCAGGCGGTCTTTAAAGTGGGATCGTTTGGCTTGTCTGATGAGTTGGTGGTGCTTGCGGGTGGCGTCCTTGTGGGCTGTGAGGCTGTCAGGTGTGTGTTTGAGGAGCCATTCCTTTTTTAGCTTCCGGCAGTCGCGTTTGGAGTTTAGGAGCTCGTCGGTGAACCAGGTGGCTTTTCTTCTGGCTTGGTTGTCTGTGGGTTTTTTGAGTGGCGCGAGGGTGTTGGCGCAGTCGTTGATCCACAGGGTGAGGTTGTGGGCGGCGGTGTCTGGGTCAGTGGGGTCAGGGGGTGGGTTCTGGGCGAGGGCGTTGGTAAGCTGGTCTTCCGTAACTTTGCTCCAGCATCGGCAGGGTGGTTGTTGGGAGCGATGGTGCTCGGTATGTTTCTTGTAGGTGAAGTGGATGCAGTGGTGGTTGGTCCAGTGGAGTACGGTGGTATGGTTGAAGGTGACGTGGGTGCTTGAGGAGAAGATGGGATCAAGCGTGTGGCCGGCGATGTGGGTTGGTGTGTTGACGAGTTGTCTGAGGCTGTGGTTGGTGAGGTTGTCAAGCAGGGGACGCAGCGGCGGGAAAGGGAAAGTGGAACGGTGAGAGAAGGAGGGGGGAGAGGCCGCAGGGGGCGCCGCGGCGGGAAAGGGAAAGTGGAAACTGGAAAGAGACAAGTGAAAAACGGTGAGAGAGGAGGTGGCGCGGAGGGCAAAGCGGGGATCGACCTACCTGCAGCAGCAGGGTCAAAGGTTGCTCCCTGCTAGCGCGCCGTGGCTGCCATAAGAGGAGGGGAGAGTGGGAGGCGGGAGGGCTTGTCCTATGGGAGGGCTGGGAGGAGGGGGCCGCAGGGGACGCAGCGGCGGGAAAGGGAAAGTGGAACGGTGAGAGAAGGAGGGGGGAGGCGAGAGGGTCCGCAGGGGGCGCAGCGGCGGGAAAGGAAAAGTGGAACGGTGAGAGAAGGAGGGGGGAGGCGGGAGGGGCCGCAGGGTGCGCAGCGGCGGGAAAGGGAAAGTGGAACGTGAGAGAAGGAGGGGGGAGGCGGGAGGGCCGCAGGGGGCGCAGCGGCGGGAAAGGGAAAGTGGAACTGTGAGAGAAGGAGGCGGGAGGGCCTCAGGGGGCGGAGCGGCGGGAAAGGGAAAGTGGAAACGGGAAAGAGACAAGTGAAAAACGGTGAGAGAGGAGGTGGCGCGGAGGGTAAAGCGGGGAGCTCTAAGGAGCCACCAGAGTGCATGGAATCATGCACCCAATACTGACAACAGTATTGAGGTATGATTCCGACATGTTTGACACCAAACATGCCCAGGTTTGGAGTTACTGTCATGTAGCTGGACCACAGGGTGTGACCTGTGGCCAGTACGCGGGTAAAATGGCTTCCCCGTACTCAGGAAGTCCAGTGCATTGGAACTGGAGTTCGTAGGGGCACCTCTGCTCTTGCAGGGATGCCCTCACACACAGGGACCTGCTGGAAGGGCTTACCATAGGGGTGACTTAGTGACCTGGTGGTGTGACCTGTGGTGAAAGGGTGCATGCACCTTTTCACGCAGGCTGCAATGGCAGGCCTGCAGACACATTTTGCAGGGGCTCTCATGGGTGGCATAATACATGCTGCAGCCCATGGGGGACCCCTGGTGTCCTAATGCCCTGGGTACCTAAGTACCACATACTAGGGACTTTCAAGGGGACACCAGTATTCCAATTGTGGAGTGCACAAAGCTCTGAGAGAACCACATTTGGAGGGAGAGAGCACAATCACTGGGGTCCTGGTTAACAGGATCCCAGTGAAAACAGTCTAAGCACTTATAGCAGGCAAAAAGTGATGGTAATCATGCCAAAAAGATGGTGCATTCCTACATGTGGTACCAAAATTGCTGGAAGATGTCCAAGGCCATTTTGCTAAACTTCTCAGTGATGGTCAAGCTGGTGCACGCCAAGTCATCCAGTCAGGTCTGTATGCAGCTGACTCTGTGGCAAGGGCAATGGGGATTTCAGTTGCTTCAAGGAGGCATGCTTGGTTAAGAGTGTCTGGTTTTTCCCCAGATGTCCAAATGACCTCACTAGATTTTTCTTTCGATGGGTTGAAGTTGTTTGCTGCTAAAGCTGACTCTGCTTTGGAGAAGTTCAAGGAGAGTAAAGCAACAGCAAGATCTTTGGGCATTCGAACGCAGCCCAAGGACTATAGTCAGTTTCGGAGGTTCTGAGGATCTGGGAGGTGTTTCTCCTTTGAGGAAGACAAAAATATTACAACGGTAGCAATCAAATTCCCTCTATAGGAGTTACGGAGGGCAGGGCAGTGGAAAACAGCGTGGAGCCGCCTATCAGCCTTTCTCCTCCCCGGCCAATGTCTCAGGAAAACAGCCCTAGTTTGGCCGTTTTGGAGCATGCTTTGCCAGTGGGAGGGAGGTTGGTTAATTTTCTACCACAGTGGAGGTCCATAACATCGGACCTGTGCATGTTGAGTATTTTTAGAATTTGGATACGCTCTACCCTTCCAGGAGTCTTCCCCCTCCTTTGGCTCCCCAACAAAGCTTTTGTTCCGAAGAACGTCTTCTGCTACTTCAGCAGAAGGGCCAAACCCTACTTCTAAAAGGCACAGTGGAGGTGGTTCCAGTGCAGTAACGGGGTCAGGGATGTTACTCTTTCTACTTCCTGATTCCCAAAAAGAACAGTTGTTTGTGTCTGATCCTGGTCTTCAGGGCTTTGAATTGGTTCCTCAAGCAGGAAAAATTCAAAATGCTGACTCTAGCACAGGTGCGTCTTGCACTGGACAAGGAAGACTACATGGTATAGATCGATTTGCACAATGTGTATTTTCACATTCCCATTCTGCATTCGCACAGGCAGTGTCTCTGCTTCATGGCAGGGTCTCAATATTATCAGTTGACTGTCCTTCCAGTCAGTCTTACTTCCGCACCTTGAGTCTTCACAAAGGGGATGGCAGTGGTTGCAGCATATCTCAGGAAGTTGGGAATACCGATATTCCCTTACTTGGATGAATGGCTGTTCAAAGCCAAGTCTCCAGAATTGGTATTGCATCACTTGCGGTTGAGAACTCAGTTGTTGTACAACTTGGGCTTTTCCATCAACATGCCCAAAACTCACCTAGAGCTCCCTGAGCGCAGTTAACCGTGCCTACCCTCCTCCTCAGATGATTCTGGACATTCAGCCTATGATTCCAAAGTTTCTGAGGGGAGCAATGGTTCCAGTCCTGAAGGTCTTACGCCTGCTTGGTCTGATAGCTTCCTGCATTCTGTTGGTCATGCATGCACGCTGGCACATGAGGGCCCTCCAGTGGTGCCTCCGCAGGCAGTGGTTTCAACAAAACGTAGATCTCAGAGAGTCAGTCAAAGTCTCCAGAGACCCTGCAACGGATCTTCTTTGGTGGGGTGTGTAGGAAGTTGGCTCTGTATATACTAACTCAAAGTAAGAGATGGTGTGCACAGAGTCCAAGGGTTCCCCCTAGGAGTAAGGTAGTGGCAAAATTAGATAATTCTAATGCTCTATTTTTTGGGTGGGAGTGTGGTTGAGCAGTAGGCTTATCAGAGGGTAGTGTTAAGAATTTGTTGTATACACAAAGGCAATAAATGAGGAACACACACTCAAAGACTTAACTCCAGGCCAATAGTTTTTTTTAATTGAAAAATATCTTAATTTATTTCTAGAACCACAAGTTCAAGATTTAAAGTAAATACATAAAATGCAAGGTACTCCACACAGGTAAGTTAGGAACTTTGAATTAGAGCAATAACATATACAGTTTTTGTTAAAATGGCAATAAGCTATTTTAAAAGTGTAGACAGTGCAAAAATCAACAGTTCCTGGGGGAGGTAAGTATTGGTTAGATTGTGAGGTAAGTAAGACACTTACAAGTCTCAGTTCCTGGGTGTAGGCAGCCCACTGTTGGGGGTTCAAGGCAACCCCAAAGTTACCACACCAGCAGCTCAGGGCCGGTCAGGTGCAGAGGTCAAAGAGTTGCCCAAAACACATAGGCGCCTATAGAGAACAGGGGTGCACTGGTTCCAGTGTGCCAGCAGGTAAGTATCTGCGTCCTCTGAGACAGTCCAGGGGGTTTTTGTAGAGCACTGGGGGGGGACACAAGTAGGCACACAAAACACACCCTCAGTGGCACAGGGGCGGCCGGGTGCAGTGTGCAAAGCAGTCGTTGGGTTTTGTATTGGTTTCAATGGAGGGACCCGGGGGTCACTCTAGCGGTGCAGGCAGGGCACAGGGGGGCTTCTCGGGCCAGCCACCGACTGGGCTAGGCAGAGGGTCGCCTGGTGGTCGCTCCTGCAATGAGGTTCGGTTCCTTCTGGTCCTGGGGGCTACGGGTGCAGTGCTTGGTCCAGGCGTCGGGTCCCTTATTACAGGCAGTTGCGGTCTGGGGGAGCCTCTGGATTCTCTCTGCATGCGTCGCTGTGGGGGTACAGAGGGGTCGTCTCGGGCTACACAAGAGGTGGCAGTCACCTGGGAGTCCTCCCTGTGGTGTTGGTTCTCTGGATCTCGAATTGGGGGCGTCGGGTGCAGAGGGTGAAGTCTCACGCTTCCGGCGAGAAGAGTGAAGTGCTTAGAAGTTGCAGAAAAGTTGCAATATTGTTGCTTTTTGTTGAGAAGAGCCGCTGCTCATGGGAGTTTCTTGGTCCTTAGGTTCAGGGCAGTCCTCTGAGGCTTCAGAGGTCGCTGGTCCCTGTGCGTCGCTGTTGCAGGTTTTCGAGTCAGGAGGCAGGCCGGTAGGGCTGGGGCCAAAGCCGTTGTCATCTTCCATCGTCTCTGCAGGGCTTTCAGGTCAGCAGTCCTTCTTCATGTTTCAGATTGCAGGAATCTGATTTCCTAGGTTCTGGGGTGCCCCTAAATACTAAATTTAGGGGTGTGTTTAGGTCAGGAGGACACTAGCCAATGGCTACTGTCCTGGAGGGTGGCTACACCCTCTCTGTGCCTCCTCCCTGAGGGGAGGGAGGAACATCCCTAATCCTGTTGGGGGAATCCTCCAATCTCAAGATGGAGGATTTCTAAAGGCAGGGGTCACCTTAGCTCAGGACACCTTAGGGGCGGTCCTGACTGGTGGGTGACTCTTTGTTTTTCTCATTATCACCTCCAGCCTTGCCGCCAAAAGTGGGGGCAGTGGCCGGAGGGGCGGGCATCTCCACTTGCTGGGATGCCCTGGGGTGCTGTAACAAAAGGCATGAGCCTTTGAGGCTCACCGCCAGGTGTTACAGTTCCTGCAGGGGGAGGTGAGAAGCACCTCCACCAGGGAACAGGCTTTGTTCCTGGCCTCAGAGAGCACAAAGGTTCTCACCCCAGTGGGGCAGAAACACGTCTCAGTGGCAGGCTGGCACTGACCAGTCAGACCTGCACTGAAGGATTGGGTAAACTACAGGGGGCATCTTCTAAGATGCCCTCTGTGTGCGTTTTGTAATACATCCAACACTGGCATCAGTGTGGGTTTATTATTCTGAGAAGTTTGATATCAAACTTCCCAGTATTCAGTGTAGCCATTATGGAACTGTGGAGTTCGTTTTGACAAACTCCCAGACCATATACTTAATATGGCCACACTGTACTTACAATGTCTGAGAATAGACTTAAACCCTGTAGGGGCATATTGCTCATGCAGCTAAGCCCTCACCTGAGGTATAGTGCACCCTGCCTTAGGGCTGTAAGGCCTGCTAGAGGGGTGACTTACCTATGCCACAGGCAGTATTTTGTGGGCATGGCATCCTGAGGAGGAGGCCATGTCGACTTTGCCTTTTTCTCCCCAACAACATACAGAACCTGCAATGGCAGTGTGCATGTGTTAGGTGAGGGGTCCCTTAGGGTGGCACAACACATGCTGCAGCCCTTAGGGACCTTCCCTGGTCACAGGGCCCTTGGTACCACTGGTACCTTTTACAAGGGACTTATCTGTGTGCCAGGGGTGTGCCAATTGTGGAAACAATGGTACATTTTAAGTGAAAGAACACTGGTGCAGGGGCCTGGTTAGCAGGGTCCCAGCACACTTTTCAGTCAAGTCAGCATCAATATCAGGCAATAATTGCGGGGTAACTGCAACAGGGAGCCATTTTCCTACAGAGTGTGGACGGCAATCTGTCTCAAGGAAAGCTGTTTTGTCCTCCACATGCAGTAGCCACAGTGATCACGGATGCCTCCACTCTAGGCTGTGGAGCTCATCTGGTGGATCTGGAGATCAAAGGACTTTGGTCTCCAGAGGAACAGTTTTTGCACATCAACCTGTGTACAATACGTCTGGCTCTCAAGGCCTTCCTCCCTTCTGTTTGCAGTCAGTCAGTTCAGGTCTCAACTGACAATACTACTGCAATGTTGTATGTCTACAAACAGGGTGATGTTTGGTCGTATCTTCTATGCAGAAAGGCTCTACGTCTCTGGTCCAGGGCTCAGGACCATCTGATTTGCATAGTAGCAAATCAGTTGGCCTGAGTTCTGAATGTACGTGCAGGCAGTCTGTCAACATTTTTCAGCCGATAACTAGTGCCATCTCCATCTAGAAGGGGTGCTTCACATCTTCTGGCTATGTGGGACCCCTCGAATAGACCCGTTTGCTACTGCCCATCATACTGCAGCCTCCAGTATCCACTGCATGGAGCGATCACTCCATTAGAGCTAAGTATTCTACTTCTGCTTTGGCTAGAGTTGTGCCAGTGGTTGATCTTTGTAAAGGGGCAACTTGGGCCTTCCGCCACACTTTCATGAAGCACTATCGCTTAGACCCCAAAGCGAGGAGGAACGGCCACTTTGCCGG
The DNA here is from genome assembly GCF_031143425.1 of Pleurodeles waltl. Lineage (NCBI taxonomy): Eukaryota > Metazoa > Chordata > Amphibia > Caudata > Salamandridae > Pleurodeles > Pleurodeles waltl. Next base: position 99,850,372 of record NC_090446.1, read on the forward strand.
TTCTGTTTTGCTGTTTTTCTTTTTGTTTTTTATATATAGGCAGACAGGCACACACCTCGGAGTGCAGGACTGTTTGGGGATTCTATTTGAAAGGTGAACAATTCACAGATAGATGTAATGCGTTTTTTGGTGGATACACTATCTACCTGTGGATTCCTCACAGACCCACCTGCCTCCCCATTGCTTGTCGGCATATGCCAAAAAGAAACTGTTTTGTATATTATTTATGTAATTCTTGTTTCATATAATTATTTGTGTATATTTGTATCTGGTCTGTGACATGTTGCATTTGTGATATTGGTTTCACCCGTTCTCCTTAAAGGCATGAAAAAAGTGGGTGGAAACTGACGTCAGCGTGCCAACAGGGGATTCTTATGGATCCCATTACGTCACGCAGAGTTGTGTGCAGTGCCGTGGCATTGTGACTTCCTTGTCAACGTGGGAGAGCTATGAAAAAAAGTTTCAGTGGAATGCTGGCGCATCGGGATATTCAAAAGGTGAGGAATCCCCACGAGATACTGTATCCACAAGAAAATGCATTACCAAAGGTAAGTAACTTGTTCATCTAGGGCCTAAAATTGGTACTTCAGAACGAAAAGGCATTAGTCTCACCATCATGTCACAACCAGAAGAGCACAAGATTGCAAAAAGGGTGGATGACAATGAGTGCTTGTGTGAATACATCTCAGAAATGGTATGTCTTTGAATTCCTAAGCAGAGTTTGTACAATGTGTGCTGTAGATTAAAATGTTGTGCACACCTCTATCATCTAGTGTTTGGATCAAAATTGTCACTTGATCTTCTAAATTTTAAAGTTCTTGGACCACCCACAAGTATTTTGTTCCTTTTCCTCTGCTCGTGTAGTGGATCCCCAAAAACCTTAAAACCTTTTTTCATAAAAAAAAAAAAGTTCAGTTATTTTGGCTTTTCAAATATATACCACAAAACATAGTGGGGAAAACAAATAACTAATCCAGTATTACAATTTGCTTCGTAGTAAGCGTATGTCTAGCCAAATAGAATGTGTATAGTGGGTTAGTTCTTGACAGGCTGATAAACATTTTCTACAACAAGGCGAAAGAGACAATTTAAATATCGGTTTTAAATTACAAAAATCATTTAAATGGGAGAAAACTTGCATACACAAGGCAACATTTTCTTGCATTTTGTAATGCTGCCCATTTTACTTTAGGAGTGATAATCAAGTGTAATTCGCAAATGCACAACTCTAGAAAGTCATTTCACACTAGAAAAAAAGTGGGGGTGTGAGGATGCACTTCCAGTCTTCATGGTACCATCATGCACTGCAGGGCCAGTCACGTATTTTTTTCTGTTTACTCAGCATGGATCCCCAAACAAATCAGCATCTCAAAAGGCTATTTAAAAGCACAGTTTGATGTGGATTTTGTTTTTTTGCTTCTTCGTCATTTAAAAAAAAAAATTCAATCCAGTTGTTTTTTTCTCATTTATTTTTTGTTGAGGGATTTTCTCATCCTCCAGTCTCCTAGACGCCATAGAGGCTCTTTTCCAAGGCTGCACTTCTTGTGGTGGTGGGAAGCCTTAAAATGTTTGTATTGTTTAACTTCCTGCTATCAAAGTCCGAGGTCTGCTAGGACATGTACAGTGGGTTGAGTGGCTTAGATTTAGTGCACTACAGAGAGTTTATAATACTGCGGACGAGACATTTCTGATTGATAAATCCTCAGAGCTCTAAATCAGGCCCCTTGTTTGCATCTACAAACCCAGCTGAACCCCTTTGCATAGGTGTTCCTTCTGTTTTGGCATCAGCTAATCCAGCAGTCACTCAACAGCTGGTATCGGGTTTGTACACTTTGAAAATAGTGCATTTACCAGAAAATGTGTCAGGGTTTCCTTGCCTGTTGCTCTGTTATCCACTTCCCTGCTATCCACCCCTATCTCCCAACTCCTAGAGATATGCCTCAACACAACCAAGAGACAGAGTGATGAGACCTCCTCAGCGGGGCACCTGAAAGAGAAACACACCAGAAAGGACCGGTGTTCAACATACCATCCTTTCACTTAACACCCATCCATGGGAGAGCAAAAATAGAACAGTTCTTGCTAGGCAGGAGTGCCCCAGAGAAACCCTCCTTAAGGACACGAAGCCCCTAGATAATGGGACCCACACCCTTCAGGAAAAGCCACGTGAGCTATGTCCCAAATAAAGCAGCATGGAAGTTGACCGTTGGGGGTATTTCTCTTACAACCTTGATAATCTTGAATGATTTATTAAGCAAACAGGCAAATACAGTGGCTCATTTTCCTCCTGGAGCTAAGCATGCATACATTCTTCACTTCGTTCTTTTTCATGCCTGTAGAAGACTCCAGATTTGCACCTCTTGATATGCAGCTCTCCAGTGGTCATTGCGGTAAAGAAGAGGTATATCGATTTGAGGGACATGAGTGTGTAAAATTAAAAATTTCCTTTTTCCTCATTCAAATTTAATTTTGATCATATTAATGTTTCCTAGTCTACTCCAAAGGTAAAAATAATCTAGGATTTGAAGGTAACCGCTCTACACTTAGAATGCTGAGATCTTTGCTTCTTGTGGGATGTTCAATTTTCTACACCCTTTTGCGATTGTTAATGTAATATTTATTTCTTCCTTTTTCACTTCGAAAAAGTTCTCATTAACTAGTCATTAGGCTTTGGAAATTGAAAACAAAACAGCAAAATGGCATCACCAGTGCATTTTGGGGGTAAAATACCCTTCAAGTCATAATCCTTAACATCTAATTTTTTCATTTTTTTCTTTTCCAAATCTACAAAAAAAAAATGTTACCAACCATTAAGAATACCCCCGTCCTCCTTATTTACTCTACTTTTTCACCACTTAGCTCTCAGATACATAGCATACATCAGTGGTTCCAAACCTGTGGTCAGGGGAATCCTGGGGGTCCGCAAAGCCTCCTCAGGCGGTCCGCGACTGCTTAGAAAATTAAATAATAACAACAGATTAGGTACCCAGCTTTCAGTAATGACTTGGCGGGGGTCCCCGGATTCCAATAATCATTCAGTTGGGGTCCCCAGGTTCCAGTAATGATAAAGTGGGGGTCCAGAGAAGTCAAAAGGTTGAGAGCCACTGGCATACATAATTGAACTTTGATATCAAATCCTCGTCTTTGTTTTTCTGCAGGCTAGTAGATTGGCATCCACTGTTGGCTGTGGAGGAGGTCTCACGGGTTGGCCAGCCCGGGTGACATGCAGTTGTTGCTTCAAACACTCCTTCAAATGCAATCTTAAGACTTTCAAGGATACCATCTTCTCTCCACTGGGAACCTACTAACCCACTTTCTACCCAAGCAGAGACCAGCACTCAGACTCCCATGACCACCCTCTGCCCAAGATTTATCACCCTATTTCAAGACAACTGCCCACAAAAAATAACATATCTCTCAGCAGAACACTTCGCCTTTAGTGTAAAACAGAGTTGAGCCCCGCTCTAGCAGTTGACTGGTCTCTTAGATTCCGTGGCTGTAGGACGTTGGCTCTTTAGATAGTGGACCAAAAAAGAGGTACCCTGTGTAGAGAGTCCCAGCAAACCCCAAAGGAATTACAGAGGCACAAATGACACCCCAAATGCTCTCTTTTGTGGTAGTGTGGACGAGAAGTTAGGTATATGAGAGGGTAGTGCTAAGCATGTATTGCACACACATAGGCAGTGAGGCCCACACTCAATGAAGAAATCCAACACCAATTTATAAATATAATACATACTTTCATATAAATTGTGATACCAAGATCATCTGAATCGGGTGAGAACTTTTCAAGTTATGAATGTTTACATTTTTCAGAAGTTGACTGTAATTTTTGGAACGGTAATGTTATCCTATGGGGGAAAACATATCTGCATACATCCTGTCTTTCTCCTAGAACATAGGATACTTTTTTAGCACAACGTTTGCGTCATTTGTTGACGCAAAAGTGGCGCAAACTTACAAAATACAATTGTGTTTTGTAAGTTTGCGCCACTTTTGAGTTAAAAAGCGGCGCAAATGCGGCGCTAAAAAAGTATAAATATGGGCCATAGTTTGCAAAGATTGAAGGAAGAGCAACCCATGGCCACTGTTTATTTCCCGAAAACCATGATAAACACACAAACCCCGCCCCCCCCACCCTCTTCTGCTTGCATGCTCATCGTCGCCTTGGATATGAGAAGGAGGCTCGTTGGACAGTATGTTTATCCTTATAACTCTCTGTAGGAAGTTGGCTCTGTATGTGCTATTTCAAAGTAAGGAATAGCATGTACAGAGTCCAAGGGTTCCCCTTAGAGGTAAAATAGTGGTAAAAATAGATAATACTAATGCTCTATTTTGTGGTAGTGTGGTCGAGCAGTAGGCTTATCCAAGGAGTAGTGTTAAGCATTTGTTGTACATACACATAGACAATAAATGAGGTACACACACTCAGAGACAAATCCAGCCAATAGGTTTTGTTATAGAAAAATATCTTTTCTTAGTTTATTTTAAGAACCACAGGTTCAAATTTTACATGTAATATCTCATTCGAAAGGTATTGCAGGTAAGTACTTTAGGAACTTCAAATCATCAAAATTGCATGTATACTTTTCAAGTTATTGACAAATAGCTGTTTTAAAAGTGGACACAGTGCAATTTTCACAGTTCCTAGGGGAGGTAAGTATTTGTTAGGTTAACCAGGTAAGTAAGACACTTACAGGGCTCAGTTCTTGGTCCAAGGTAGCCCACCGTTGGGGGTTCAGAGCAACCCCAAAGTCACCACACCAGCAGCTCAGGGCCGGTCAGGTGCAGAGTTCAAAGTGGTGCCCAAAACACATAGGCTAGAATGGAGAGAAGGGGGGTGCCCCGGTTCCGGTCTGCTTGCAGGTAAGTACCCGCGTCTTCGGAGGGCAGACCAGGGGGGTTTTGTAGGGCACCGGGGGGGACACAAGTCCACACAGAAATTTCACCCTCAGCAGCGCGGGGGCGGCCGGGTGCAGTGTCGAAACAGGCGTCGGGTTCGCAGTGTTAGTCTATGAGAGATCTCGGGATCTCTTCAGCACTGCAGGCAGGCAAGGGGGGGGTTCCTCGGGGAAACCTCCACTTGGGCAAGGGAGAGGGACTCCTGGGGGTCACTTCTCCAGTGAAAGTCCGGTCCTTCAGGTCCTGGGGGCTGCGGGTGCAGGGTCTCTCCCAGGCGTCGGGACTTTAGGTTCAAAGAGTCGCGGTCAGGGGAAGCCTCGGGATTCCCTCTGCAGGCGGCGCTGTGGGGGCTCAGGGGGGACAGGTTTTGGTACTCACAGTATCAGAGTAGTCCTGGGGTCCCTCCTGAGGTGTCGGATCTCCACCAGTCGAGTCGGGGTCGCCGGGTGCAGTGTTGCAAGTCTCACGCTTCTTGCGGGGAGCTTGCAGGGTTCTTTAAAGCTGCTGGAAACAAAGTTGCAGCTTTTCTTGGAGCAGGTCCGCTGCCCTCGGGAGTTTCTTGTCTTTTCGAAGCAGGGGCAGTCCTCAGAGGATGTCGAGGTCGCTGGTCCCTTTGGAAGGCGTCGCTGGAGCAGGATCTTTGGAAGGCAGGAGACAGGCCGGTGAGTTTCTGGAGCCAAGGCAGTTGTCGTCTTCTGGTCTTCCGCTGCAGGGGTTTTCAGCTAGGCAGTCCTTCTTCTTGTAGTTGCAGGAATCTAATTTTCTAGGGTTCAGGGTAGCCCTTAAATACTAAATTTAAGGGCGTGTTTAGGTCTGGGGGGTTAGTAGCCAATGGCTACTAGCCCTGAGGGTGGGTACACCCTCTTTGTGCCTCCTCCCAAGGGGAGGGGGTCACAATCCTAACCCTATTGGGGGAATCCTCCATCTGCAAGATGGAGGATTTCTAAAAGTTAGTCACCTCAGTTCAGGACACCTTAGGGGCTGTCCTGACTGGCCAGTGACTCCTCCTTGTTATTCTCATTATTTTCTCCGGCCTTGCCGCCAAAAGTGGGGCCTGGCCGGAGGGGGCGGGCAACTCCACTAGCTGGAGTGTCCTGCTGGGTTGGCACAAAGGAGGTGAGCCTTTGAGGCTCACCGCCAGGTGTGACAATTCCTGCCTGGGGGAGGTGTTAGCATCTCCACCCAGTGCAGGCTTTGTTACTGGCCTCAGAGTGACAAAGGCACTCTCCCTATGGGGCCAGCAACATGTCTCGGTTTGTGGCAGGCTGCTAAAACTAGTCAGCCTACACAGATAGTCGGTTAAGTTTCAGGGGGCACCTCTAAGGTGCCCTCTGTGGTGTATTTTACAATAAAATGTACACTGGCATCAGTGTGCATTTATTGTGCTGAGAAGTTTGATACCAAACTTCCCAGTTTTCAGTGTAGCCATTATGGTGCTGTGGAGTTCGTGTTTGACAAACTCCCAGACCATATACTCTTATGGCTACCCTGCACTTACAATGTCTAAGGTTTTGGTTAGACACTGTAGGGGTACCATGCTCATGCACTGGTACCCTCACCTATGGTATAGTGCACCCTGCCTTAGGGCTGTAAGGCCTGCTAGAGGGGTGTCTTACCTATACTGCATAGGCAGTGAGAGGCTGGCATGGCACCCTGAGGGGAGTGCCATGTCGACTTACTCGTTTTGTTCTCACTAGCACACACAAGCTGGCAAGCAGTGTGTCTGTGCTGAGTGAGAGGTCTCCAGGGTGGCATAAGACATGCTGCAGCCCTTAGAGACCTTCCTTGGCATCAGGGCCCTTGGTACTAGAAGTACCAGTTACAAGGGACTTATCTGGATGCCAGGGTCTGCCAATTGTGGATACAAAAGTACAGGTTAGGGAAAGAACACTGGTGCTGGGGCCTGGTTAGCAGGCCTCAGCACACTTTCAATTGTAAACATAGCATCAGCAAAGGCAAAAAGTCAGGGGGCAACCATGCCAAGGAGGCATTTCCTTACACTCTCTGGCTCAAGATTCTCAAAGATACTTGCAGCCCTCCTTGACCTTCTCACTATGCAAGCATTCAGTCAAGCGCCGCCCTCCCCAAGGTCAGACAGCATAGCCGACCAGGCTCGAAAGTTCTCTTCCAATCATCATCATCCCTTCAAACATGGTGCATCCCACACTTCCTCTGCACTTACCCATTCAACTACATTTTTCTTTCATACCCGCTGCATGGGTAAGGGGTGCCAGTCATAGCCACAGGGCTGCACCTCTTAGCTAGTACTAGCCCAAGGAGGAGAAAACTCCTGCTTAAGTGTTTCTTTGCAGGCGTGGGGAGCAACCCCAACAGCACCACATGGATCTCCAGCTGCACACCCCAGCCCGAGGCCCTCTTAAGGCTATGTAACACATCACAGCAATAAGAGGATAGGGACAGGCAAGACCATGCCATATGTAAAGTCTGCTGTATGTGCTCCACAACAGGGACAACTAGTCGATCAACTGTCATATTGCATAGAGCGTCTGTGTAGTAAGGTATGTCTGGTGGACAAAGTTATACTGTAGGAGTTTGAAACAAGCATTAGAACTGACCTTTCGCATTCTCTTGTCGATCTTTTCCCAACCTTTGGACAACAGAGGCTCCCGCATTTGGTCTGCATTGAGAGCACTGCTCGAGGGAGATCCTTGCACAGCGCCCGATACAGGTGTGAGACCAGCCACTGGCCATGTTTAACAGTTGATAGAACAGTAGACCTATTTGGTTTGTCAGGGAAGGCGACCACACCTTGTGAACCATGCTGGATATCTTCATTTACTGTAGGTACTACCACCCATGAAGAATGCCTGTGACCTCATCTCTGGTAATGAACCTCAGCCTGGGGTAGAGATCACCCATAGTCTCACATTTTGCACATAGGGGTATATCCGGAGCGTATGGCGCACGCCTGATAATCCGCCGGACCACTCCCTCTCAAAACCCAACCACCGATCGGATGTTATGGGGAAGGTGTGGGGATCCTCTGCTCCATCATCTGCAGGAGCTGTAAAAATTTCCCTCATGCGTGTCCTGTAGGAGCTTCCGTTCCCAATTGTTTTCCATATAAAACCAGTGAACTGTATGTTGCAGTTGGGCCGCTATATAGTAGAGTTCCAAGCCGTCCTTGATCCCATGTTCGTTTTGTAGTGTCAAGCCTGGCTCTTACACGCCTGGGTCCCCAGAGCAGGTCCACTATCATGCTATTTAGAGTCCGAAAGTAATGTTGAGAAATCGTGTACAGTGTCAGCTGCCAGGTATAAAGACAGCGGGCAATATTATCATTTTTGATATGGCAATCTTACCCATTAAGGACAATGGAACTCCCTCTAGAATCACACAAAAGTGTGGACACCCTCCACTACTCGACCAGTCTTCCGTTCAAGATAAGTCGGGCCGTATGGGTCAGCTGTATCCCAAGGTATCGGACCGCCCTCTGCTCCAAAGGGAAACCCACCCTGGTAAGTTTTTCAGCTGGGGTCCGCACCAGTCTACCCAGTGGAAATTATTTAGACTTGTCTTGGTTAACATTAAGTCTTGAGATCTCCCCAAATGCCTGCATCATGTTAAGTAGGATAGGCGCAGGGTAGATCCGTTGACGCAAATAAACCAGGGCATCGCCAGGGTATAGGGAGACCACTGCTAGCATTCTGCCCACCGGGCCTGCCACAGAGCTACCGCCAAGGGATCAATTGCTATGGCAAACAGGAGTGGCAGGAGGGGACAGCTCTGTCGTGCCCCTATTAAACTGAAAGGGTGCAGACACCACTCCTCCCGGGTGCACGGGTTGGAGTATAGGAGGCAGACCCATCTGATGAATCCGGGCCCTAGTCCTGCCATCTGGCACATGCCACAGATACACCCAGTTCAGGAAATCAAATGCCTGCTCAATATCTAGGGGCGCCAAGGCATAGTCATCAGTTAGGAGCTTTGGGGCATGATAAATGTCTCAAATTATGCAGGGTGTTCCGCCTTGGGAGAAAGATTGATTGATCCAGGTGTATCAAGGTAGTTATCTGGGGGAGCATACAGGCTGCTAGGACACTGCTAAGAATTTTCATGTCCATGTTTGATAGTTATAGTGGTCTTTAGGCCATGGCCACCGTTGGGTCCACGCCAGGTTTTAGTATCATGACCACTAGTGCCTCCCGCATAGAGAACGGCAATGTGCCAACTTTCAGTGCCTTGCCATAGACCTCCAGCAGCCGGTTAGCCAGAACATCTGCGTACTTATGGTGAATTTTGCAGGCAGTCTATCGCTGCCCAGGGTCTTCGCAGTTTTTTGGCACCTGATTTCCGTCAGAATCTCCTCTCTGGAGAGTGGGGCATCCATTAACGTACTGGTGCTCTGGTCCAGGCGGGGGGGGGGGGAAGAAACTGTATTTCCGACAGGAACACCGACGAAGCCTCCAGAGGTGGGAATGGTCGCTCAGCATATACTGCACTGAGATGGGTGAAAATCACTTTATTGATCACCCTTTGTGTGTGGACTTGAGCCCCCCGTGTCCATGTACATTGATATCACGGTGAGGTCAGAGGACTCTTGCCGGATCAGCCTGGCCAACAGAGCACCCGTCTCGTTGCCTTCAGCATTCAGATATTGCCTATAGGCTGCATAATTGTGTTTTTTTGAGCCGGTGCCAGTCTTCTAACAGCTTGGTGCACATTGTGTGCCAAGCTGCCAGTACATGGGGTCGAAGTGAAGCACAGCCTCAAGCCTGCTCAGTTTCTTTTCCTGCACTTGTATATCACACTCTAATTGGTGCAGAGCCCTATAAGACAGTGAAGCAGACCTCCTTGCACAATGAACTTCATGGCCTTTCAGTCAAGGGCTTTTCAGCTTGCCGAGCCCCAGTTATCTTCAAAGTAATGTCAGTGAGTCCCGGACCATCTATGCTAGGGCCGACGCCATACAGGTATCGCCAGGCCCATAGGTGCACTTCCAAAACCCAGCAAAGCTGCAGAGTGGTCAGAGAGATATCTGGGTATATAAGTGATGTAATGAACTCCAGGCACCTGTTTGGCAGAAAAAATCTAGTCAGCTGGAAGTGTGTGATGCTGGGGTGTAGCAAGAGAATGATTTCCACGTAGGGTGCCTTTCCTGCCAGATATCGCATAGGCCGTCCACCATGCCCCTGAGTGCTGCAGGAAGATGGGGCTTAGTATGAAGCCGGGGGGTTCCCAATCAAGCTCCCCATGCAGGACTCAATTACAGTCTCTGGTGAGCACTATGGCTGGGTCCACATATGGTAATGCCTCCGTCGTAACCCCGGGGAAAAAATCCAGGCTATCAGTGTTAGGAGCATATGGGAGACCCCATCAAGGGTCCCGTGCAGTATAATGTACCAACCTTCCGGATCCACTATATGATTTTTGTGTTTGAACAGTACTCTGGGGTTCACCCAAATAAGCATCCCTCGTGCATAGCCAGAGTATGAGGTGGCATAAAGTTGCCCCTTACTGTGCTGCCCTGGTACATGCGTTTCCTGGAGGAATGCAATGGCCACCTTATATTGTCTCAAGTAAGCAAACACCAGTCTACATTTTTTCAAACTGACCAAGCCCTCTGACATTCCAGGTGATAAATTCGGCTGGAAAAGCAGTCATACTCCACATAGCTCAGCACTGCACCACCCACTCACCCACAGCCGTCCATAGTCAAGCCTCCAACACACATACCTGATCAGCCCTTTTTGTGGGCCCATTTACACACTAGCAGTACCCATTTTCCCAACAGAAAGTCTAAAACAGTCTCCCCCAACCCCTTGGGCAGTGGCCCTGCCCACCCTGTCTGAATACAGACAAGGTGGTAGTCCACAGACCCCACCCCATGCCCCAACTTTAAGTTAGGTAAGAGTAAACAGTGTAACACAACGCTCCAACCCAACCACCCTTTTCATGTTGTGCTCTGTGGAAGGTGCAAAGCCGAGACACTCAAGCCCCTTTTGTGTGGCCGATAGCCTCTATATATCAAAGACAAGAAAATGTTAAGGAAATTGACACCTCGCCACCAGCCACAAAAGGGTGCGAGGTCATAATACTCACAGTACATCATAAGGCCACTCCCTGTAAGCCATATTCTCAGTGGTCCCAAGCTGGGCCTCCAACGCCAGGGAGCAGAGGAGGGTGCCATCAGAACTCAGGCATGCGAACGGCCTCCCAATTTTACATCAAGTGCTGCACCAGCCAGAGCTCAGCTTGAGCCGAATTAATGTCCTCAATTTCCTGGTCTTCCTGTAGATTGTGGGCGATCTCAGCTGAGCCTGGCGTCCCTCCACAGTCTTTAGTGTACCATTTGGGTAGACCACTATTTTCTCTGGCGGTCTGTGATCCTCCATATTCCTCCACCGCCCCTGCTTCGTTGCAGACACATTGACTGACTGTGCGTCTGGCCGCGATAAGGTCATCTGAGACAATTCCTGAGTAGATAAGCCCCTTTTCGAGTCTAGCCAGTCATTGGTATGCTTTGTGGCAAATAAGAAGAGAGCCTTCCCATTATGTTGGACCCTCAATTGTGCTGGAAACATAAGGCTGTATTTCAGGGTAAGATCTCGTAGCTGCCTCTTAACAGACACAAAAGTTTTCCTCTGTTCTTGTACCCTTTGAGTGTAGTCAGGGTATGGATATGGGATTGCCTTCAAAAAGCCAGGGCCACACACACACACGGGCCCTAGGATAGCGTCTGTCATGAAAATTAAACAGACAGGCAATGATTGCTCGATATGGGGCACCTGGCTTTGGCAGTGGGGCGAGCGCCCTATGTACTCTCTCAATCGTAAAGAACTTTGAGAGTCTATTTGGAAGAAGGCTTGTAGTACTCCAGTCTGCTAAGACTAGTTCTGTGGACTGTCCCCCGCCCTTTCTGGGAACCCCACAAAGTGTAAGTTGTTCCTGCTGGACCGTCCCTCAGAATCTTCCAGCTGGTCATCCCAGCAGGCTGTTTGCTTTTGCAGATAAATTACAGTGTCTCTGAGAGTATGGACCTCTTATTGCAAGGTACTCACATTCTGTTCCGTAGTGGTCACCCGTTCCGTTACCTTGCGCAGATTGGCACACAATAGGTTAATGTCTATAGAGATCGAGTCTAGTGCGTGCCAATTCCTCACATGAGTTTTGAATAGCTGCCATGATATCCGCCAGGGAGAGAGGCGAATCTCCCCATCTGAGATTACTGCATCCCACGCATCCCTGGCCCGTGGGCAGTCCATCAGGGTATTCGCTGCCTCCTGCCTGGCCGTCTGCCCCAGTAGCACTAATCCGGGGCCTGCTGGGGTTCCACCTGGTATTCCTACTGGTATTCTGAGCTGCCCAAAAAGAGGCAGCTGGTGTTGAGGGGGCCCCTAAGAGATGTATGGTAGTTCCCAGGCATCGGGCCCTCTGTTTCTTTCCTTCACCACCTGCTGTGCTCTAATGGCACATTGCTGCCCAGTGCATCCCATCGTAGGGTGTGGTCTCCATGCAGGTAGATATTCCTGTTTCAGCGTCGGGTGCCCAGTGCTGTCCTATGGGATGAAAACATGTACTGCATTTAGGCACTCAGCAACTACTTACAGGACTGTTTTTCTGGACTTGAGGTGAATATTGGGCAAGCTCCAGGGCCACACCAACAGTTCACCGGGGGGGGGGGGGGAAGAATCTTGTTGCAGAAGTGTGTTACGCATCAGGTGTCCTAGTCACTTCAATGGTGGCTCAGGTGCAGTGGTGCTGTCGGGTGTCGGGTTACTAACAGTCCCAGTCCTCAGAGTTCTTTCTTGGGTTGCCTGAAGATGCAGGGAAGCAGCTCCTCTGCTCCAAGGGAATTCTTCTTGGCAATTGGTGATTCTTGTCTGTTTGTGGTGGACTGGTTAGAACTACTCAGTGAGGTCACTAGCAGTTGGTAGGTTCTCAGGGGGCACCTCTGAGGTGCCCTCTGGGTGTATGTATTAATAAATCTATCACTGGAATCAGTGAGGCCTTATTAATACAAGATGTTTGATATCAAACATCCCTGTTTTCAGTGAAGCCATCATGTAGCTGGGAAACTTGTATTGGTGAGTGTCCAGCGCATGTGCTTAAAATGGCTTCCCTTTTCACTTACTATGTCTAAGAATCGACAGACATAGTAGGGACATATCTGCTCTCGCAGATATTTCCACACATGTAATATAATGCACCCGCCTTAGAACTGTAAGGCCTGCTGTAGGGGTGAGTTACAGATACTACATGCAGTGTTTAGGTGATATGGCACACGGGTTGTGTGCCATGTTGTGTTTTCCACCTTTTCACAGCCTGCAATGGCAGTCTGCATGAGGTTGTGCTGGGTCCCTTAGAGTGGCACAAGTTGTGCTGCATCTCCTAGACCCCCCTGTTCAGTACCCATTCCCTAGGTACCAGGTATACCATTTACTAGGGACTTGTGGAGGTGCTAAAGGGTCTGGCCACTTTGGTAATAAGTGACTAGGGGCCATATGTATACTTTTTGACGCAAAACTGCGCTGACGCAGTTTTGCTTCAAAAAGTTTAATGCCGGATAGCGCCATTTCTTTGCGCCACCCGGGTGTCAAATTTATACTTTGACGCTCCATTGCGCAAACCACAGGGGAGAGTCATTTTTTTTTTTACTCTAACCATTGCACCACGTCGTAAAGCAAAACGACGTTAATACAGCGAAAATGACTTTAATCCGGCTTACGATGTCGCAAACCGGAAAGGTGCCATTTTCCCCCACAATTGCGTGAAAAAGTGGCGCAAACACAGCAAAATGTGCTAAGGAGCCCCAAAATGGATCCCAGAAGCCAGGAGAGACCCCAGGAAGACCCCAATCGACCAGGAACCAGCCAGGAGGACCCAGACAAGACTTAGGAGAGGGAGAAGAAGAAAAGGAAGTGTTGTTTAAATGCAGAGGAGCAGGAAATAATGGTGAAAGAAGTTACAGAACACCAGTATCAACTTTTTGTCACCTCAAAATTGACAATTGGGAGGAGAGAGGCAACTTGGCAACAAATTGTGGACAAGATAAACAGTGTGGCAGAAGTACAGAGAACAGTCACTGAGTGCAAGAAACCTGGCATGACTGCAAGCGCAGGACCAAGGAAAAGATGGTCGGAACAGGAAGGCAGCACTGCAAACTGGAGGTGGGAATCCAGCACACCAGGAGCCCCTGGACCACATGGAGAAAATGGTCGCAGCCGTCATCCCCGAGGAGATCGTCACAGGGATTCAAGGACAGGACAGCGCACACTACCAGGAGACAACACACATGCAGGGTAAGTTGCACAGGAAACTAAAATGCACTAATGTTAACTGCAACCGGAGGGGGGGGAAATACCTACTACACAATGCATTTAAGTCATCATATCCATGGAGTGGCATGAGTAAAGGGGTATGGCATGGGGGCATGGCCCCTACAGAGAAAAGCTGGGGCACACCATAACACAACACCAACAACCTTTCCATGAGGGTATGCTGCCATGCCAATGATGTTGCAAAGGTAAAGCCACGCCAGGAGGGAAGGGCACAACGTCAAACTGACATCCCATCACACGTCAGCCACTATACCCCCTACATTAACTAGGGCCCAATTAACAACCTCTAGCCATACTGACAACTGGAATGTAACATTGACAACAGTTGCCACTACCACCTCCGCTGTGTATGCTGGCCAATGGCAGTAACGTCCCCATGGATCATACACACCTAAATTAGAGGGTTTAGGATGACAACGTTAACAATCCCCTGAAACAAGACAAATGTTCCAGTCCTGTCAAATGTGAATGCCCATAGTTGCCGCAAACATCAGCCAATGTCATCAACATTAGGAGGTACACAGCACTAATGTCACACCCATGCTACATATGTGAGGGTCCACCCTGTACCTGGGTCACAATGCAACATCCCAAATGTCATACTGCTCAGACAACAGCATTGAGGGGGAGGACACATGTAACTGGTCACTGAAATACACCTGCACAGTCAGAGGAGGAAATAGGACACTGCTACGACAATCAGGGTAATCCAATGTACCACACATTCCCCAACATCAGCTGTACACATTACCAATGCTGACATCCATATCGTGCCATAACAATGCTATGCATAGTATCCGCTACATTTCAACTACATATAAGTAGATGTGAATGATCAGAGACTGGGTCAGGTCCAGATTAAGTGTGCTGCTAGTGCCATCAGAGCACCTACAGCCAGTGAAAGGTCTCACCATCAGAATGGAAGTAGGGGGAGGGTTGAGTAGGACAAGAAGGTGGCAATTCACTATTTGGCCAAAACCAACACCTAGAGGATGTGATGCTGACAAGTCCACTAATTGACCACAATACATGTGACATGCAGGTGGGGCATAGGCCTGGGAGAATGCCCATCTGAAAGACTGGATCAATGAACAGGAACCAAGATCACAATGTGAAATCATCACAAGGCAGGCATGTCACATCACAAATGCCACAACACAGACACACTAATTGTACACTATTTCACAATTGCTTTGGAAATTTCTGTGTCCTGATCGGTATGTCAGCAATGCTCCATGAGGCTACACTCTTATTCTGATAGTTAGAGATAAAGGTGAGCAAAAATGATTACCCAGACCATGATATGGTGATTATTATAGGTGTTTATTTACATATGTTGATACAGTGGTGATGGTGAGTTGTTTCAAAAGAAATTGTTCACAATATGTTGGCGCCTACACAATCCAGCAGCTGTGTTTTGTTGGTCCCCCTCATGTTGCAGGCCCGCATCCTGATCTTGCAGACCATTTCTGGTGAGTATAGGAGGCTGCCACCAGTGTAGGCACGCTCTGCTGCAGTGCTTGGGTTGCCAAATGGTGTCATAATCCATGGCTGGATCCCATACCCCTGATCAGCTCAAAGAGAAAAAGATTGGGATCATGTTGATGTAGCTTGCCCCATTAATATCACTTTGCATGGCAGTAGTTGTCTTGTGTTGTCTGTGACTCTTTTGTGTTATTGTGTTGATTCCTAGGCTTCTAGGATGTAGCATCTGCATTGGGTTGTTTCCTTGGCTGAACGAGTGTTTGCCTGCTGACCGGTTGGTAGCAGTATGTTTTGGGATTTGCAGTACAGTGTGTACTCCTTAGCATTGTGACTTGTGATACAGGTGGTCCTGTGTCTTCACTGGGGGTGAGATGATAGTTCCATACACAAATTCAATTTGACAGTGGTGGTAACACGTTAGCATCTATGTACCCTGGACATCTCATACTTTTAGACATATGCAATGGATTAATTTAAACATCAGTGAGACGCTTACATTTTGCAAGGTGACAATTAGCCAAATCTCTCCATACGCTGTGATCATTGACGTCTTAACATTTGACTGTACCCTAATTTCAGATGTGTGACAGGTTTCACTGCAGACCTATCAAACATGCCTAGCGGGGTCACGTCCTCAGTGTGTTCCTGTTCACATCTTGCTGTCGTGGTGTATGTGTTGTTTATCCTAGAGGGTTGCTGTGCAGTGTGTATATAAGTAGGTTTCTGTACTTAACAACAAGTAGTCTATTGCCATGTCGTCCATCCTGGAAGTGTTGATTGATGGTACAGTGACTGAAGATGAATGAGTCATGGACACTCCCAGGATACTTTGCCACGATGTTAGTGATCAATCCTTGGTGATCCACAATGGCCTGCACATTGATGGAGTGTGTGTGCTTCCTGTTGCGGTATAGGTGTTCAGTTGCAGCAGGTGGCACAAGGTGTACATGTGTGCAGTCAATGGCACCAAGGACGTGTGGGAATCCATTAATGAGGTAAAACCCCTGTTTTGTCTTCTGCTGCTTCTGCTGTGTGTTTGGGAATCAGATGTGGTGGGGTGTGAGTCTGATGATGGCATCCGGTACCTTGGACAGGAAGGCGGAGAATGATGGCTGTGATATCCCAGCAACCAGGGCGCCAGTGGTTTGAAAGAAGCCACTTGCCAACATGTGTAGTACAGCTAGCAGCTTGGTTTCTGTTGGGATGGTGCGGGGTGTCTGCAAGCTGGGTGCCAACTGTGGCTCAATGTTGTGCAGCAGCTGCTGAATGGCTTGCCAGTTCAACCTGTACCTCTGGATGATGTCATGTTC
This sequence comes from Pleurodeles waltl, assembly GCF_031143425.1. Taxonomy (NCBI): domain Eukaryota; kingdom Metazoa; phylum Chordata; class Amphibia; order Caudata; family Salamandridae; genus Pleurodeles; species Pleurodeles waltl. The sequence goes on from NC_090446.1 coordinate 99,867,371, forward strand.
TCTGAGGCCATGAAGGGTTGTCCTGGTGCGGAATATCCTCTCCTGCCTTCTGCGTTGCCTTTGGGGTCCCTGCTGGTGTTGTGGTAGCTGCTGTTGTTGTTCCTGTGCTCTGTGTCTGTGTGCACTCTGGATGAGAAGCACCTCATGTCTTCCTTTTGCTGCTCTGCTGTTGCTTCTGTGTGTTGTGATTAAATACAGGTGTGTTTGCCCCATTTTAACGCCTGCCCTGACCCAGGCATTAATTTTTGACGCAAATAGGCCTGTGCGTCATTTTCCGACTCCACCTCCCGGCCGTGCAGGATCTTTGCCCGGTAGCATAAATACGACGCACGGGCGTTTAAGTAATTTTTGGGACGGGAACGCCTACCTTGCATATGATTAACGCAAGGCGGTTTCCCGCATCCAGAAAATGACGCACACGGCGGATTTTGACATCCGCAGGCTCGGGCGTCAAAGTTTCAATGTGGGGCAAGGTTTGCGCCGAATGTGCGTCAAAATGTTTGACGCACATTCGGAGCAGACGGAGTATAAATATACCCCTAATTGTACAATATCTCATTGCAGAGAACAATGGCTCTCCTGTAGATATACCTGTCCTGGACTTCCCTGATGACAGGGATGATGAGCTGACAAACATTAGCCATTTATCTGAATCAAAACAACAAAAAGATGTATGCTGACAGTGTCTAATTTGATCATCCGTGACAGAATGCATGAGCACAGGTGTAGTCATTGCACATGAAATGTGTTACTCTGGGCCCTGTGTACCTATATCAGGTATTGTAAATCACAGTTTGCCACATTCATTAACTTAGAATTGCCAAGTTGGTGATCTGCGGTAATACAACTGAACTGACACTGTCCACTAATTAAAACATGGGTTAGCAAATGTCCTACTTCTGCAATCTTGATGAGGTAGGTCTCTATTTGAAAGCACCTTGGGAATGGCGGCACTCACAGGAATGCTGGCCTGGTGATCTTAACATACCACCATGTCTGTGATAGCCTTCATACTGAGAAGTTAATAATTGTACATATGTTGCACTATAAAAGCAGGGGTGTACAAAACGTAAAATAACAAACTATTTTGTCACTTTAAATGTATAATGGAAGCAGTCAGTGGTCCCTTGCACAACATTGTGCAAATAAATAGTTTGTGACCATGCATTCACGAAGAGCAGGAATCCCATGATGACCCATTCACTTAAGAAAATTGTTTGGCTATAAAGTGACACAGATGGCAAATGCACCAGATCTGTACCAGCAATTGTGCCCAAGGCAAAAATGTTGTTGGGCCATGCTACTCAATGATAGGATGTCTACGCCTACTCTGAAAAGCCACGAGATGAACCTGTTTAATGCTACTGCAATCTGGTAGCATCCGGGCACAATTAGTTTTGGCCATGTGAAAGATTATCTGTCCAGATGTGAACACACAGAAACAATTAACTTGGGGCCAGATGTTTTTACTTTTTTTATGTGTAGCATTTGCTTCATTTGTTCACGCTACAGCTATGGAAAGTAGCACAAGAATGTTTGATATTAGCAAGTGTGCTATACTTTGGCATCCAGAAATAATGCAAATGCTGCACAAAGTCGAACTATCGGCCTAAGATATTAGCAGAGGTTAGGAAGATCTTTGTACGTATGGCCATGAATACTGTTCAGACATGGTTTTTAAAAAATGGGGACTACATTGTTTCCTTGTATTAGCATGTGAAATACATCCCATTCCTGATACAATCACAGGCCCTGAATCAAAGTGGTTTTTGCCGCATTACCATCATCTAATGACGCCAAAGCAGCACTAATTTACAAGATAAAGTTGTCTTTTGTAAGTGTGTGCAGCTTTTGCGTAAACAAATGAAGGTAATGTGTAGCAAAGATTGTATAAATCAGGGCCTCTCTTTGTTCAACTTGCATTCCACATGTCCACAAACATTGCATGCAGCATGTCACAAAATCTGCTACTGACACTCCAGAGCATTGTACTGTACACATTAGTCTAATTTGTACTCACCAACAGGGCCACCAATCACCACACCCAGGTGGTCCAGCAGGTCCTGCTCTCAGGCCACCAGGTCAGCCCAACGATGTTTTAATTGGTGGTCATTGCGCTGGCTGTTGAAGAGTCTTCTTAGGTGGAGCAGCACCTTTGCCCACCTGAGCCTCCGTGTGATACCCCTGTATCACCTGGCCCCCAGCCTCCAACATCAGGGGGAGGTAGTGGCACACCAGCCACACAAAAGCCCCCAGCTCCTCCTCACCCATTCTCCCCAAGCGTGGCCTTCCCAACATCTCAAAAACAATAAGGATAGGAAAGGGTAAAGAGGGAAAAACAGGGAAAAGAGGAATGGAAAGGAAACTTAAAGAACCCACAAACAGCCCAACAATACCCCAACTAACAATACCCACTAACACACTCCCAACAGTACAAAGACAAATCTGATTAAAAAAATGACAAAAACACACTTACACAGATTAACACAGACACTTACAAAAGAACAGAAAACAATGGTAATGGCACACAGGAGACAAAAGCACAATATTCACAGACACAACTCAGTACACAGCCACACAGTCTAGAATAATCACAGATTGCAAAGTGAAAGTGAAAGTACACCCACTGTACCATTTCTGTAAACAGGATATCCTATTACATCACTTCCTGTCTCAAATGCGGGGTGTTATTTTTATATTGCATGAAATTTTATAACGTTTACGGGCTTTGCGTCAATATTTTTCGACAGATATGCATAAAAATTCCCCCGCATTCAAGGATCAATACATTTTTAATGGGTAACAGATTTCATGGGGTGCGGTCTTGGAATTAACGTTAGGGACCAATCGATGTATTATGGGTGTGAGTGTCATTTTTTAACGCATATGTGTCATGTTTTGACGTATATGTGTCTTTTTTTACGCTTTTGCATCAAAAAAATCTGTCTTTAACAGTGTTTGTGCCATTTTTTAACATGCATGCAGCCTATAACTATACAAAGATAGGATGGTGTGAATACAAAGATAGGATGGTATGACCTGCAGTGTGTGTTCTAGTATTTGGGCACATGTGACCGACCACACTACTGCGGACCATAATACTCATGTTGATGTGCCGGTTTAGCTCTCTTAACTGACGCAACAGCAACACAAACTTTTGGAATAAAATAGGTATTTCCTAGTTGAGCAGGTGTTGCATCAATAGAGGAGAGCAATGCTACGCAACTAAACAAATAGACTCATGGCCTGTGTGTTTATGTCTGTAAATTGGCTATTTAAATTGTTGTGGTGCCTGTGTGTGAACGTCACAAGAACATTTTTGCATAATGTTCATGTAGTAATGTGTTATAATTGTGTATAACCATCAGATGCCATTCATTGAGGTACATCAATCATGATATGTGTTTGTTATATCTGTTGCGTCTTATGCTGTGTGTACTTCCTTGACTTTGGGGACAAAACATTTCCCATTACGAACTATACACAGGATAGATCGAGGACGGTTGATAATGTCAATGTCAGAAATGTAACTCATCACATTTAATGAAATGTTCAATATCACCTCACGGTCACTCTTGTGTATACTACCCATGAGTCAGGCATTTGAACATGCTAGATAGGTACAGTGTTTTTGACACAGATTCTCAAATCCAATCCTAAAATTGTTATGTTATACACAGTTTGAGTCATGTAAATGACCTACGTTTCTCCTGTGGCTGTGGAGGACCAGCAGACCATGCTGCATGTGTTCACATATTTCCAGTGGTTCATTGCACAAAGGTGTCCATTTCAAGTGTGTGGCCATGTGTACCCTGTGTCCGTATTGGCTTCCATGTTGTCACAGTTACGTGCAGGTCTAGTCATGAGTCTGTGGAGCCATTCCCTGCATTAGCAGAGTATCCTTCAAAGCAGATTTGACTTAAAGCCAAAGATCAACTAACAACACACATGGGGATAGTCCAGCTATGGCACTGCAGAACTTTAATAAGGCTGACGACAGGGCAACCTTGGTGTGCTTAAAAACTTTATGGATCAGTAATAGGAAACAGGCAGCTTTCATCACAACATTTGTACACAGGGTGGGCTAGAAAATTCCCACTGCAACAGGGAAAATCAATGCCTCTGTGCTGATTAATCTCACACCTAGTCACCACGCAAGACCCATCAAAAGGTGGTGACAGCAGAAGTGAATCTGTGTGTGGACCGTCAGGGCACAAACATGTTTTGTCCTTACATACACATTGGCAACCCTTGTTTGTTGTGCTGGAGGCACTGTACCGAATCCATGCATACAGCCATAGCACACTGTCACTGTTTGGCACTAATGAATACATGCAAAACCAGACAAGGGGTGAGGGCTGGATTAGGCAATGTGAATACATGTCCCAGAACAGAATACAATAAGTAAACTGATTAAACTATACTACATATTGGAGGATTCATCGTAGACCTACCAGACACAGTACCCCAGGAGGAAAGAGAGGGGATGGAAAGCAACTATGAGACAAATATAGCCACAGGGAACCTCTATGGTTAACGCAAATACAGGAACCAGTCAGGCTAACAGGATGCAGGCTCTGTCAGGAACAAACATGAACAAGGCAAATACACAGTGAGCAGACTCTGACTGGGAAAAGCTGGAACAACACTGTGGGAACTAAAAACTGTTTGTGCTGTGGTCTACGACGTTACACAACCCCCCAAGGGCTCTGTTACACAACTGATTTGTACACCAATGCACAACAAGGAGATTCAGAAAATGGCAGCTTCTAAGCAGTTCCAGGCAGCAGCAATGGCAGGGCAGGTTCAAATGGCTGGTCTGCATGGAAGCGCTCACAAGTGTGTGCAGCTTCAGTCTCTCACAAGTCCTGGAGTTGAGAATCAAGTTCAGAGGGCCAACTGGACCTTTCACATGGGAAGCAATGGACAGCTGATCGCAGGTCCTACCGACTACCAGGCAGTGCATTATCGGACCTGAAGTCCATGCAGACTGATGGACTAGGATTATGGCATGCCATACTGAAGAGGGAAGCACACAGGAGTCAGAATGGGAGTCTGGGTGTGTGTAGATGAAGATTCTCAGGGTACAGATAGTCCATTTACCGGGCCCCCTAGAGAAGGGTGGGCAGAGACTTAAAACATGGCAGTGGCAGGACTTATTACCTGGGATGGGCTGCGCAGGGCATGTCTTGTGAGCAATGCTTGTCATACCTGGGGCACTCGTGCTATCCATTTTCTGCTTAAGTGGACTTCTTGTCACACATGCTCCTTGCGCAGATAGCTGATGTCACACTTACTGCTGTGAAGGGCCTGGTCATACATTCCTGTTACCAATGCAATAGCACATCCACTGCCTCATATATGAAACACTTTTTTACCTTATGATTGATGGTGTCTTAGTTGTGTGTCATGTGCCGCAATGGACCATGTTGGCAACATGGATGTGTCTCATGGCTGTGGTCCTCTGATATTGCCCTTCAAATGTGAAATAGACAGGATAAATGTAATTTAAACTGTGTGTGATGTTGGCTGTACATGCATACCCATCAAATGTGATGTGGCTTTTTCAGTATCCTAATCTGTATTTCTGCAATGCTTCATGAGGCTAAACTCTGATTATGATTCCTAGGGATCATGTGATGCATATAAAATTACCCAGAGCATGATTGAGTAATGAAGTGAGGTGTTTAATTACATATGCTAAAGTGGTGATGGTGACTATAGTTAGAAGAAGTTTAGTACGATGTGCTGTCTCCGACGCAATCCTGCAGCTGTGTTTGGATGTTCCCCCTCATTTTCACGGACAGCATCCTCCTCTTCCTGCTCTTCAGGCATTTGTGGGTCTGGTTCATAGAGGGGAATGTTCCTCCTTATACAAATGTTGTGCAGGATGGCACAGGTCAAAATGATCTTGCAGACCATTTCAGAGGAATATAGGAAGCTGCCTCTGGTGATGTCCAGGCACCTGAATCTGGACTTCAGGATACCAAAAGTCCTCTCAACTATGGTGCGTGTCCTACGATATGCCTCATTATAGGCAGGCTCTGCTGCTGTGCTTGGGTTGGCAATTGGGGTCATGATCCATGGCTGGATTCCGTAACCCTGACCAGCTGAAAGAGAAAATGAGGGTAAGTATGTGGTTGTTGGTTGCACCTTGATTATCACTTAGCATGGTAGTTGTTATCTTGTGCGTCTGTGACTCATCAGTGTATGTGGTATTGTGTGGGATCCTAGGCTTCTGTGATGTTCTTTCTGCATTGTGTTGTTTAACTATCAAAACTGGGGTTTGCTGATTGACCTGATATCAGTGGTATATTTAGAACCTTGCAGTTCAGTGTGCATCTTCCATGCGTTATGTAATGTGAAAGAAGAGTCCATGTGCCTTCATTGGAGGTGACATGATACTTCCACACACAATATTGATTACACTGTGGTGGTAACACGGTTGCACTATATGGCCTGAACATCCCATCCAATTTGACATATATAATTGCAGGTGAAATGCAACAGTGAGGCCCTTTGATTTGGCTAGGTGACAATGCACAACACATCTCCATAAGTTGGCAGCACTGAAGGGTTCACAATTGACAATGCACAATTATCCCATGTGTGACAAGGTCTATGCAAACCTATTTTTGTGCCCTCACCGAGTTGGCTCATATGCAAACTTGTATCTACACTACTGAACCTGGTCCAGGTAAGCTGGCTAACTTGTTTGTAGGGGTGAAGGTTTTAGTGTCAGAAGGTCCATGTGCCAGTACATCTGTTATGTATATGGGGAATTGTCTCAATCCGTATGTGTAGCAGTGTGCACTTTACATTAGTGTCACAGCCACGTGTTTTCATAGCACAGTCCACTTCCTTTTTGCTAGCTGGCAATGTCACCCCAGGAGTGATGTGAGATGTTGGTACTGCCTAAATGATTCCATGACACCTTCATTAGAGTCAGCATCATCATGCTATGTATCTCATTGGGTTTGACCTGCATCAAAACACACTACACACCCCTTACACAGGATGAATTGGTTGGAAGGGTGTGTGAGTGTTATTGATGTGATATTGAAATATTCATCTTCCAAGTTGTACTGCCAGTTAAGGCCATGTCATTGTCACAGTGTGGGTTTAATTTGGTCCCGTATGGCTCTGGAGTGGCATTTCTTGTTATTTGCATCTGTCATTTGTCCGTAGGTGTGTATCCCATTGGGTCAGGATATCAGACATGACTACCAGTGTCACAACCTCTGTGTCTTCCTGGCCACATGTCAATGTAGTGGTGTATGTGTTATGTGTCCTACAGGGTTGCTGTGCTGTGTGTAAATAACTAGGTTTCTGTACTTACCAACAAGTAGGCCACTGCCATATCGTCCATCCTGAAAGTGCTGATTAATGGTGCTGTGCCGGAAGATTAATGAATCATGTACACTCCCAGGATACTTTGCCATGATGTTGGTGAACAATCCACGGTGATCCACAATGGCCTGCACATTGATGGAGTGTGCTTCCTGTTGCGGTATAGATGCTCCGTTGCAGCAGGTGGCACAATCCGTACATGTGTGCAGTCAGTGGCACCAAGCACGTGTGGAAAGCCATTAATTTGATAGAACCCCTTTTTGGACTCCTGCTGCTTCTGCTGTGTGTTGGGGAAGCTGATGTGGCGGGGTGTGAGGGAGATGATGGCATCAAGTACCTTGAGAAGGAAGGCAGAAAATGAGGGCTGTGAGATCCCAGCAACCATGGCACCAGTGGTTTGAAAAGAGCCACTTGCCAACATGTGCAGGACAGCTAGTAGCTTGGTCTCCGGTGGAATGATGTGGGGTGTCTTCAAGCTGGGTGCCAACTGTGGCTCAATGTGGTGCAGCAGCTGCTGTATGGCTTGCCAATTTAGTCTGTACCTCTGGGTGATATCATGTTCTCTGAGGCCCTGAAGGGTTGTCCTGGTCCTGAATATCCTCTCCTGCCTTCTACGTTGCCTTTGGGGTCCCTGTTGGTGTGGTGGAAGCTGCTGCTGTTGCTCCTGTGCTCTGCATCTTCGTGCATGCTGGATGAATAACACCTCCATGTCTTGCTTTTTGAGCTCTGATGTTGCTTCTGTGAGTTTTCCTTAAGTAGTGGTGTGTTTGCCCCATTTTAACGCCTGCCCTGACTCAGGCGTTAAATTTTGACGCAAATCGGGATTTGCCCCATTTTCCAGCTCCCCCTACCAGACGTGCGCCTTTTTGCGCGGTTGGATAAATATGGCGCACAGGTGTATAAGTCATTTTTTAGACGGGAACGCTTATCTTGCATCTCATTGACGCAAGGCGGTTTCACGCATCCAGAAAATGATTCACACTGGGATATTTTGACATCAGACGGGTCTAGCGTCAAAGTATAAATATGGTGTTAAGTTTGTGCCGAATTAGCGTAAAAAAAAATTATGCTAATCCGGCACAAAGGGAGTATAACTATGGGCCTAGGTGTCATATTTTGGGGAAGGAACACTGGCCCTGGGAACCTGGTTAGCAGGAACCCAGTACACTTCAGTCAAAGATGCATAAAAAAAATAGGTGAAAAGTGTGGGGAGGGGTACTGCAACCAGAACCCAGCTTCCTACAGTGGCCTAAAGCTAGCACGGGATACAAACACACAGCAGATCTTTATGTCTTCAGCTGGCATCGCAGACAACTCAAGATGAACAAAAGATCAAGGCCCATATTTATACTTTTTGACGCAAAACTGCGGCAACGCAGTTTTGCGCCAAAAAAATTAGCGCTGGCTAACGCCATTCTGAAGCACCATGCGGGCGCCGTATTTATTGAATGACGTTAGCCGCCGGCGCTGTCTGGTGTGCGTTAAAAAAAACGACGTACACCAGGCAGCGCCGGCGTAGGGGGAAAATGGCGTATGGGTGTCCAGAAATGGTGCAAGTCAGGCTGAGGCAAAAAAAATCGCCACAACCCGATTTGCGCCATTTTTTTACGACGCCCATCCCCCATTGAAATGACTCCTGTCTTAGCAAAGACAGGAGTCATGCCCCCTTGCCCAATGGCCATGCCCAGGGGACTTCTGTCCCCTGGGCATGGTCATTGGGCATAGTGGCATGTAGGTGGGCACATATCAGGCCCCCCTATGCCACAAAAAAATACTTACCTGGACTTACCTTAATGTCCCTGGGGTGGGTCCCTCCATCCTTGGGTGTCCTCCTGGGGTGGGCAAGGGTGGCAGGGGGTGTCCCTGGGGGCAGGGGAGGGCACCTCTGGGCTCATTCTGAGCCCACAGGTCCCTTAACGCCTACCCTGACCCAGGCGCTAAAATCCGGCGCAAATGCAGGTTTTTTAGTCCCGCCCACTCCCGGGCGTCATTTTTGCCCGGGAGTTTTAATACGACGCATATGCATCGCAGTCATTTTTTAAGACGGGAACGCCTACCTTGCATATCATTAACGCAAGGAAGGTGTTCACGCAAAAAAATTACGCTAACTCCATGAACTTTGGCGCTAGACGCGTCTAACGCCAAAGTATAAATATGGAGTTAGTTTTGCGTCGAATTTGCGTCGAAAAAAATGACGCAAATTCGGCGCAAACGGAGTATAAATATGCCCCCAAGGATTTCCCCTCTTTGGGATAGTTACTCTTTAGATCCAAAGAAGGAAAATGTAGGACACCGTACAATCGATCAGACTGGAAAGAAAATAAGGAATGTCATAAATTCTATGGAATAAGCCATTAGCTGTCTTATTCTTTATTGGAAGAGGCAGTAGCGTGATTGTTCCTAACAACATAGGCTCTTTTGTCATCAAGGCCAAGAGGGTTCCGCAGAGAAAGTACCTACAGGAAAGCAAAGCTGGGCCTTATCTTTCTGGCAGCCCCCTTTTGGGATGTAATATTATCAGTCCTCACTAGTCAGAGCAGAGAATAAAATGAGGTAAGTGTGTGCTTGATTTTGGAGTGAGTGAATACAAATTCATTTTTTTCTGCTTTCCACACAATATTCTATTAGAGCTACAGAGATCTTCACTTCACTGAGGGAGATGCAATCTCTCATTCTAAGGCCTTTACTTAGGGGCAATTATTGCTGGGCAGCAACTATTGGGGTTTCTGTGTTTGCCACTCGTGTCCTGGTGCCACAATACTATTCCACCCAAACAGAACGGTTAATTAATTCCTTTTAGCACTCAACTCTCTCATGGTGGTGAGGCTGATCAGTCAAACCGTACTCTAAGAGGTGATGTGGGTTAGACATTTAGAAATGTGTATATCTGTTCAGGTAAGAGTCAATAACCTGAATGCCCACTTCTCATCTGTTACGAAGAATATGGCTGTATCGATAAGTACATCACATTGTACTTGAAAGTAGGATGCATAAAGAAAACCAGAAGTTCCTAGCGCTTTCTGGGTCAGAGAACCAAACCCAAATATTATAGCTCCTTGGAGTGAGGTGCTAAAAATAGTGTTCGTACTATGTGTGACTGTAGATATACATACTTTACATATGTATATCATCTGGTGTTGGGCTTGGACATTACAACTTGTTTTTCTTCAAAGGCACTTTGAGTCAGGGGATGCTATAGGACACCGTCCTTGGAGTCAGTGGCCAAACGCATTGAACAATGACTCCAGCTTACAATTGATTTTTCCTGCCCTCTGGTTCAGAGGTGGTCAGCAACGGCTCAGAGATCAACAAATTCTTTGTGACTTTCTCGGGTCAAACTGATCAATTCTTCGAGACTGACAGCCAGAGAACAATTACTGCATATGGTTCTTCTGATGGGTACACTGCTTTTCTTCAACTGACCGCAACCAATTGCTTTGACACCCATGCTGACAATGCCCCAGTCTGACTCGGTCGAGTCCTCTACAATATCTGGTGAGCTCATCTCTGTGAATGCAGATAGGAACACGGTGATGGAATACAATTCCTTCAAAATGTGCCTACAGTGCACTGCCAAGTATTGTTGGGCAGACCAGCATGGAGTTTGCACCCTCAATCTCTCCCCTGACAATTATGAGTCGGCCTGTAACTTCTGCCTCTCCATTTGCTGCAAAAAGACTCTAAGGTAGCGAAGGGAAAGGCATTGGGTGCACCAAAGATACATCAACAGTCATCATCTAAGACAAATCTTCTCTGAACATGACTTGCTTTGCATTGAGGAAGAGGAGGTAGGCCCATCTGGAATCCTAGTGTCCCAATCGATGCCCAGCCCCATGGCCATATCCTCAAGCACTTCTGAAGGAGAAGATCCGCATGGTGCACCTTTGGTGTCACTACCAACAGGGTCGTGCACAAAGACGATACTGAAGGCCTTAGCCACCGGTCCCTTGCTGCCATCAGGCTCTGACCGACACTGACAAAAGGCTTTGGACCAGAGTGAGCTTCCAGCAATGGGCATCTATCCGTGATACCCCTAGACAACCTCCCGCCCGAAGGGCACTGAGCCCAAATCGATTCTGAAAGTCCCTCCCAAACAAAGTGCCAAATGAGCCTGTAAAGCCCCTTCAATGTTGAGGTCAGCAGAGTCGAGAAGCGCAATTCTCCAGAGACAAGCGGAGAAGGTCTATGCCAGACAAAAGTGCCTATTCATCCACTCAAAGAGTATTGCGCATTGGATGCCATGCATACTGCTCCACACACTGCCAACCCGAGCATCCTTCTCCACTGCCACGCATGGTTCATGTCTCCGGACTTAAACCAGAGGACCAACGGCACCCCCTTAACATCCCATTCAATGAGGAATGTTTTTTTTCCATGACCAGGTGGGCGAGATGTTAAAGAAAATCAATAACGACACAGATGGCGTAGTCCATGGGTGCCCTGCAGTCTGCTTCACAGTGGACTCCTTTCAAGGACAGCAGTCCAGGGCTGGACAAAGACCTCCCTCTCTGGCCAGACACAATCCTATCAGTGCCATCAACATGCCTTTAAGGAGTCCCAGGCAGGCAGGGAATACTGCAGGGGAGGTTACAGAAATGATATCAGCAGGGTTAAAGGCACATCTGGCAATGGAGTCTCCATTCTGAAACGTCACCTTCGGTAAGTGGACAACACTACCAATGTACAATGCTACTCATCAGAGTCACTACGGCTCTGAGGATTTTTGACAGAGCCCGTATCTCGCCGACTGGCCGGTCTAGAGCAGCAGCAGGCTGCATGGTCTAGAACATGCTGTCAGCTCTAACCCCACTCCACTGCTTAGGGTTCACTGTCATTGGGAAGAAGTCCCAACAGTCCAACCCTTCCTGGGGTATAGTCCTAAAAACTGTCAGAGGAAAAACGTACCCCAATCGTCCGGGAAGCACATCTTGGCAACTTGACTATATAGGACCCCAGGATTGCCCTTCACGAGGGCTACACATGAACTACTTAGAGCTCATGTCCTTTCACCTAGTTTTAAAAGTCTTCTACTCGCTTGTCCGTATCAAGATGTTCCTTGTACAGATGGACAACACGACAGCAATGTACTGCATACAGAAATAGGTATGTACTCACCCCTTTCGGTATTACCAGTCTGTGCTGCGAATAGGAGACTAATCAGCTGGCCCTTGGAGTTCCCTTGGCTTGACTGGTCTGTGGAGATGCTTTCTTCTTAAGCAGGACACAACAGCACAGTCCCTTCTCTTTGCTGCAGGTGTAGACCTTGTCTCTTTGCTGGTCCCTCAGTGCAAGTTGGCAGTTCTTCTGAGTAGGACGAGATTTGAGTTCTGGGAGCTGGGGTGCCCTAATTATGTTCAGAAAATGACCTCAGGATAGTATGCGGTTGGCACCCAGGTTCCTGCCCTCTTGATGACCTATTTCTGGGAAGTGTGGTATCTGGCTATCACAGGATGCACCATTCTGCCCACTCCCAAGATGGCAAGGACCCTCCCTCAACAATTAGAGCTCCCTAGCTCACCCCAAGAGTTGTAGCTACCAAGACGCTACACACCTCTGGGGAAAAAACAGTTTGACAACTGGGTTCCCCTCTCTTGCCCCCAGTGCCTGTATGTCTGCCTAAAAAAAGAGCAGCTCCCTGTCCCAAGGGTTCCCCAATTGCCCTTCAAGGGTGGATTCTGCTTTGAAGCTCGCAATCTGGGCTAACATCTGTGTCTTCCTGCAGGAAGGAGGCAACACCTCTCTCTGTGTCCTTTCCTATGTGTTGTCAGCACATCTCCCAAGGAAGGCAGAAAGCGGTCTGTTGGACAAGACTTGTGTAGAAGAGTAAATGGGCCCATGGATACCTTGGGCAACTAAAGTGACAACTTAAGTTGCCCTTTGCCCACCAGTAACATTAAATTCGATGTAACCCTTAAATCGAATTTAATGCACTGATTCTTTTGATAGCAAACAGTCCCAATCAGAAGGTAGCAGTCTTTTGTGTTTGAGGGACTCCTGCTGTACTCTTGGTTGCGATGTAGCTAAGCTGCATGGACTGTGCTGGCTCTGTATGGAGGAAGCTTTCAAGGTTGCTCTATCAGTTTTTTCTTGGTGTGAGGAGGTGGTTGTACTGCATATGTTCTACCTGTTCTCTTAGTGGGGGAGATGTTGCTACTATATCTAGTTTGCAATTGAGTTTTCTCAGATAGTTTGGTCCTATTCTGCTCTAGTGTGCACCACTTTCCTTAAAATTCCTTTGTTAACAACCAGACCGAGGTTTTACATTTTAACTTTTGACCGAGGCCACACAAAAGCTTCTGACCCACTGTTCACCTCTAGCCTCGGCAGTCCCCCATGCAGAGGCATGTCTTTTGGGTCCCCGAGCAGGGGCAGAGAAGGTAGGTAAACTCGCTGCACTGGCATGGGGGAACATTAGAACGGTGGTGACGCATGCTTGCATTTCGCTACTTGTAAATGGGGCACCTACTCGACCACCTTTTCTTGCTTGCCCCTTGGCATCTGGGCTGGGGCAGCCTCAGTGCTTATGTGCACCATGTCCTTCGACGTCTTGCAGGTCCTTTAAATTAGCTGGGCCTTGACCTTTCCCTTGGATGAGGTCACTTCCTGCTGGAACATGGAGTCCAGTTCCTAGTGCAGGCTGGTAGGTCTTCCTTTCATTCACAGGGCAAGCACCAATTACACTACACAAATCTCCCCAGATTTAGATCCAGTCTACAGGGAGTGTGGCAACCGAAGCATAGATTGCACACATGACACACTGTTTGTCTTCTGTCTTGGAACTTGTTCACGGGACCTCCTCATTCATTGGTGGCCTAACCTGACCAATCAGGAAGGCTGAACCTTTTGATTGTCCAGGTTTGGCATTCTTCCCACTCTTGAAGCCCAAACTCAGCTTCCCAGTCTTGCTAACCTGACTTCAGTCTGTTTAGACTGCCTCGCGTGGTTATAGAATGGCTCTGTCTGAGAGACCATGTCCAGGAGGAATGCTGGTCACAGGCAGGAAGGAAGGGGCGGGGAAGGGTGTGTTTCACTTGTGTATGGGAAACCCAGGGACTTAAAATTGGAATGGTTGGCTATCGCTTCCACCCCTCAAGCACACCTAGGGGCATATTTATACTCCGTTTGCGCCAAAATTGCGTCGTTTTTTTTAACGCAATTTCAACGCAAAACTAACTCCATATTTATACTTTGGCGTTAGACGCGTCTATGGAGTTAGTGTCATTTTTTAGCGTGGACACCTACTTTGCGTTAATTATATGCAAGGTAGGCGTTCCCGTCTAAAAAATCGACTCCGAGGCATGTGCGTCGGATTTATACTCCCGGGCAAAAATCACGCCCGGGAGTGGGCGGGTCAAAAAAAATGACGTACGGCCGCTTTTGCACTGTTTTTTAGCGCCTGCAAAAGGCAGGCGTTAAGGAACCTGTGGGCTCTGAAGGAGCCCAGAGGTGCCCCCCCATGCCCCCAGGGACACCCCCTGTCACCCTTGCCCACCCCAGGAGGACACCCAAGGCTGGAGGGACCCATCCCAGGGACATTTAGGTAAGTTCAGGTAAGTGTTTAAAAAAAAAAAAAAAATTGTGGCATAGGGGGCCCTGATTTGTGCCCCCCTACATGCCACTATGCCCAATGACCATGCCCAGGGGACAGAAGTCCCCTGGGCATGGCCATTGGGCAAGGGGGCATGACTCCTGTCTTTGCTAAGACAGGAGTCATTTCTATGGGGGTTGGGAGTGAAAAAAAAATGGCGCAAATCGGGTTGAGGTGAAAAAATTGCCTCAACCTGACTTGCCCCATTTCTTGACGCCCAAGCCCCATATCCCCCTACGCCGGCGCTGCCTGGTGTACGTCGTTTTTTTTAACGCACACCAGACGGCGCCGGTGGCTAACGCCAGCTAACGTCATTCAATAAATACGGCGCCCGCATGGCGCTTCAGAATGGCGTTAGCCGGCGCTAATTTTTTTGACGCAAAACTGCGTTGGCGCAGTTTTGCGTCAAAAAGTATAAATATGGGCCCTAGTTTTAATAGTAGTGGCAGATGTGAACATGTAGGCTATTGTGCCAAAAATTAGACCTTCCCTGCACAATGGGGACCAACAACTTATGCATCGGACACACACATAGCCCAACAGATTCCAGCATGCTGCGCTTTATTCCATCATCTTGGGGTTGGGTCTGGAAACGTTCTTGTTGTCTCTTTTGTTTGGACATCATCGAGCACCATTTTGTCGTAAATCCTTCAATGTGTGATGTCAGACGGCACCCCAGAAATTCCTGTGTGTGGTCGTCATCTTCAGATGTTTATTTTTTTTAAACTTCCAGCTGTTTGCTTCCTCGCCCATCTCTGTGGAGGCGGGTGGGTCACAAATTAATGCAGAAAATTCTTCAAGGTGCAAAGCTACTCCTACTGTTAAGTAACCAGTTAGTTTGTTTTGCAGAAGAAATCCATTTCTGGATTCACAAGCTCTACATTAGATTACGTAGCAGTTTCCCTTCCTTTGGGGTGGTTGGTTTAAAATGTGGATGTGCTGGCAAACAGGTGTTGTAGTACTTTCTCTCCCACCTGTACCTCCTTGTTCATCTGGATGTCCAAACAGTAGTGTCTTGTGAAGGTGTGTGGTGACTACTAGGTGTCTGCTGTGCAGATTTTATCAGTGGGTACATTTGCTAGGAATACAAATTTTGTGCCCTTTATCCTTGTTGAGTGTGCTCTGGGGCACACAGGTAATCCTTTCCATACTCAGGAGTAGCAGATTTGTATGGTCTCCACTATCCATCTTGCAATTGTTCCCTTGGTCACTGGTGATCCCTTGCTTGCTCTGGCAAAGGAGGCAAATAATTAATTCCCCTTATGAAACCCTTTGTTTCCTATAGATAGTACATTATTACCCTCCGCATGTCCAGTGTGGAGGGCTGTTTCGGCCTGTGTCTTTGGCTCCTGAAAGACAGCTGGTAGCTATATGCTTTGATTGAGGTGGAATTGAGTCACCACCTTTGACAGGAGCTGTGGCTTTGTACTGAGGCCCACTTTGTCCTTGTGAATTTGCAAGTATGTTTCTTGTGGTGTTAGCGCTTGCATCATGCTGACACTGTGTAGGGATGTGATTACTGTTAGAAAGGATGTTTTTAGGGTTAGCAACTCTAAATCAGTCTTGTGTACAGGCTGTGTCATCAATTGTGTTAGTAGGGGTTTTTTATGTTCAACATTGGGGTTGGCACCGATCTTGGTGGTGCAACGCTATTAGAACCTTCAAAGAAAGATTTCACCGCAGCAAGTGTAAAGATACTGCCTCCTGATGTACCTTTGGTATATGTTAGTATTGTTGCAATGTGTAGGTTAACCCGCTATCTAACAGGTGAGTGAGGTATGTTAATAAAGTTTCCTGCTCTGCCCTTGTTTCCGTCCTCCTGTTTGTGCACCAGTGGATGCATGTGTTCCACTTTTCTGTGTAGCCTTTTCTTGTGCTTCATTTTCTAGCCCCCCTAAGGATCTCCATCATCCTGGGATGTAGCTATAGGTGACCAAATTCTAGGTTTTCGGGAGCCATGCTGCTTGGCTGAGTGTGACTGTTTCCAGATGTTATACTCTTTCGTTTTGCATTGTTAGCAGGTCCTGCTCTGCTTTGATGGGTCACGTGCCCTTTAGATATCTCCAGTAGATCCAAGAACAAGGTCTGCCTGGCCCATTGTGGGGCTATGGAGAAGAGCCTTGTCCCCAGTTTTCTGTCCTTGTCCAGTGCCCTTGGGATCAGGGTAGTCAGTGGAAAGGCGTAGGCAAATTTCCGTGGACAGTTTGACA
This sequence comes from Pleurodeles waltl, assembly GCF_031143425.1. Lineage (NCBI taxonomy): Eukaryota > Metazoa > Chordata > Amphibia > Caudata > Salamandridae > Pleurodeles > Pleurodeles waltl. Next base: position 99,884,519 of record NC_090446.1, read on the forward strand.
GAGCATTTGCCTTTGATTGGTGGTCTGGAAACCTGGAGATGAAGTCTTGGCATTTTGTGGGCTTGGAAAGAGGTCTATGCTTGGTGTGCCCCAAACTTATAAAATGTTGTCCAGTACCTCTTGTTCCATCTCCCATTCCTGTTCAGTCAGTCTGCCTCTGTGTTTTGTTTCCCAGGTAGGTGATCAGTCTGTAGTATGATTTGTCTTTGAATCACCCACCTCCATATCTCCTGAGCTAGTTTAGATTGAGGGAAGGACTTTGTTCCCCTGTTTGTTGAAGAACATGGTAGTTCTGTTGTCCATTTGGATAAGTGCAGTCTTACCTATTACATGCACTTTGAATGTTTTCAGGGCAAGAACAATGGTCTTCATCTCTAAATAGTGTATACGTTTTACTGCATTTGTATTGTTCCATACTCCTCTGACCTTTAAGTTGCCGGTGTGTGCTCCCCAACCCTTGTGGGATGCATCCATCACTATGATCACAATGGGGGCTGGTGTTTCGAATGGTCTCCCTATGTTCACGTTTGTTTAGTTCCACCATTCTCTTTTCCTTTTGTACATTGCTGTGACAACCACTAGATCCTCCAATCACCCTGTGGCTTGTGACCATCTGTTGCAGACCCATTGCTGAATGGGGCGCATACAAAATCTTGCATGCAGTATAAATTATGTCATGCCCATCAGCTTCTTGACAGTTCTCACTTTCGGAGACTGAACCCTCTGGTAAAGGCAAACTTGTTCTGCAATTGCCTGTGCTCTCTACTGGACTGGATATGCCTATGCTGTACTTGCATTTAAGGTTGCACCTAGGAACACTTTCACTTTTTCTGGTTGTGGTGAAGACTTCTTGTGAACCTGAGGCACAGTCACTGCTTGCATGTCCTTGTGGCATTTTCCCCCTTGATTGTGCCTTTACTAGCCAGTCATCTAGGTATGGCTAGGCATGGATTCATTCTTAGATTGGCTGCCACAGCTGCTAGACACTGAGAATACTCATGGTGCCGATTTTATGCCAAAGGGTAGCACCTCGAAATGGTAATGCACTGTCTAGAACTAATCTGCAATTATTCTCGAGTCTTTCATTCATAGGTACGTGCAGGTAGACATCCTTTAAATCCAAGGTGGCCATATAATCCCCTTTCATTAGGAGTGGTATTACTGCTTGCAGTGTTGCCATTTTGAAGTATTGAATTTGTTTACAAATCTGAGGTCTAGGATTGGTCTTAGTGTTGTCTTGTTTTGGCACCAGAAAGTATGGGGAGTAGATCCGACTGTCTGCTTCCCCTGGGGGAACCCTTTATATGGCTCTTTCTTTGGAAGAGCTCTTTGACTTCCCTTCTGAGTTGTATGATTTCGTGTCCCTTGAAGTCTTTTGTATTCAGGAGTATGTGTGGAGAAGTCTTGATGAGTTCTATACAGTATCCATGCCATCCAGTTGTCGGATGTAAGTTTTAATCTACTCTTTGAGGAATCCCCCTATTTTGCCCCCCCCCCACAGGTGTTTCGTGGAGGACTGGGTGGTGAACGAATCGGTTGCCTGTTGATCCTTCCACTCTGGGAGGTTGGCCTCTTCCTCTTGTTTTCCCTCAAAAGGGCTTCCCCGCCAGGTGTTGACATTGATGGGGTAGCATTTGTTGAGAGGATTGGTCCATGATGGTTTGGGCTACTGTTGTCGCTATTTGGATGTGAGACACGCTCTGCCTGCAGGCCTTATGTTCATGGCCCCTCCTCTCCTGAAGGATCTTCTAAACTGGAGTGCCCACATGGCCTTCGCAGTGTTATCCTTCTTTATTTGTTGAAGGGTGTAATCTACTGCCTGCCCGAACAGGGTGTTGCTAGTGCAAGGCAAGTTGATAATTGAGGCTTGTACCTCTTTTTTGAATCCTAATACCCTGTGCCAGGCATGTCTCCTCAGTATTGCCCCAGTGCACACCTGCCTACTGGCTGTTTGCATTGCAAGCCAGGTACTGGCAATAGTCTTGCCTTTCTGGATCACGGTCTTGGCCCTCTTGAGGACTCCTAAGACAGATGCGGGATTAGGCCCTCTATCTCGCTCCATTGCTGGTGTCCGTATAGGTTAGGGAGCGTATTGAAGTTTGTTGTCCTCCACTGTGTGGCTGCTTCTCTCTCTGTCTTCCTTCTCACCACGCCAAGCCTCTTGCTTTCTCTCTCTGGTGGTGGCCTCATTGATGTGGGGGCATGGTTTCTTTACCTTGTGGTAGAGACAATGATCGAGTCTACGGGATCATTGCTCTTTATATATCTGGAGTCCTGACTGGAATGTTTTCATTTCTTCTCCACTCAGGCGTTGTTGCTTTTGCAATAGCCGGTTCACGGAAGGCCTCTTTCCCCTGGTCGAGGATGCTAAGGAGCATCGTTAGGTAGATATTTGCCTTTTGAGAGGGGATCATTGTCACCAGTTGGAAGCATGCTTTCGCCTTCTCCTCCTTTAACCCCACAGGTGTCTGCAGCTTTTTTGAGAAGGCTGCTGTGAAGGTGTAGGTCACCGGTGGAGAAAGCCTTGAGGGATAGCTGTCTACCCCTTTCTCTGAAAATTTGGCGTTTAGATCCTGCCATGTGTCCTCGAACAGGCTTTGTTCAAACACTGCATCTTCTTCAAACTCTGCGAGCTCGTACAACTCCTGTTCCTCTTCATGTGGCTCTGGGTTTGCCGGGGCCTCCATGTCTGACTGCTCATCCTCGAGGGCTGTTGATAGCCTTGTTGGGATGCGAAACTCCCTAAAGTAGTCATTAAACTCCTTCTTTCTTTGGAGCAGGGCTGCCATTTCCCCCTCAAGTTGATTCTTTTGCTCAACCATGAGCACTCTTTGTTCATTGTCAAGCGTTGACGGTGTTCTTTTTTTTGTTGTCGAGGGCTCTCCCGACTCGAGTCCTTGCCCTGTTCTTTCACTCCCTCTCTAACACATGTTTGTATCTAAGGTCTTATTGTCGATTTTCCCCAATTAGTATCCTTGGGTTGGGACCCGTGTGGCTCTCTCTGCTTGTGCTGACCTTCGGTTGTTGGGTGCTCGGACACCGAAGCCATCTTCAAAGACTCAGGATCCGAGCCTTTCAGCGGTTTGGTTATCTTTAGTTGTGTCATCTTGGCATCCTTCACCTCCTTCCTCGACACTTACCTATTTTCTGCATTGGCTGCGCAGTATGTGATGTCTGACTCCTCTCCTCGTATTGGTTCGGCCTCCTCGACGTTAGGTCCTTAAGAGATTTCTCCATCTTCTAAGTGCTCACATTAGTGTAGTGTTCTAGTCTCTGTAGACGTCGTACCTTTAGTGTTTTTGGTACAAACTTGGTGCAGGTCTCGCAGTCATTGTGGTCCTTCGGCAGACTAAGTTTGCAGACTTTCTGGGGATCTCTTTTTGCGAATTTGTGGTGGCAGTTGGGGCAACACATTTTCTGCCTCTCCCCTCTTCATTCTCCGAACATGTGGTTCTTACCGTGGGGTCCTCCCTCGGAACCGAGAAGGCTCCCCTTCTCTGGTCCTTAGATTTTCCTGTGGTCTTCAGCATTTTTCGATGATTTTCCAACTTCTTGTCTCTTCTCTCCTAGTTTCTTCAGAGCTCCTCCGTTGCCCTTCCAAACCTAACAGCGGAAAAAGATTCTGAAGAGGGCAACCATGCACTGGAACGCAGTCTGACGTCACACAAGGGATGGCCTTTCCACCAAATGGTAGTTGACGAGGCCCAGAGGAGAAAACAAGAATGTTTCTGGATTCAACCTCTAGATGGCTGAACAACGCATAGCATGTGAATCCAGAAAAGGATTCATGCTGTAAACCAGTATTATGTAAAAGCTAAGAGCTTTGAGGAAGTAAATATCAGAGATGGGCATGGTGGTAACCAAGTAGAGAATGGAGGTTGTAATACTTGTTTTAGAATACAAGCTCTTAACCTTCACTTGCTTCACATAATTTTCTTGTTGGCTGAATTAGAATGTGTTGGCACAATCAAGCTTTGTGTTGGAGTTCCCATGCGATAAGGAACTCTGGCTGAAGAAGCAAACGTTTTTCCCTGCAAAGATATTCTAGAAAGAAACTGAAGAATTTTACACATACAAATAAAGAAGGAATACAACATTTATAGCAGGTTATAGCAAGTTGTTTTCAGATTGCATGCATATTATGAAAAACAAAAAAGACATCAAGCCTGCCCCTCCTTTGAAGAGAGGACCCAGGCTTCCTTACCACCTTTTTAGATCACCCAAATTACATGGAACCCATAGATTTGAGTCTTGGCTTCCAATTGTAGCCACAGGTGAACAATCCATAAATGGTCCAAAGCAAATCATCAGACCTTGAGGCCAGATTTACTGACATTTTGCGTTGTGGTTGCCCCACTTTTGTGTCACAGCCACAAATCAAATTACTAGTAGATATATACAAAAACACGCAAAGAGGGATTTTCCACATTTATTAAGATTTATAAACCTGGGACTGTGGGAATTCACCATGCCTCCCAGAGGATGCATAACAAGGAGAAAAATCTTTTATTCACCTTGTTATTTCCAGTAAATGCCTCTAGGGATTGTTTTTGTGCAGGAAGGTACCCCCTTTGTGCACAAAAAAAATTCTCCTTGTAACCTAGGCACCCCTGAACCCTGGTACATTAGCGCCTGTGTTGGTGCTAGGGTGTCTGAAGTGCACCAGCGCTATGATATCAGATGTGAGCTGTAGGAACGTGCCCTCTTTCTTGGCATGGTTACCCCCATTTTCTGCCTGTTGTCCGTGTGTATGACTGTGTTCACTGGGATCCTGCTAACCAGGACGCCAGTGATTATGCTCTCTCCTTTAAATTTGGCTGCTACTAACCTTTTCTCCCCACAATTGACATACTGGTGTCCCCATGTAAGTCCCTAGTATATGGTACCTAGGTACCCAGGGCATTGGGGATACAGGGGATCCCTATGGGCTGCAGCAGTTATTCCACTCATAGGGAGCCCATGCAAAGGGTTCTGCAGGCCTGCCATTGCAGTCTGCGTTACCCGGGTGCACTCACCCAGTTTCACTACAGGTGTAGGAAGCTGGCTCTGTATGTACTATTTCAAAGTAAGAAATAGCATGCACAGAGTCCAAGGGTTCCCCTTAGAGGTAAGATAGTGGCAAAAAGAGAATTCTAATGCTCTATTTTGTGGTAGTGTGGTCGAGCAGTAGGCTTATCAGAGGGTAGGGTTAAGCATTTGTTGTGTACACACAGGCAATAAATGAGGAACACACACTCAAAGACAATTCCAGGCCAATAGGTTTTTATATAGAAAAATATATTTTCTTAGTTTATTTTAAGAACCACAGGTTCAAAATTTACAATCAATACTTTAAATGAAAGGTAATTCACTCAGGTATCATAGGAACTTTGAATCAGCAAAATAGCATGTACAGTTTTGGCAAAAATGGCAATAAGCAATTTTAAATCTAGACAGTGCAAATTTCAACAGTTCCTGGGGGAGGTAAGTATTTGTTAGTTTTGCAGGTAAGTAAACCACCTACAGGGTTCAAAGTTGGGTCCAAGGTAGCCCACTGTTGGGGGTTCAGGGCAACCCCAAAGTTACCACACCAGCAGCTCAGGGCCGGTCAGCTGCAGAGGTCAAAGTGGTGCCCAAAACACATAGGCTTTAATGGAGAAGGGGGTGCCCCGGTTCCAGTCTGCCAGCAAGTAAGTACCCGCGACTTCGGAGGCCAGACCAGGGGAGTTTTGTAGGGCACCAGGGGGGGACACAAGTCAGCACAAAAAGTACACCCTCAGCGGCACGGGGCGGCCGGGTGCAGAGTGCAAACAGGCGTCAGGTTTGCAATAGGTTTCAATGGGAGACCCAGGGGTCTCTTCAGCGAAGCAGGCAGGCAAGGGGGGGGCTCCTCGGGGTAGCCACCACCTGGGCAAGGGAGAGGGCCACCTGGGGGTCGCTCCTGCACTGGAGGTCGGATCCTTCAGGTCCTTGGGGCTGCGGGTGCAGTGTCTTTACCAGGCGTTGGGTTCTTGGAAGCAGGCAGTCGCGGTCAGGGGGAGCATCTGGATTCCCTCTGCAGGCGTCGCTGTAGGGGACCAAGGGGGTCAACTCTGGCTACTCACGGGCTCACAGTCGCCAGGGAGTCCTCCCTGTAGTGTTGTTTCTCCACAGGTCAAGCCGGGGGCGTCGGGTGCAGAGTGCAAAGTCTCACGCTTCCGGCGGGAAACGTGGAGTCCTTTTAAAGTTGTTTCTTTGTTGCAAGTTTTGGTTTCTTTGGAACAGGGCCGCTGTCCTCGGGAGTTCTTGGTCCTTTTAGATGCAGGGTAGTCCTCTGAGGCTTCAGAGGTCGCTGGACCCTGGGGAGCGCGTCGCTGTTGCAGTTTCTCTTGAAGTGGGGAGACAGGCAGGTAGGGCTGGGGCCAAAGAAGTTGGTGTCTCCGTCTTCTCTGCAGGGCTTCAGGTCAGCAGTCCTTCTTTGTCTTAGGTTGCAAGAATCTATCTTCCTAGGTTCTGGGGGCCCCTAAATACTCAATTTAGGGGTGTGTTTAGGTCGGGGGGGTTAGTAGCCAATGGCTACTAGCCCTGAGGGTGGCTACACCCTCTTTGTGCCTCCTACCTGAGGGGAAGGGGGCACATCCCTAATCCTATCGGGGGAATCCTCCATCTACAAGATGGAGGATTTCTAAAAGTCAGAGTCACCTCAGCTCAGGACACCTTAGGGGTTGTCCTGACTGGCCAGTGACTCCTCCTTGTTTTTCTCATTATCTCCTCCGGCCTTGCCGCCAAAAGTGGGGCCGTGGCCAGAGGGGTTGGGCATCTCCACTAGCTGGAATACCCTGTGGCGCTATAACAAAGGGGTGAGCCTTTGAGGCTCACCGCCAGGTGTTACAGCTCCTGCACGGGGAGGTGAGAAGCACCTCCACCCAGTACAGGCTTTGTTACCAGCCACAGAGTGACAAAGGCACTCTCCCCATGTGGCCAGCAACATGTCTGGTGTGTGGCAGGCTGGTAAAACTAGTCAGCCCTCACTGGTAGTCGGGTATGTTTTCAGGGGGCATCTCTAAGATGTCCTCTGGGGTGTATTTCACAATAAAATGTACACTGGCATCAGTGTGCATTTATTGTGCTGAGAAGTTTGATACCAAACTTCCCAGTTTTCAGTGTAGCCATTATGGTGCTGTGGAGTTCGTGTTTGACAAACTCCCAGACCATATACTCTTATGGCTACCCTGCACTTACAATGTCTAAGGTTTTGCTTAGGCACTGTAGGGGCATACTGCTCATGCACCTATGCCCTCACCTATGGTATAGTGCACCCTGCCTTAGGGCTGTAAGGCCTGCTAGAGGGGTGACTTATCTATGCCATGGGCAGTGTGAGGTTGGCATGGCACCCTGTGGGGAGTGCCATGTCGACTTAGTAATTTTCTCCCCACCAGCACCCACAAGCTGGCAAGTAGTGTGTCTGTGCTGAGTGAGGGGTCCCCAGGGTGGCATAAGACATGCTGCAGCCCCTAGAGACCTTCCCTGGCATCAGGGCCCTTGGTACCAGGGGTACCAGTTACAAGGGACTTACCTGGATGCCAGGGTGTGCCAATTGTGGAGACAAAGGTACAGGTTAGGGAAAGAACACTGGTGCTGGGGCCTGGTTAGCAGGCCTCAGCACACTTTCAAATCATAACTTGGCATCAGCAAAGGCAAAAAGTCAGGGGGTAACCATGCCAAGGAGGCATTTCCTTACAACAGGTCACTGCACCGGGTCACTGTTAATTCACCCCTATGGTAGGCCATCTCAGCACAAAGGGCAGGGTGCAGGTACCTGTGTCTGATGGCACCCCTGCACTAGCAGAGGTGCCCTCACAAACTCCAGCTCTATTTTACTGGATTTCATGAGTGCGAGGACGCTATTTTATATATGTGCTAGGTATAGTTCACTACCTATGTCCATCTACAAAATGGTAACTCCGAACCTGGGCATGTTTAGTATCAAACATGTCGGAATTATACCCAATACTGTTGCAAGTATTGGAAGTAGGATTCCATGCACTCTGGGGGCTCTTTAGAGGACCCCCAGCATTGCTACCACCATCTTTACAGGGTTTCTCAGGCAGCCCAACTGCTGCCACACCTCAGATGGGTTTCTGCCCTCCTGCTGCTTGATCTGATCAAGCCCAGGAAGGCAGGACAAAGGATTTCATTTGGGAGAGGAGGTAACACCCTCTCCCTTTGGAAATAGGGGTGACTGGTTTGGGAGGGGTAGCCTTCCCAAGCCACTGGTTTCGCTTTGAAGGGCACATATGGTGCCATCCAGGCATAAACCAGTCTCACCGGTTCAGAGCCCCTCTCCCCAAACACCCCAGTCCCTGCTCTCGAGCAAAACTGGACACTGGACAGAGGAGTGACCACCCTCCTGTCCATCACCACCCCAGGGGTGGTGCCCAGAGCTCCTCCAGAGGGAACCTGGGTTCTGGCATCTTGATTCCAAGGTTCGCAGAGAACTCTGGGAGCATCCGAGTGGCCAGGGGGTGACATCGGAGGCACCCTATGATAGGTAGTTATCTGGTTAGGTGACCAAGCCCCCTCTTTGGGCTATACAGGGTCTTCCTCTGGGGTGGGTCCTCAGATTTGGCTTGCAAGACTCCAGTAGGACTCATCTGCAACCTCTGCTTTGACTTCTGGGCTCAGGAACCGTGACTGGACCCTCCAGGAACATACAAGCTGCAGATCCACGAGGATGACTCTTCTGCAACATTGTATCCAGAATTCCTGCCAGCTTTCCCCGGTTGTGCATCCTCAGAAGGCTGCAACTCTTCAGCCTGCACGGGAAGAAGGAATTTTCCTTGGGGTGAAGGCATCACTCCCCTGTAACTACAGGTACCTGGCTGCATCGACGACTGGCTGCGTAGATCTCCTCTCATCCTGAGTGGCGTGGGTCCTGCATCATGGGTGGTGGTCCGAAGAGTCTCCCTTGATCCTCTCTACCAGCTGTTGCACTGTGGTGGTGATAAGTCCTTTCCACTCCACGCAAGACAGTACCCCTGTGCACTGCGTCCTTAGCAGCTGCCAAGGATTGTTGCTTCACCTCCAAGGAGAACTTCAGGCGAGTTCTAGCTCCAGCCCCCAGCACTCCCTCCTGCAACTCCTGGGCCTCTGCGTGGTCCTCTGGCGGCGATGTGGGGGCAACTTCTGTGGTGCTGCGTGGGCTGCTTCTGTAACATCTGTGCCCCCAGCATGGGACACCTTTTGCACGCATCAAGAACTCTTCTCCAGCTTCTGTGAGGCAGTGCTGACCTGTCTTCCTTCTTCGTCGACCAACTCCAAAAGGTACTTCTCGATGGGTAGTATCTCCTACTCCCTCTTGACTCCAACACTTCTGGACTTGGTCCCCTCTCTCCACAGGTCTCCATCTTTGGTTTTCCACTACTGGTTCCTTGCAGGCAATTCTGGGTGTCTTCATTTTGTTCTTTTCATCCTTTGGGGTGGTTCTGGGGAAATCCAGTGTTTTACTCCTGCATTCCTGGTCGCTGGGGGGTACTGCATTACTTACCTGTGAGGTTTCTTAGTATTCCCAGCTCCCCTCTATACGATTTACTTAACTAGGTGGGGGGCCCTGTGTTTGCATTCCACTTTCTTAGTGTATGGTTTGGGCTTCTCCTAGGGCTACTATTGCCTATTGCTATTTTACACTGTTTCCTAATCTTTTTATGCCTCTTACTGTTTATTAGTGTGTGTGTGTATATAAATATATGGAAAATGTCACTTACCCAGTGTACATCTGTTCGTGGCATGAGTCGCTGCAGATTCACATGCTGTGCACATCCCGCCATCTGGTGTTGGGCTCGGAGTGTTACAAGTTGTTTTTCTTCGAAGAAGTCTTTTCGAGTCACGAGATCGAGGGACTCCTCCCATTTCGGCTCCATTGCGCATGGGCGTTGACTCCATCTTAGATTGTTTTCCCCCCGCAGAGGGTGAGGTAGGAGTTGTGTATGCTAGTTATAGTGCCCATGCAATGGAGTGAATACGTATGTCCATAATGTAGTTTAAAGTAATATATTTACAAATTTACAAATGTTCAAGATCAACTTCTAAACGGCTACAGGCTCCCGGGGAGGTGGGTGGGCGCATGTGAATCTGCAACGACTCATGCCACGAACAGATGTACACTGGGTAAGTGACATTTTCCGTTCGATGGCATGTGTAGCTGCAGATACACATGCTGTGCATAGACTAGTAAGCAGTTATCTCCCCAAAAGCGGTGGTTCAGCCTGTAGGAGTTTAAATAGTTTGAAACAATGTTCGTAGTACTGCTTGACCTACTGTGGCTTGTTGTGCTGTTAACACATCTACACAGTAGTGTTTAGTAAACGTATGAGGCGTTGACCATGTGGCTGCCTTACATATTTCGGTCATTGGAATATTTCCTAGAAAGGCCATGGTAGCACCTTTCTTTCTGGTTGAATGTGCCTTTGGTGTAATAGGCAGTTCTCTTTTTGCTTTAAGATAACAGGTTTGAATGCATTTAACTATCCATCTAGCAATGCCTTGTTTAGAAATTGGATTTCCTGTATGAGGTTTTTGGAAAGCAATAAATAATTGTTTTGTTCTTCGAATTAGTTTTGTTCTGTCAATGTAGTACATTAACGCTCTTTTGATGTCTAATGTATGTAGTGCTCTTTCAGCTACAGAATCTGGCTGTGGGAAGAATACTGGTAATTCTACTGTTTGATTCAACTGGAACAGTGATATGACTTTTGGTAAAAATTTAGGATTTGTCCGTAGATCTACGTTATGCTTGTGTATTTGAATAAATGGTTCTTGTATGGTAAATGCTTGAATCTCACTTACTCTTCTTAGAGATGTGATGGCAATTAAAAATGCAACTTTCCATGTTAAGTATTGCATTTCACAAGAGTGCATGGGCTCAAAAGGTGGACCCATGAGTTGTGTTAAGACAATGTTGAGGTTCCATGAAGGAACTGGTGGTGTTCTTGGTGGTATAATTCTCTTTAGACCTTCCATAAATGCTTTTATGACTGGTATCCTAAATAGAGAAGTTGAGTGCGTAATTTGCAGGTAAGCTGAAATTGCTGTAAGATGTATCTTAATGGAAGAAAAAGCTAGCTTTGACTTTTGCAAATGTAGTAAGTATCCTACGATGTCTTTGGCAGATGCGTGTAAGGGTTGAATTTGATTATTTTTTCAGTAATAAACAAATCTTTTCCACTTATTTGCATAGCAATGTCTAGTGGTAGGTTTCCTAGCTTGTTTTATGACCTCCATACATTCATGTGTAAGGTCTAAGTGTCCGAACTCTAGGACTTCAGGAGCCAGATTGCTAGATTCAGCGATGCTGGATTTGGGTGTCTGATCTGTTGTTTGTGTTGCGTTAACAGATCTGGTATGTTTGGTAGTTTGACATGAGGCACTACTGAGAGGTCTAGTAGTGTTGTGTACCAAGGTTGTCTTGCCCATGTTGGCGCTATTAGTATGAGTTTGAGTTTGTTTTGACTCAACTTGTTTACTAGATATGGAAGGAGTGGGAGAGGGGGAAAAGCGTAAGCAAATATCCCTGACCAACTCATCCATAACGCATTGCCCTGAGACTCATCTTGTGGGTACCTGGATGCGAAGTTTTGGCATTTTGCGTTTTCCTTTGTTACAAATAGATCTATTTGTGGTGTTCCTCAACTCTGGAAGTAAGTATTCAGTATTTGGGGGTGAATCTCCCATTCGTGGATCTGTTGGTGATCCCGAGAGAGATTGTCTGCTAACTGATTCTGAATTCCTGGAATAAATTGTGCTATTAGGCGAATGTGGTTGCGAATCGCCCAATGCCATATTTTCTGTGCCAGGAGACACAACTGTGTTGAGTGTGTGCCTCCCTGTTTGTTTAGGTAATACATCGTTGTCATATTGTCTGTTTTGACAAGAATGTGTTTGTGGCTTATTATGGGTTGAAATGCTTTCAGCGCTAAAAATACTGCCAATAGTTCTAAGTGATTTATGTGAAACTGTTTTTGGTGAGTGTCCCATTGTCCTTGGATGCTGTATTGATTGAGGTGTGCTCCCCACCCTATCATGGAGGCATCTGTAGTGATTACATATTGTGGCACTGGGTCTTGGAAAGGCCGCCCTTGGTTTAAATTTATACTGTTCCACCATTGAAGCGAGGTGTATGTTTGGCGGTCTACCAACACCAGATCTAGAAGTTGACCCTGTGCCTGTGACCACTGTGATGCTAGGCACTGTTGTAAGGGCCGCATGTGTAACCTTGCATATTGGGACAATGGCTATGCATGAGGACATCATGCCTAGGAGTTTCATCACCCTTTTGACTTGTATTTTTTGATTTGGATACATGGCCTGTATTACCTTGTGAAATGCCTGAACCCTTTGTGGACTTGGAGTGGCAATCCCTTTTGCTGTGTTGATTGTTGCCACTAAGTATTGCTGTGTTTGACACGGCAGAAGGTGTGACTTTGTGTAGTTGATTGAGAAACCTAGTTTGTGGAGGGTTTCTATGACATACTTTGTGTGTTGTGAACACCTTTCTAGCGTGTTGGTTTTGATTAACCAATCGTCTAGGTACGGGAACACATGTATTTGCTGCCTTCTGATATGTGCAGCTATGACTGCTAGGCACTTTGTAAAAACTCTTGGCGCAGTTGTTATTCCGAATGGCAACACCTTGAATTGGTAATGTATCCCTTGAAATACAAACCTCAAATACTTTCTGTGTGAAGGATGTATCGGTATATGGAAATATGCATCCTTTAGGTCTAGTGTTGTCATGTAGTCTTGTTGTTTGAGTAGTGGGATTACGTCTTGTAATGTCACCATGTGAAAGTGATCTGATTTGATGTAGGTATTTAATGTTCGGAGATCTAATATAGGTCTCAGACTCTTGTCTTTTTTGGGTATGAGAAAGTACAGAGAGTAAACTCCTGTTCCTTTCTGGTGTTTTGGTACTAATTCTATTGCTTCTTTTAGTAGCAATGCCTGAACTTCTAGTCCTAGAAGATCTATATGTTGTTTTGACATATTGTGTGTTTTCGGTGGGACGGTTGGAGGGAATTTGAGAAATTCTATGCAATAACCATGCTGGATAATTGCCAGTACCCAAGTGTCTGTTGTTATCTCCTCCCAATGTTTGTAAAATTGGCTTAGTCTCCCTCCCACAGGTGTTGTGTGTTGGGGATGTGTGACTTGGAAGTCACTGCTTGTTTTGAGGGGTTTTGGAACTTCCCTCTATTTTTTTGGAATTGTCCCCCTCTATATTGCCCCCGAAAACTTCCCCGCTGATATTGGCTTTGATAAGTGGGCCTTGCTTGTGAGGTTGTGGCTTCTGTAGGTTGACCTCGAAACCCTCCCCTATATTGTGTCTTGCGAAATGTGCCTCTGCTTTGTGGGGAGTAGAGTGCGCCCATGGCTTTTGCGGTATCAGTATCTTTTTTGAGTTTTTCAATAGCAGTGTCGACCTCCGGCCCAAACAACTGCTGTTCATTTAAGGGC